>NC_092116.1:13950820-14550820 GCF_045679555.1 Salvelinus alpinus
CTGAGCTGGCTCATTAGAGATGCCCGTCTTCCCTGACTTAGCTTGAGCTGGCTCATTATAGAAGCCCGACCACTGTATCTGTATAGATAGACCCCAGTTAAACTCTGAGTGGGTATTTATAAGCCGATACTAACTATTAACGTACTGAGTCGTGGAACGTTAGCACTAGCTAGCCTTCACATTGTGGGCCTTTATGGAGGATTTTAGCCCTCCACAGTGGGTGCTTATTGGGAACATGTTAGCATGGTGGCGTAAGCCAGGCAGCATGGGGCAGAATGTTACACGTTGGCTGTGAATGTTGAGAGGGGGCCAGCGTTTCACTAACTCACACTGCTCCCAAATGCCTCTGTACAGTGACCCCTCCTCCCTTCATCCCTCCAGTCCATTCCGCCTCCCCCCTTTTCCTTCTCCAATAAATGATCCTTTTGTTCGGGTGTTTCTGCCGTGGTAGGTTGCCAGCTCCCTTCAGCTGGGCCAGGCTGGACTGAACTGAACTGAGCTCCCCCCTCTCCCCTTAAACGTGTTCTCGCTCTCTCTCTCTTCTCCCCCTCTCTTTCTCTGCTCTTCTCCCCCTCTCTTTCTCTCCTCTCTCTGTCTCTTTCTGCTCTTCTCCCCCCTCTCTTTCTCTCCTCTCTCTCTTTCTGCTCTTCTCTTCTCCCCCTCTTTCTCTCCTCTCTCTGTCTCTTTCTGCTCTTCTCTTCTCCCCCTCTCTTTCTCTCCTCTCTCTCTTTCTGCTCTTCTCTTCTCCCCCTCTTTCTCTCCTCTCTCTGTCTCTTTCTGCTCTTCTCTTCTCCCCCTCTCTTTCTCTCCTCTCTCTGTCTCTTTCTGCTCTTCTCTTCTCCCCTCTCTTTCTCTCCTCTCTGTCTCTTTCTGCTCTTCTCTTCTCCCCCTCTCTTTCTCTCCTCTCTCTGTCTCTTTCTTTCTCTTCTCCCCCTCTCTTTCTCTCCTCTCTCTGTCTTTTTCTTTCCCTTCCCTCTATTTTCCCATTGTGTCTCGCTCCGTCCCGGAACGATAGGCAGATAAAAATAGATTTTGGGAGTGCATGGGAAGTACCCCTCTTATGGAGGAAAGAGGAAAGCGACTAGGATAGAGAGAACGAATGCCAGATAGGAATAGAATGAGAGCCAGTGTGAATGAAGTGTGAAGAACCCAAAAGTACAGACTGATCCGTGGATTACGACGCGGTATGGAAGCAATTATTAGTCTCGTCTGTGCATTTATGTAGGCCTAAGATTTTAGGTAAACTAACTCTGATCCATGGTAATTGTGGGGATTTCTTTCTGGCAAGCTCCAGCATGTGCGGTTGTGTGTGTGTGCGTGTGGTGGGGGGGGTGGACGTGTTTAACTATACTTGTGGGGACCAGAAGAGTAAACTAACAAAGATCTGACCAACTGGGAGGCATTTTGTTAGTCCCCACAAGGTCAAATGTTATTTTGAAGGCGTTAAGGTTAGAATTAGTGTTAGGGTTAGAATTAGGTTATAGGGGCTAGGGTTAGGTTTAGGGTTAGGTTTAGAGTTAGGGTTAGAGTTAGGTTTAGAGTTAGGGTTAGAGTTAGGTTTAGAGTTAGGGTTAGGGAAAATAGGATTTTGAATGGGACTGAATTGTGTCTCCCAACAAGGTTAGTTATACGAGACTGTGTGTGTGTGTGCGTGTACGTGTGTGTGTGTGTGGTGTGTGTGAGAGGGTGTGAGTGTGTGTGAGAGGCTGTGGTGAGTGGCTATCTGTTTATGTAGAGTTTATTCGTGGGTGTGTACGTCATGTGTAGTGTACAGTGCACACGACTGCATGCCTGTGACCGTTTATGTGTTTTTTAATGGGAGCTTTAAATGATTTAGATGGGAAGTGCACTGTGAGCATGTGGCCCCTCTTGAAACACACACATCTGTGTTGAGGGTTACCTCATACTTATGTATGTTTCAACTACGGTGTCCTGCGCATATGCTTCTTCAAAAAGGAGAAAGGCGATTTGAAACTGAGTAGGATGGATGGGTCGAGTGCATGTGTTTACCAATGAGTGATGTCAAGTGGTTTTCCTGTAAAGTCAGATGGTGGAAATCAAATCCCCCTGTAGGCCATGCCAACATGTTTCAGGAAGACCATGCGACACTCTATTAGCCATCTCATCACCATGCCTCGGGCTGCCCCTCTAACCTCCACATTACAACAGTTCATAATGTACCTCTATCCTTGGTCATTTGAAAAAGGCGACCAATGCTAAACCGACACCTAGCCCCTACCCCCTAAACCGACACCTAGCCTCTACCCCCTAAACCGACACCTAGCCCCTACCCCCTAAACCGACACCTAGCCTCTACCCCCTAAACCGACACCTAGCCCCTACCCCCTAAACTGACACCTAGCCTCTACCCCCTAAACCGACACCTAGCCCCTACCCCCTAAACTGACACCTAGCCACTATCCCCTAAACCGACACCTAGCCTCTACCCCCTAAACTGACACCTATCCCCTACCCCCTAAACCGACACCTAGCCCCTGCCCCCTAAACCGACACCTAGCCTCTACCCCCTAAACTGACACCTAGCCACTATCCCCTAAACCGACACCTAGCCTCTACCCCCTAAACTGACACCTGGCCCCTACCCCCTAAACTGACACCTACCCCCTAAACTGACACCTATCCCCTGCCCCTAAACTGACACCTATCCCCTACCCCCTAAACTGACACCTAGCCCCTACCCCCTAAACTGACACCTATCCCCTACCCCCTAAACCGACACCTAGCCTCTACCCCCTAAACTGACACCTAGCCCCTACCCCCTAAACTGACACCTACCCCCTAAACTGACACCTAGCCCCTACCCCCTAAACTGACACCTATCCCCTACCCCCTAACCTGACACCTAGCCCCTACCCCCTAAACCGACACCTAGCCCCTGCCCCCTAAACTGACACCTATCCCCTACCCCCTAAACTGACACCTAGCCACTACCCCCTAAACTGACACCTAGCCCCTGCCCCCTAAACTGACACCTAGCCCCTACCCCCTAAACTGACACCTAGCCACTAATCCCTAAACTGACACCTACTCCCTAAACTGACACCTAGCCCCTACCCCCTAAACTGACACCTATCCCCAATACCCTATCCTGACACCTAGCCCCTACCCCCTAAACCGACACCTAGCCCCTGCCCCCTGAACTGACACCTATCCCCTACCCCCTAAACTGACACCTAGCCACTACCCCCTAAACTGACACCTAGCCCCTGCCCCCTAAACTGACACCTAGCCCCTACCCCCTAAACTGACACCTATCCCCTACCCCCTAAACTGACACTTATCCCCTACCCCTTAAACCGACACCTAGCCCCTGCCCCCTAAACTGACACCTATCCCCTAAACTGACACCTACCCCCTAAACTGACACCTAGCCACTACCCCCTAAACTGACACCTAGCCCCTGCCCCCTAAACTGACACCTAGCCCCTACCCCCTAAACTGACACCTAGCCACTACCCCCTAAACTGACACTTATCCCCTACCCCCTGAACTGACACCTAGCCACTACCCCCTAAACTGACACCTATCCCCTACCCCCTAAACTGACACCTAGCCCCTACCCCCTATACCGACACCTAGCCACTACCCCCTAAACTGACACCTATCCCCTGCCCCCTAAACTGACACCTAGCCCCTACCCCCTAAACCGACACCTAGCCACTACCCCCTAAACTGACACCTAGCCCCTACCCCCTAAACTGACACCTAGCCACTACCCCCTAAACTGACACCTAGCCCCTACCCCCTATACCGACACCTAGCCACCAACCCCTAAACTGACACCTATCCCCTACCCCCTAAACCGACACCTAGCCACTACCCCCTAAACTGACACCTAGCCCCTACCCCCTAAACTGACAACTAGCCACTACCCCCTAAACTGACACCTAGCCACTACCCCCTAAACTGACACCTAGCCCCTACCCCCTAAACTGACACCTAGCCCCTACCCCCTATACCGACACCTAGCCACCAACCCCTAAACTGACACCTATCCCCTACCCCCTAAACTGACACCTACCCCCTAAACCGACACCTAGCCCCTGCCCCCTAAACCTGCCCCCTAAACTGACACCTATCCCCTGCCCCCTAAACCGACACCTAGCCCCTACCCCCTAAACCGACACCAAGCCCCTACCCCCTAAACTGACACCTAGCCCCTCCCCTTTCCCCCCCCTAAACCGACACCTAGCCCCTCCCCTTTCCCCTACCCCCTAAACTGATGCCTAGCCCCTACACCTATCCCAGGTCCCTAGCCCCTACCCCAGGCCACCTAGCCCCTACACCTGGCCCCTACCCTTCTACCCTCTATGAGTTGCCCCCAACTACTGACGTAGGATCCGATACTTTGCAATCTTTTCAATTGAATAAATCTTTTTAAATCTCTGAAGGGGCAGCATAAAAACTCAGGATTAGTGAGAAACAAAAAATCATGACCTACTTACTTATATGACCTCGGTCCCTGCATTTGCATTGCCTGTCATAGTGGTATACACACCAGTAGCACTGTCCTTTATCGCTCTGTAATGCTGTAGTGCCTCCTGGCAAGCCTAAGGGCAACATGGCATGTTGGCACCTCCTCAATGCCCCATGCCAACTGTGGAACTGCACCACTTGCTCTGGGGCACACGACACACACACACACACCACACACACCACACCACACACACACGGACGCACGTATATACACACACCGTTGGGACTCGGGAGGAAGGGAAAAATAAGAACCCATTCACCCAAATCTACTGCTCTCACTCACACACTCTCTCCCTCTCCCGCACACACACACACACACACACACACACACACACACACACACACACACACACACACACACACACACACACACACACACGTCTGGCCTCTGTTCTGTGGTGGCTGCTCACCCAGTGGTAAGTGCTGCAGTGAGTGATGGAGTAAAGTTGAGCCGAGGCGGTTTAGAAGTATTTAATCCGTCTCACCCCTCCTCACCCCTCCTCACCCCTCCCTCTTCATCCTTGTTGTTGGAGTTATATTACAAACACACACACATACAGTACACACACACACAAACACACACACACACACACATACACACACACACACACACACACACACACACACACACACACACACACACACACACACACACAAACAAACCTGGACACCACACACTGAACAAGTCTACTCTGTCATTGAATCCCTGACCTGAAACCATAGCCAGGCGATGCCTATTTTTATGCTACCAGTATTTTTACTATCCTTTTGTACTTGTTGGATGACTGCAGTAAGTGCCTAGCGTGTGCAATGCATTTATTTGCCTTGTGTGTTTTTACGCTTCTTTTTTACGTGGTACAGATGTAGGATCTTAATTTGATCACCCTGCTGCAGGAGTACTTTCCTTCCAATGCAGCACATGTTAAACGAGAAGGTGTACTTGAGGTTTAAAAAGGCTTCCGAAATTTGTAATTTTCACATTTAAATTTCAGACTTGATTTTCCCTTAAAAATGTATCAACCCCAACAAGAAATGGCATGAATTATAATACACGTAGCAATTCACGTTTCCGTTTCTGCAGGATTATTTGCCTTCGACATCTATAATAAGACGGTTGGATAGATGCAGTGCCTATTAGACCAGATATGACATTCAGTACAGTTAGTCACACAGTTGCAGCGGGTGCCATCTTGACAGTGAAATTATGAAGAGATGTTAGTAAATTCTCAACGTGACGCTACTCAAAAGGACTTAGAGAAACTGTGAATGGAGTGTTACAGAGTGTTGAACATTAGGCAACATCCTGCCAATTGCATCATATGTATCAGTTAACTGCCTTCTCATGGTTGTTGCAGTAGTAGTGTTATGAAATTCATTTTGCCACAGATATTGTGTGACATGGTCAGTTTGATGAGATCTCAACATTTCTCCACTGTGAAAAGTGACTTTCTACTATTAGTTCTATGCTATATCTACTTCTACGAGACGGAGATAGCGAGAGCGAGCGAGAACCCTGGAGATCCTTATGGACCCTCAGATCCAGTTGACCCCCCCTCAGCCTATATTAGGTCAGGATGTGAGCTATGTTATGGACTCAACCCTGGTCTAGATCAGACCTAGGTTCAAATACATGTGTATTTGAGTATCTGCCACGCTCCCCAGCACTGCGCACTCCTGCCACCATCATTACATACACCTGCCCCCCCCGTCACGCGCATCAACGATTATTGGACTCACCTTGACTCAATCACCTCTGTCATTACCTCTATCTGTCTGGTTCCCCGCTCTGTTCCCTGCTTCAGCGTTGATTGTCGTATGTTCTTGTTTACCCGTGTGTCAACGCTGTGCCTGTCTTGTTACCTGTCTGTTTCTGATTAAATGTTCAACTCCCCGTACCTGCTTCTCATCTCTGGCATCGGTCCTTACTGTATCTGATCTTTAAAATACTTATTTTTCTGTGTATTTGAAAATACTCAAATACACAGCCCAAAACAAGCTTCTTTTATTTAAGTAATGGTTATTTGTAAAAAAGTAAATAGTCTACCAAATACTATTTTCAAATACCTGGGTTAAATACCTGGGTTAAATATCTGGGTTAAATACCTGGGTTAAATATCTGGGTTAAATACCTGGGTTAAATACATGGGAGTCTATTTGAGTCAGTGTATTTGAGTATTTCCACATTTATGTCCAAATACATTAAAATATTCAACTACTTGTCTTTTCAAATAAAATAGATCTTTGAAAATACTTACTTTGAATTGATGTGAAAGTTAGCCTAATTCAGATATTTGAAGGTCTGGTCTAAATATAGGACAAATAGCATTTTCTTAAGACAATGAAGTGAGTTTTCCATTTGTATGTACAGTTGAAGTCGGAAGTTTACATACACCTTAGCCAAATACATTTAAACTCAGTTTTTCACAATTCTTGACATTGAAGTTTACATACACTCAATTAGTATTTGGTAGCATTGCCTTTAAATTGTTTAACTTGGGTCAAACGTTTACGGTAGTCTTCCATAACCTTCCCACAATAAGTTGGGTGAATTTTGGCCCATTCCTCCTGACAGAGCTGGTGTAACTGAGTCAGGTTTGTAGGCCTCCTTGCTCACACACGCTTTTTCAGTTCTGCCCACACACATTGAGGTTAGGGCTTTGTGATGGCCACTCCAATACCTTGACTTTGTTGTCCTTAAGCGATTTTGCCACAACTTTGGAACTATGCTTGGGGTCATTGTCCATTTGGAAGACCAATTTGCGACCAAGCTTTAACTTCCTGACTTGAGATGTTGCTTCAATATATCCACATAATTTCCCTGCCTCATGATGCCATCTATTTTGTGAAGTGCACCAGCCCTCCTGCAGCAAAGCACCCCCACAAAATGATGCTGCCACCCCCGTGCTTCACGGTTGGGATGTTGTTCTTCGGCTTGCAAGCCTCCCCCTTTTTCCTCAAAACATAAGGAATGTCATTATGGCCAAACAGTTCTATTTTTGTTTCATCAGACCAGAGGACATTTCTCCAAAAAGAATACAATCTTTGTCCCCATGTGCAGTTGCAAACCATAATCTGTCTTTTTTTAATGGCGGTTTTGGAGCAGTGGCTTCTTCCTTCCTTCCTTCTTCCGTGGTACCTTCAGGCGTTTGGAAATTGCTCCCAAGGATGAACCAGACCTGTGGAGGTCTACAATTTTTTTGCTGAGGTTTTGGCTGATTTCTTTTGATTTTCCCATGATGCCAAGCAAAGAGGCACTGAGTTTGAAGGTCGGCCTTGAAATTCATCCACAGGTACACCTCCAATTGACTCAAATGATGTCAATTAGCCTATCAGAAGCTTCTGAAGTCATGACACAATTTTCTGGAATTTTCCAAGCTGTTTAAAGGCACAGTAAACATAGAGTATGTAAACGTCTGACCCACTGGAATTGTGATAGAGTGAATTATAAGTGAAATAATCTGTCTGTAAACAATTGTTGGAGAAATGACTTGTGTCATGCACAAAGTAGATGTCCTAACCGACTTGCCAAAACTATAGTTTGTTAACAAGAAATTTGTGGAGTGGTTGAAAAACAAGTTTTAATGATTCCAACATAAGTGTATGTAAACTTCCGACTACAACTGTACATGTTTGTCAGAATTGGCCTGGGAGTTCCAGTGTATTATAAATGCTGCATTATATAGGGCCCTATAAAATCTATTTTCTTTTTTGACTGATGCCCGTGGCGAGTTTTCACCCTAAAACTCACACTTTTTTTTATAGAACTTCCAATTTTGTTGTTTGTCCACAACAATGCTTAAACCACATCAGGGTACCACTTGAGGTATGGGGATAATCTCTGACATTGTTCATTTCTGGTGTTGTTGTCCTTTTAATGCATGTGTGCACCAGCCATAGACTGTTTGGCTAGCGGTGTTTCTGTAGCCCTCATGTGAATGCAGAGTTTGTTAAACAAATTGCGACTGGATTGATGCAAATAATCATGATATAATGAATTAACATTTCATTGAGAAGATTTTTGGGGGAAAGCCTTTCCATCTACCAGCAGATGGTTATTGTTAGCATTATCGCTAACGGATACACAAAGTGAAGACTAGACATACACAACACACAGACAGTGACATTCCTCCCACTGGGAACAGACTGGTTGAATCAACTAATGCATTTTGTTCATGTCTTATGATTAACTTGTGCAAATTAATGCAGTTCTAATGAGTTCAATTCATTAAGTTGAATTCGTACTAAGTTCAATATTTTTTTTTACATTGTTGAAATCCGTTTGAATGTCTGGATTCCGTGATTCCGTCTGCAGGTTTTATAGAACCCTAATTATATAGCCGCTATGTATTTCTAATGTAGTGGAACCCACCCCAGCTCAACCAGTCTTCCTGTGCTAGTTTTATTAATGTTTGGGCTTGTACGTCTGTCCTATTGACATATACTAGTGCTGTACTGCCCTCCATAACAGTCATTGGCTAGTAGCTACATCACTCTACTCAGCTAGTGGTCTCATGGTACGGATACGTTTGTTACGGTCTTTGTATGAAACCGTGTCGAGGATATTTCAGAAACAAGCCATCTTGTTGTTTGACCCTGTGGTGGTCTGAGTCTTCCAGTCCCTCGTAAATGTACATAGTGGTGTGTTACAGGGTGCATCCCGAATGGCACCCTATTCCCTACGTAGTGCACTACATTTGACCAGAGCCCTGTGGGATGCGGTACTGTTTGGGTTTGTGTGAGTGGTGAAGGTTGGAGGAGAGAGTGGGATGCAGACTTGAAGGGGTGGGATGATTTCTCGGTGCACACTGACCCTGAGCACCACATTCCACTCGAGTGACATCATCTTTGTGCGCCAGAGCAGAATATGTCAGTTGTCTCATAACACCATGTTGTTATGAAGCCATGAGTCCAGCTGTATGTTAGTTAGTGAAAGTAGCTCAATTTAATACCCCTACATGGGTGAATCATGACCCAACTCATAACTCATAACCCCTGGGGCCTGGGTGATGTAACCACACACAGGTGTGTGCACACTATATGTGCAGGCACTCATGCACGCACACACACACTACATGCACACACACACACGCTTGATCTGATCACTGACTCCATGCGCGCTCACACACACACACACACACACATTGGCCCCGTGCCGAACGCAACATGACGTGGGCCAGCCCAGCAACAGTCAGCAAAACTTTATGTGGCACTGCAGCTTTTAACATCAGGGAACAATATGGCCCAGTCCACTCTGGAACACAGAACACAGAACAGCATTAACAGGGAAGGTTTACCACACACACACACACACACACACACACACACACACAGCTTTCCACTATACTGTAGGGGGAGTGATGAAAGAGACACAGCAAAGCATGTGGGCCAGCAGAAGGGGACAATAAAACCAGAAATTACATGTTTGGGCTGTGTCACAGTAATGTCCCCTGGAGTCACCTGTGACCTACTTTAATCGTGTTAATGTGTCACGTGTGTGTGTGTCCTTTAAAGTTGTGTGTGTGTATGTTGCGTCAGTCTGTGCCCGAGGTAGTGGCTCACGCAGCCTAATATCCCATTGACCACAGAGAGAGAGGAAATGGAAGGATCTGGTTCTTTAAAGGAGGAATAGAGACCGAATCTCTCATTTGGAAAGAGGGAGGGAGAGAGAGAGGGAGGAAGAGAGTTTAGATACTTAACACACTAGCCTACAGAAGTACTAACCACATTTAGCATGAACAGGGCTATCTTCCATTCTATCCACATTCAGTTACAGCATATATGGTTTCATTTTCCTTGTCAGGTAGAATGTCTTCTATTCATGTATTCTATAATATTCTATGTTATCTTTCTGTTCCATTCTATTCCCTCCTGTATGTTGTAGTGTTTGAGGTCAGTGGTTGAATGGAACCCATTGTGATTGCCTGTGTCCGTATTGTTGTTCTCTCTCTCTCTCTCTCTCTCTCTCTCTCTCTCTCTCTCTCTCTCTCTCTCTCTCTCTCTCTCTCTCTCTCTCTCTCTCTCTCTCTCTCTCTCTCTCTCTCTCTCTCTCTCTCTCTCTCTGTCTCTCTCTCTCTCTCCTTCTCTCTCTCTCTCTCTCTCTCTCTCTCTCTCTCTCATTGTCTCTCTCTGTCTCTCTCTCTCTCTCCTTATCTCTCTCTCTCAATTCAATTCAATTCAATTCAAGGGGCTTTATTGGCATGGGAAACATGTGTTAACATGTGTTAACATTGCCAAAGCAAGTTATATATATATATATATATATATATACATACAGTGGGGAGAACAAGTATTTGATACACTGCCGATTTTGCAGGTTTTCCTACTTACAAAGCATGTAGAGGTCTGTAATTTTTATCATAGGTACACTTCAACTGTGAGAGACGGAATCTAAAACAAAAATCCAGAAAATCACATTGTATGATTTTTAAATAATTAATTTGCATTTTATTGCATGACATAAGTATTTGATCACCTACCAACCAGTAAGAATTCCGGCTCTCACAGACCTGTTAGTTTTTCTTTAAGAAGCCCTCCTGTTCTCCACTCATTACCTGTATTAACTGCACCTGTTTGAACTCGTTACCTGTATAAAAGACACCTGTCCACACACTCAATCAAACAGATTCCAACCTCTCCACAATGGCCAAGACCAGAGAGCTGTGTAAGGACATCAGGGATAAAATTGTAGACCTGCACAAGGCTGGGATGGGCTACAGGACAATAGGCAAGCAGCTTGGTGAGAAGGAAACAACTGTTGGCACAATTATTAGAAAATGGAAGAAGTTCAAGATGACGGTCAATCACCCTCGGTCTGGGGCTCCATGCAAGATTTCACCTCGTGGGGCATCAATGATCATGAGGAAGGTGAGGGATCAGCCCAGAACTACACGGCAGGACCTGGTCAATGACCTGAAGAGAGCTGGGACCACAGTCTCAAAGAAAACCATTAGTAACACACTACGCCGTCATGGATTAAAATCCTGCAGCGCACGCAAGGTCCCCCTGCTTAAGCCAGTGCATGTCCAGGCCTGTCTGAAGTTTGCCAATGACCATCTGGATGATCCAGAGGAGGAATGGGAGAAGGTCATGTGGTCTGATGAGACAAAAATAGAGCTTTTTGGTCTAACTCCACTCGCCATGTTTGGAGGAAGAAGAAGGATGAGTACAACCCCAAGAACACCATCCCAACCGTGAAGCATGGAGGTGGAAACATCATTCTTTGGGGATGCTTTTCTGCAAAGGGGACAGGACGACTGCACCGTATTGAGGGGAGGATGGATGGGGCCATGTATCGCGAGATCTTGGCCAACAACCTCCTTCCCTCAGTAAGAGCATTGAAGATGGGTCGTGGCTGGGTCTTCCAGCATGACAACGACACGAAGCACACAGCCATGGCAACTAAGGAGTGGCTCCGTAAGAAGCATCTCAAGGTCCTGGAGTGGCCTAGCCAGTCTCCAGACCTGAACCCAATAGAAAATCTTTGGAGGGAGCTGAAAGTCCGTATTGCCCAGCGACAGCCCCGAAACCTGAAGGATCTGGAGAAGATCTGTAGGGGGGAGTGGGCCAAAATCCCTGCTGCAGTGTGTGCAAACCTAGTCAAGAACTACAGGAAACGTATGATCTCTGTAATTGCAAACAAAGGTTTCTGTACCAAATATTAAGTTCTGCTTTTCTGATGTATCAAATACTTATGTCATGCAATAAAATGCAAATTAATTATTTAAAAATCATACAATGTGATTTTCTGGATTTTTGTTTTAGATTCCGTCTCTCACAGTTGAAGTGTACCTATGATAAAAATTACAGACCTCTACATGCTTTGTAAGTAGGAAAACCTGCAAAATCGGCAGTGTATCAAATACTTGTTCTCCCCACTGTATATATAGACACACACACACTGGTTATATTTACTATAGCCGTCCTGACATTGATTTCATTTTGTGTTGGACTTCAAAAGGCTTTTTATTGCCTATCGTGGACAGTCAGCGGTGTTAACCTTAGTGCACAGGCTAGAGAATGGAGCGCTACACTTGTCTTGGTGAGACAGACTGAGGTTGTACAGGAACAAATATTGAGAGAAGAAGGGAGGTAGAGAGGAAGAACGATCGGTTTTAGCCCTCAGGAGAGGAAGTAGGTTTAGTTTAGCGTCGTTTCCTTGGCGATGCTAATGAAAGAAATACAAATAATGTATTTATTTATTTCTCTCGCTCTCTGTCTCTCTCTGTCTCTCACTCTCTGTCTCTCTCGCTCTCTGTCTCGTTGTCGCTCTCTCTTTCTCTGTCTCTCTCTCGCTCTCTTTCTCTCTCTCTCTCTCTCTCTCTCTCTCTCTCTCTCTCTCTCTCTCTCTCTCTCTCTCTCTCTCTCTCTCTCTCTCTCTCTCTCTCTGTCTGTCTGTCTCTCTCTTTTTTCCCTTCCTGCTCTTTATCTCTTTTTTCACCTTTTCTTTCTCTCCCTCTTCTTGCTCTTGCCTTCTCTCCTCTCGTTCTTCCTCTCTTTCACCACCCCTCTATCAGTTACCTCTCCATGGTATCCTACCAGTCTCGCCCTCCTATCTCTCCTTCTCTCACTCCCCTCTGTCCAATCTCTTCCACCCATCGCCCATCTTCCCAGTTCCGTTCTACAAGTGCACACACACACACACACACACACACACACACACACACACACACACACACACACACACACACACACACTCACTCACTCACTCACTCACTCACACTCACACTTGGCTTTCCTGTTTGGTGGGAGATTGCCGATAGCGCTGGGGAATGGTGTGTGTGTGTGTGTGCATGTGAGCATACGAGGGTGTCTGTGTGTCAATAGATTACCTTTTGTGTGTGCATGTGACTTTGTTGTTCATGGGGGTCATAGTGAAAGACCTGACTATCTTCATTCCTATGCTAGAGAGCAAGAGACAGAGAGAGTGGGGGGGGGGGGTGCTTACGTCCACGGATGACTGGAGTGAGGGATGACAGATCAGGTGCATGTGTATGCATTGCAAGTGTGTGTTATGCAAGCTTGTCGTGATGGTGTGTTTGTTGTTGAGTAAGTCCAGCAGGAATAGTTCAGTGGGCTATGGTAACAGTCCCATCCCTTAGTACACTAGTATATCAAGTTCACTCACTGAGTAATAGCACATTAGTTACACACGCACACACACATACATGTTCCCTCTCCGTCTGCCAGTCTGGTTGATTCTAATGGGGAGATCCAATGACTAAGTAGGCTAGTCGTGTTTTGAATTCTCAGTGCTTTATTCAAATGCTCTGACGAACGCACACACACACACACACACACACACACACACACGCGCGCGCGCGCAGCGCTAAGAGAAAAAGGTCTTCTTGGCAGTAAAACCAGTCAATGGGGCGCCAGACAAGTGTGCGAAAGAGTGTGTGCGTGTGCATTTGTGTGTGTGTGTGTTCCTCTCAAATAAAATTGTCATAAAAAAAGTTGTTACGTTTTAATAAGCTCTCAGGTTGCTGTTTATGTACACACGTGGTTGGGGCTTCTCTCGCCTTCACTAGGGAAGGGCTCAGACTGATCTGGAAGCCAATCAAATCACAGGAAAAAGGAATAGCCAAAAAGCCTCTCCCCTAATGCCTTCAGGCCTCAGCCAGGCTCAAGTCTGCAGAAGGCCTTAAGACTGCTTTCTTGGCAGTAGACCCACTCACTCTCTCCTCTCTCCTGGCGTTTGTGTGCTCTCTCTATTTATCTCTCTCTATTTCTCTCCCTCCCTCCCTCCCCCCCCTCTTTCTTCTTATGATCATGTTTTGTGATTTAAGGAGGTGTGTGTTTGTTTGTGTTTATGTCTGTGGGTGGTTGTGTGTGTGTGGTATACTCGTACTCAAAGGGTCATTGAGTACATGGGAGCACTTCTCTGAGGACGGAAGAGGGTTTCTCTCTCTCTCACTCTCCATGACACACGCCCTCTTTCATGCATTTCCTCTCATTCTTTCTCTTGCTCTCTTTGTTTTTGCCATTTTGTTTCTTTTTGTCTTTGTCTTTCTTCCATTCTCTCCCTCTTTCTCTACCACTTTCTCTCTCGTGTTGCATTCTCGCCCTCCTCTGCTCATGAACTCTCTCCCCCTCTTGCTCCCATCAATCTCTCTCTCTCTCTCTCTCTCTCTAACTGGGTTTGTCTGTAAAGAGCTTTGTGCCAGTGGGCGTTCCAGAACACTAAGCTGATTACTGTCTGCTAATGAGACAGTTCTCACATGGGGGAGGGGGGACTGGTGTGTGTGAGTGAGTGAGTGAGTGAGTGAGTGAGTGTGTGTCACAGACTTGGGTCAGTGCTGAGGCAGAGGGTCTCATTTGTCAGTGCGAAAGATGAGTGATGTGTAAAGGTCACATATGGGGTCAGGGATTCTTTTTTTCAATTTTTTTATTTATTTTACCAGGCAAGTCAGTTAAGAACAAATTCTTATTTACAATGACGGCCTAGGAACAGTGGGTTAACTGCCTTTTTCAGGGGCAGAATGACATATTTTTATCTTGTCAGCTCTGGGATTCGATCTAGCAACCTTTCGGTTACTGGCCCAACGCTCTAACCACTAGGTTACCTGCCACCCCATGTTATAGTGCATGTAGAGGATCGACCCAGGGTGACAGAGAGGGCATGTGACGTTGTGATGTTGAAGGGGTCAGGTTAGTAATATTGGATCAGATGGCGACTGTGTGTTTGCTGATTCACACACACACACAAACTCTCTGAGACCAGCCCTCAGGGCAAAGACTGGTTCAACCATGTAGAAAGACAAGAACAAACTGCTTCAGCTAGACGGCTGAATTATGTCGTCAATGTGCCAGAGGGCAGGCAGAGGTAATGGACAGCGAGAGGAGAGGAAGTTGCTTGCTCTTTCTCTCACTGTGGTGCTTGTTATCGTCGTCAACCTTCAAGGCTTCTGCCACTGAAACAAAAAAAGTCCCTGCAGAAATGTCACGGACACTCTGAGGAGTGTCTTGGTGGAGGCTGTGTATTGTGTGTGTGTGTGTGTGACTAATTTATATGTTGTCACAGAAATGTCACAGAGGCTGGTGTTAGAGAGAGAGAGAGTGTGTGTGTGTGCGTGTGCGTTTGTGCGCAACTGTGTATTTGTGTGCAATTATGTACATCTGTGTCTCTCAGGGATGCAAACTAGTCACCTTTCGGTTTTTGAATCCAAAAATAGGTTACTTACGTGATTTGCGCAGATCCGATGAGAAAAGTTTGGGTGAGGGGGGGGGGGCTTTGGATCACTACTGGCTGTATGCAAAAGGTGGATGCGTGCTTGGAGCAATACTGGCTGTATCCAAGGCTCAGCCAATCGTTCACATAACAACAGAATGCAGCACGCGACTGAAGAGAGGAGAGACAACCAATGTGCTAGTTACAGCATCAGCGAGCGCTCTGGAAAGAGTGGAGAGTGGAAAGGCAGTTTGCCAGTTAACTTCTCTGGGATATGTGGGACGGTAGCGTCCCACCTAACCAACAGCCAGTGAAATTGCAGGGCGCCAAATTCAAAACAACAGAAATCTCATAATTAAAATTCCTCAAACATACAAGTATTATACACCATTTTAAAGATAAACTTCTCGTTAATCCAGCCAAAGTGTCTGATTTCAAAAAGGATTTTCGGCGAAAGCACACCTTGCGATTATGATAGCTCAGTACATAGCCACAGAAAAACACAGCCATTTTTCCAGCCAAAGAGAGGAGTCACAAAAAGCAGAAATAGAGTTAAAATTAATCACTAACCTTTGATGATCTTCATCAGATGACACTCATAGGACTTCATGTTACACAATACATGTACAGTATGTTTTGTTCGGTAAAGTTCATATTTATATCCAAAGGTCTGAGTTTAGGCGGGACACTACTGTCTCACTTGGCCAAAAGCCAGAGAAAATGCAGCGCGCCAAATTCAAATAAAATACTATAAAAATCATTTTATTAAATCACACATGAAAGATACCAAATTAAAGCTACACATGTTGTGAATCCAGCCAACATGTCTGATTTCAAATAGGCTTTTCGGCGAAAGCACACCAAACGATTATGTTAGGTCAGTACATAGCCACAGAAAAACACAGCCATTTTCCCAGCCAAAGATAGGAGTCACAAAAAGCAGAAATTGAGATCAAATTAATCACTAATCTTTGATGATCTTCATCACATGACACTCATGGGACATCATGTTACACAATACATGTATGTTTTGTTCGATAATGTGCATATTTATATCTACAAATCTCGGTTTACATTGGCGCCATGTTCAGAAATGCCTCCAAAATATTCAGAGAAATTGCAGAGAGCCACGTCAAATAACAGAAATACTCATCATAAACTTTGATGAAAGATACATGTTTTACATAGAATTAAAGATACACTTGTTCTTAATGCAACCGCTGTGTCAGATTTCAAAAAAACTTTGCGGAAAAAGCACACCATGCTATAATCTGAGACGGCGCTCAGATATAACAACATTTCTCCGCCATGTTGGAGTCAACAGAAATACGAAATTACATCATAAATATTCCCTTACCTTTGATGATCTTCATCAGAATGCACTCCCAGGAATCCTAGTTCCACAATAAATTGTTGTTTTGTTCGATAATGTCCATTACTTATGTCCAAGTAGCTACTTTTGCTAGCATGTTTAGTACACATGTCCAAACGCTCACGCAGATGCAGGCGAACGTCAGACGAAAACTTCAAAAAGTTATATTACAGGTCGAATAAACTTGTCAAACTAAGTAGAGAATCAATCTTCAGGATGTTGTTATCATATACAGTGGGGAGAAAAAGTATTTGATACACTGCCGATTTTGCAGGTTTTCCTACTTACAAAGCATGTAGAGGTCTGTAATTTGTATCATAGGTACACTTCAACTGTGAGAGACGGAATCAAAAAAAAAATATATATAATTACTTAAAAATCATACAATGTGATTTTCTGGATTTTTGTTTTTTTTGTTTTAGATTCCGTCTCTCACAGTTGAAGTGTACCCATGATTAAAATTACAGACCTCTACATGCTTTGTAAGTAGGAAAACCTGCAAAATCGGCAGTGTATCAAATACTTGTTCTCCCCACTGTATATCCAATAACGTTCCAACCGGAGCATTCCTTTGTGTCTACAGAAATAATGGAAAGCAAGGCGATATCATTTGGAATGCGCGTGACCAAGAACTGGCACTCTGCCAGACCACTAACTGAAACACCTCCCATCCGGTCCCACATCACAGTAGTAGCTTCATTCAACGTTCTACAGACTGTTGACATCTGGTGGAAGGCGTAGGAAGTGCAGATCAGATCCATATCTTACAGGGATTTGAATAGGCGATGAGTTGAACATCGACCAGCCTCAGAATTCTCACTTCCTGTTTGGATCTTTTCTCAGGTTTTTGCCTGCCATATGAGTTCTGTTATACTCACAGACATCATTCAAACAGTTTTAGAAACTTCAGAGTGATAATATGCATATATTGGCATCTGGGACAGAGTGGGAGGCTGTTCACTCTGGGCACGCTATTCATCCAAAAGTGAAAATGCTGCCCACTATCACAAAGAAGTTAATTTACAGCAGCGCGTCCTCTGACGATAACGAAGAGGTAAAGTAGGTGAGAAGCCTGACCACGGAGACAAGGGGTGAGAAGGTGATGAAGCGTACTTCATGAGCTGTAACCGAAAAACAACTGGCATTTGGAAAGTTCGAGGTGAGGCAGAAAGTGTGGTGGAACAAGTATTGTTAGCATTAAGTAACGTTATCTTGCTAGCTGGATCGAATTCTCCCTTAGCTAGCCAGAGAAATGTTGAGCAACATTAGCCAACTTAACTGATCAAATAATTGAGTTTATGGTGTGAAAATTAGCTGGCTAATAAAGCCAGACAGCTAACATTAGCTAGCTAACGTTACAACATCACATGAGCGAACGTTAGTAACCTAACCAATTCTCTATAGTATTAACTGGTATACGACTCCTTGCCGTTCCTCAAGTTATAACGCGTTAACGTTAGTTGCTTCCTGAACCTTGGCAATCTGTGTGAAATGTTAACTAGCTGACGAACTAACTACTGTCTGAACTAATGTTTTCCCTCTACAGTATGTGGTTCATTTTCAGAATGAGAGAATTAGTTGAAAATGAGGCGTTGCTTGTTAAACAAGTGGATTCAGGGATGAACTGGAGCTGGAGCTGGGCCTGACTTAAGCTGGATGCCATTATAGAGGTGAAAGGAACAGCACACACTTTCCCTATTTCTCACTTTTGCTGGCACATTGTAGAACAGACGTCCACAGGCAGAAAGTGTACAATGTAATAATGTGTAGCCCAAATATATTGTATTTGTTGTGTTGAACACGACAGTAACACTTGTATGAGTGAGGGGGGATTATTACATTTTTTACTCTGTGAATTTAATTTTTGCACAGATGTAGCCTTGTGCACTTGATCGATGTCTACTGTAGTGGCCACTATAATAGAGCAAAAATAGAATGCCTGTTTGTTTCATTCTATTTCTACTTTAAGATGTGTTTTTCCCAAGTGCAATATTTAGATGTGTGTGGCCACAAGCGTTCAATTATAAAGGCTGTCATGGTAACAAGTGTTCTATTATAAAGGCTGTCATGGTAACAAGTGTTCTATTATAAAGGCTGTCATGGTAACAAGTGTTCTATTATAAAGGCGGTCATGGTAACAAGTGTTCTATTATAAAGGCCGTCATGGTAACAAGTGTTCTATTATAAAGGCTGTCATGGTAACAAGTGTTCTATTATAAAGGCTGTCATGGTAACAAGTGTTCTATTATAAAGGATGTCATGGTAATAAGTGTTCTATTATAAAGGCTGTCATGGTAACAAGTGTTCTATTATAAAGGTTGTCATGGTAACAAGTGTTCTATTATAAAGGCTGTCATGGTAACACGTGTTCTATTATAAAGGCCGTCATGGTAACAAGGGTTCTATTATAGAGGCTGTCATGGTAACAAGCATTCTATTATAAAGGCTGTCATGGTAACAAGTGTTCTATTATAAAGGCTGTCATGGTAACAAGTGTTCTATTATAAAGGCTGTCATGGTAACAAGTGTTCTATTATAAAGGCTGTCATGGTAACAAGTGTTCTATTATAAAGGCTGTCATGGTAACAAGTGTTCTATTATAAAGGCTGTCATGGTAACAAGTGTTCTATTATAAAGGCCGTCATGGTAACAAGTGTTCTATTATAAAGGCTGTCATGGTAACAAGTGTTCTATTATAAAGGCTGTCATGGTAACAAGTGTTCTATTATAAAGGCTGTCATGGTAACAAGTGTTCTATTATAAAGGCTGCCATGGTAACAAGTGTTCTATTATAAAGGTTGTCATGGTAACAAGTGTTCTATTATAAAGGTTGTCGTGGTAACACGTGTTCTATTATAAAGGCTGTCATGGTAACAAGTGTTCTATTATATAGGTTGTCATGGTAACACGTGTTCTATTATAAAGGCTGTCATGGTAACACGTGTTCTATTATAAAGGCTGTCATGGTAACAAGTGTTCTATTATAAAGGTTGTCATGGTAACAAGTGTTCTATTATAAAGGTTGTCATGGTAACAAGTGTTCTATTATAAAGGCTGTCATGGTAACACATGTTCTATTATAAAGGCTGTCATGGTAACAAGTGTTCTATTATAAAGGCTGTCATGGTAACACGTGTTCTATTATAAAGGCTGTCATGGTAACAAGTGTTCTATTATAAAGGCCGTCATGGTAACAAGTGTTCTATTATAAAGGCTGTCATGGTAACAAGTGTTCTATTATAAAGGCTGTCATGGTAACAAGTGTTCTATTATAAAGGCTGTCATGGTAACAAGTGTTCTATTATAAAGGCTGTCATGGTAACAAGTGTTCTATTATAAAGGCTGTCATGGTAACAAGTGTTCTATTATAAAGGCTGTCATGGTAACAAGCGTTCTATTATAAAGGCTGTCATGGTAACAAGCGTTCTATTATATAGGTTGTCATGGTAACAAGTGTTCTATTATAAAGGCTGTCATGGTAACAAGTGTTCTATTATAAAGGCTGCCATGATAACAAGTGTTCTATTATAAAGGTTGTCCTGGTAACAAGTGTTCTATTATAAAGGCTGCCATGGTAACAAGTGTTCTATTATAAAGGCTGTCATGGTAACAAGTGTTCTATTATAAAGGCCGTCATGGTAACAAGTGTTCTATTATAAAGGCTGTCATGGTAACAAGTGTTCTATTATAAAGGTTGTCATGGTAACAAGTGTTCTATTATAAAGGCTGCCATGGTAACAAGTGTTCTATTATAAAGGTTGTCATGGTAACACGTGTTCTATTATAAAGGCTGTCATGGTAGCAGGTGTTCTATTATAAAGGCTGTCATGGTAACAAGTGTTCTATTATAAAGGCTGTCATGGATAACTGCAATATTAGTGTATTGTTTTTTCTCAAAAGTGTCATTTGCAGTAAAGTCTAGGCAACAAATAACATTGGATTGCTTTCTTTACATTTTGTAGCTGTGAGTTAGGGTCACATGAACCTTTTTATTTTACACACAGAGACATGCAGATCATATTCTTTGTTGTTTAATTAGTTAAAACCTGCATTTCCCCCTAGCAGGGATTTTATTTGCATGTTTCAGTGCAAAAAAAGTGTCGCCTTTTTGGGCCCTGACCAGTTTGCATCCTTGGTCTCGGTCTCTCTACCATTTGGAACACATCCCATGTCAGTAGGCTTGTGATGCTCAGCGAGCCTGCGTCAGTAATTAGTGTCCGTCACACAATGCTCTCCGCCAGCCGCAGAGAAGCACATAGGACCTTATCTTTGGTGCATTAGTACTTATGAAAGGATTGACTCACCCAGGAATGGAAAGGAAATAACCACTATACTCCCCAATTAACACTTCCTGTTGTGTGTGAGAGAGAGAGAGAGAGAGAGAGAGAGAGAGAGAGAGAGAGAGAGAGACACACAGAGAGCTTACATCCAGTGGAGTGATGGATGACAGATCAGGAAGATGTGCCACCCCTCCCCAGCTTTGTTTGTTTATCTTTCATTTCGTATTCATTTGTCCTTTGTCTAGTCTATCTGTTTCTATTCATCAGCGGCCTCCCGATGGTAGGCTGGAGTGGTGGGGTTAGGCGTGTTTGTGTACTGCGTATGTGTGTTTAAGTGGTCCTGGAGTGGCCACGTCTTTTCACAGTGAGGTCAACTGCAGATGGATTGAAAAGGCTTTCAGAGTACAACTGGGTATCTATCGTATTACCAACCAAAACGCGCATCAAGCACCACTGCTGTGCGTCATGTGAGGGTACATTTAAATATGTACTGGTGACTGTGTGCCCATGGGGTCAGGCAGATTGTTAACATCTATGCCTGACTGACTGTGTATTTGTGTTGTTAAGTGCTGTTGGTTTATTATGTGTTTTGTGAAAGATCATGGTGACGTGTGTGTGTGTGTGTGTCGATTGGTCGAAATGTTATAACGTGTATTTTTCAATTTATAGACACATCATATGTGTTTTAATCAAATCAACTATATGCACTGAGCTTGTCGGATACTTTAAGCGCACTGTTTGATAATTAAGGCACACAAATGACTAAAGGGAGTCTGACCGCAATTAATTTGATAGTGCTTACAACTGACAGCGAGTGACTGTGGGACTAGCACCCGTTGTCTCGCTCGCCTCCATGCTGCAGCGACCACTACGGAACTTCAACAGTGTTTATGGCTCTGTCCATGTTGCTGAAGCTGCAACATAATTACAGCCATTTCTGACTGAAAAGTTATCTTACCGAAATCTCTAATTCCTTTAGGAAAAACATTCCCAATTCCCTCAGCTCTCTTTATCGCATTCATGTGACCAATAGGGCCTGACCTATCGCATATCATAATCACATCAATAAATTGGTTATAACAAACTCCGAACACATGTGACAGCAAAATGGATGCAGAGGACGTGACAAATAAACTCTGGGAATGTTTACTGGTTGCTCAGGTGGTAAAGGGGAAGTCGGATGTGTGGAATAAATTTGACTAGTTGTGGAAAATACTGGAGATCAAGAAAAAGAAGGTAAGGAGCAGGCACTGTGTACATATTATGTGTGCCAAATATGTGCTGTTAGATTACAATATCATTTTTCTGGCCATTTGGAACAATGTAAACAACACTAAATGTCGGGTGGCAGGTAGTAGCCTAGCGGTTAAAAGCGTAAACGAAAGGTCGCTGGATCGAATCCCCAAGCTGACCAGGTCTGTCGTTGTGCCCTTGAGCAAGGCACTTCAGCCTAATTGCTCTTGTAAGTTGCTCTGGATAAGAGTGTCTGCTAAATGATTCAAATGTATATAAATTATAAACGTACCCGAGAGTCTTGTTGTAATGCTTTTTTGTAAAGCCTTTTTTACAGCAAAGACTAAAAACAATTTACGAAATTGAACTGTTTATTACGCTAATTATTCAAGTCGTTTTATTTGATTTTAAAGCGGAAATGCTTGATTGCATTTCAAAACATGAATGACTCATGCTGTGTGATGAAATGAACGAATGAATGATTGATTGATACAGAAGCCTATAAAGATATTGAAATATAGGCCTAAGTAAGTTATGGTATTAAGACTAAACAGGATGTGCTCTTTGGCCTACAGCTCGATGGTGGTTATACAAGGCTGCTATACCAAGCCTACTAATGATAATGACATTACTTATTATTATAGTAATAATAACAAAAAGGCGATCAAGAAAAAGGAACATTTGGACCTCCCGAGTGGCGCAGCGGTCTAAGGCACTGCATCACAGTGCTTGGGGTGTCACTACAGACCCGGGTTCAATCCTAGGCTGTCACACAAACGTCCATGACCGGGAGTCCCATAGGGCAGCGCACAATTGGCACAGCTTCGTCCGGGTTAAGGGAGGGTTTGGCCGGGGGGGCTTTACTTGGCTCATCGCGCTCTAGCAACTCTTTTTGGCGGGCCGGGTGCCTGCAGGCTGACTTTAGTCGTCAGTTGTATGGTGTTTCCTCCGACACGTTGGTGCAGCTGGCTTCCGGGTTAAGGGCGGGTGTTAAGGAGTGTGGTTTGGTGGGTCATGTTTCGGAGGATGCATGACTCGACCTTTGCCTCTCCCGAGCCCATTGGGGAGTTGCAGCGATGAGACAATATTGAAATTGGGAGAAAAGGGAGCATTATTCTTTTTATTTGTAAAAGAGTAAACAACACTAAATAAATTATAAGTAATACCAGAGAGGCTGTTGTAATGAAAAAAAGTGTAAAGCCTTTATTACCACATAGCAAAGATTAAAAACAGCCGAACTTGGTAAATTGTGGTTGCTCACGGAATCAGTAGGCTATTAAACAAACAGGATCTGTCTTATTTCAGTAGATGTACGCTACCTTTCAAAAGTTTGGGGTCACTTAGAAATGTCCTTGCTTTTGAAAGAAGAGCACGTTTTTTGTCCATTAAAATAACATCAAATTGATCAGAAAGACAGTGTAGACATTGTTAATGTTGTAAATGACTATTGTAGCTGGAAACAGCTGATTCTTTTATTGAATATCTACATAGGTGTACAGAGGCCCATTATCAGCAACCATCACTCCTGTGTTCCAATGGCACATTGTGTTAGCTAATCCAAGTTTATCATTTTAAAAGGCTAATTGATCATTAGAAAACCCTTTTGCAATTATGTTAATCAGCACAATAGTTTTCAGCTGTGCTAAAGAAGCAATTCAACAGGCCTTCTTTAGACTAGTTGAGTATCTGGAGCATCAGCATTTGTGGGCTCGATTACAGGCTCAAAATGGCCAGAAACAAAGACCTTTCTTCTGAAATTCGTCAGTCTGTTCTTGTTCTGAGAAATGAAGGCTATTCCATGCGAGAAATTGTCAAGAAACTGAAGATCTCGTACAGCGCTGTGTACTTCTCCCTTCACAGAACAGCACAAACTGGCTCTAAGCAGAATAGAAAGAAGAGTGGGAGGCACCGGTGCACAACTGAGCAAGAGGAAAAGAACATTAGAGTGTCTAGTTTGAGAAATAGACGCCTCACAAGTCCTCAACTGGCAGCTTCATTAAATAGTACCCGCAAAACACCAGTCTCAACCTCGACAGTGAAGAGGCGGGATGCTGGCCTTCTAGGTAGAGATCCTCTGTCCAGTGTCTGTGTTCTTTTGCCCATCTTAATCTTTTATTTTTATTGGCCAGTCTGAGATATGGCTTTTTCTTTGCAACTCTGCCTAGAAGGCCAGCATCCCAGAGTCGCCTCTTCACTGTTGACGTTGAGACTGGTGTTTTGCGGGTAGCTCTAGCTCTAGCTCTAGGTAGCTCTAGGCGGCCAGCTCTAGGAAGAGTCTTGGTGCTTCCAAACTTCTTCAATTTAAGTATGATGGAGGCCACTGTGTTCTTGGGGACCTTCAATTCTGCAGAAATGTTTTGGTACCCTTCCTCAGACCTGTGCGTTGACACAATACTGTCTCGGAGCTCTACGGACAATTCCTTCGACCTCATGGCTTGGTTTTTGCTCTGACATGCACTGTCAACTGTGGGACCTTATATAGACAGGTGTGTGCCTTTCCTAATCATGTCCAATCAATTGAATTTACTACAGGTGGACCATAATCAAGTTGTGGAAACATCTCAAGGATGATCAATGGAAACAGGATGCACCTGAGCTCAATTTCAAGTCTCATAGCAAAGGGTCAGAATACTTATGTAAAGTTGTTTTTACTTATGTATGTTTTTTATTTTTAATATATTTGCAAACATTCTACAAACCGGTTTCCGCTTTGTCATTTCGGTGTATTGTATATAGATTGCTGAGATTTTTATTTATTTAATCAATTTTAGAATAAGGCTCTAACAAAATGTGGGAAAAGTCAAGGGGTCTAAACACTTTCCGAATGCAATGTATATTTTTTGCGGTCGACTAACAGCCTACTGACCAAATAATCAACCTGTCGACTAAATGGGGTCAGCCCTAGTGTGTTTCTTAGTGTGTGTCAGCCAAGGTCTGCGAAACGTACGTGTGTGTGTTGGGGACATAGCCTCCTGGGATGGTTAAAAACAGCAGCGTTGCAGACATGCTTTATGACTACAGACAGCTACTGTTACCCTGCTGTCCAGATAGTCCAACTGATCCAACTGGATCCCACCGCTCTCCCTTACACACGACCAGCCAGCAACTCTGTTGCTGCTCTCCCCCTCAGCGACACATGTGCACACATATGTCAAACATGCACACACACGCAGACATTCCGGTACAAACACACGCACACACATCAGCTGTCTCTTCACCACAGGGCTCCAAACGCCAACATTTCATTAGGATGAGCAGAGCAAAAAATCAACCGCTGTAAGTCTACCAACCTACTTATGTGGGGGGGACTGATGCAGGGGGGAGTGAGAGAGAAATGGATGGAGGGAGGGAGGGTGTTGAGAGCTCTAAAAAAATATGTTCTCTTTTTCTCTTTCTTTTGCCACTGGTGAGGAGAAGGGAAGGAGAGAGCCCCTATGGAGTACCTAGCATTCCCTGGGCTCATGGATAAATATTTGCAGTGCCATGTTGGGCCTGGCTGGCTATCTACCCGCCACATGCGCACACACACACACACACTTGTCTTTCCCACACACACATATACATACACACTTGTCTGTCGCACACACACTCTCTTCTGTGCACCCTGTTTCACAGAACTGCACTCCTCTGAATTAAGGTCCTAAGGTTACACATGGTAACTCTAAACACCACAGGGGGGAGGGAGGAGGGATGGGATGCCACTTGCATCTCTATTAATAATGACACTGTTTATTAGGAGGTCTCAGGACAGGGGTCCGGGCATGTGGACACACACAGACACACCAGTTTCTGCCTCCTGAGTCATGGTATGATGTTCGCTAATAAGAAGTTTGGTCAGCAGTTTTGTTCTCTCTTTGTCTACATTTCCTAAGAAGTTGATCAATCAATCCCTTTGGGGCTCTAATCTAGTAACCAATATTTCTGACTTTGAAAAAATCAGTTTTAGGTGAAACAAAAACAGGGGATGTGAAATAGCCTTCGAGGTACATGTTTTTCTTAACCACAGATCTAGGATCAGATTACCCTCCCCTAACCTCAACCACTCTGTGAGTACAAACAAAACTGACCCAAGATTAGTGTCTAGACCAGGGATGGGCAATTTTGATGGGGGTGGGGGCCCACAAAAAGGCTGAACTGCTGATGCTTGCGAGTGCTACATTGTGTGCAAAACATTTTAGCAGCCCGCCTCTTGACAGCAGAGAGAAATGTTTTACAGTTCATTTCATGCAATTCTACACATTTTGCCATAGGGTGGAGAAAAATGTTGGCAATTTTTAATATGATATCTGATTGAGACTGACTAACTAAATCAATGCCCCCCCCATGTTAGCTGACATGGGCTAATTGAGTGACAAGAGAAAAACTGCTGATGCACAACCAATTTCTAAGTTGCACCTTGTGTATTCTACTATTCTAACCTGCAAAAGTAAGTTGAGACCCCAACTGAGTAAAAAAAAAATTTTTTTTTTTTGCACACTCTTGGCATTCTCTCAACCAGCTTCACCTGGAATGCTTTTCATGAGGTAGTCACCTGGAATGCATTTCAATTAACAGGTGTGCCTTGTTAAAAGTTAATCTGTGGAATTTCTTTCCTTCTTAATGCATTTGAGCCAATCAGTTGTGTTGTGACAAGGTAGGGGTGGTATACAGAATATTTGGTAAAATACCAAGTCCGTATTCTGGCAAGAACAGCTCAAATAAGCAAAGAGAAATGACAGTTTTTTATTTTTTATTTCACCTTTATTTAACCAGGTAGGCTAGTTGAGAACATGTTCTCATTTACAACTGCGACCTGGCCAAGATAAAGCAAAGCAGTGTGACACAAACAACAACACAGAGTTACACATGGAATAAACAAACATACAGTCAATAATACAATAGAACAAGTCAGTGTGTGTGCAAATGAGGTAGGATAAGGGAGGTAAGGCAATAAATAGGCCATAGTGGTGAAATAATTACAATATAGCAATTACACACTCGAGTGATAGATGTGCAGAAGATGAATGTGCAAGTAGAGATCATTACTTTAAGACATGAAGGTCAGTCAATCCGGAAAATGTCAAGAACCTTGAAAGTTTCTTCTAGTGCAGTCGCAAAAACCATCAAGCGCTATGATGAAACTGGCTCTCATGAGGACTGCCACAGGAAAGGAAGACCCAGAGTTACCTCTGTTGCAGAGGATAAGTTCATTAGAGTTACCAGCCTCAGAAATTGCAGCCCAAATAAATGCTTTGCAGAGTTCAAGTAACAGACACTTCTCAACATCAACTGTTCAGAGGAGACTGTGTAAATCAGGCCTTCATGGTCGAATTGCTGCAAAAAAAACACTACTAAAGGACACCAATAATAAGAAGAGACTTGCTTGGGCCAAGAAACACGAGCAATGGACATTAGACCAGTGGACATCTGTAATTTGGTCTGATGAGTCCAAATTTGAGATTTTTGGTCCCAACCGCTGTGTCTTTGTGAGACGCAGAGTAGGTGAACGGATGATCTCTGCATGTGTGGTTCCCACCGTGAAGCAAGGGGGAGGAGGTGTGATGGTGAGGGAGTTCTTTGCTGGTGACACTGTCTGTGATTTATTTAGAATTCAAGGCACACTTAACCAGCATGGTTACCACAGCATTCTGCAGCGATACTCCGTCCTATCTGGTTTGCGCTTAGTGGGACTATCAATTGTTTTTCAACAGGACAATGACCCAACACACCTCCAGGCTGTGTAAGGGCTATTTGACCAATAATGAGAGTGATGGAGTGCTGCATCAGATGAACTGGCCTCCACAATCACCTGACCTCAACCCAATTGAGATGGTTTGGGATGAGTTGGACTGCAGAGTGAAGGAAAAGCAGCCAACAAGTGCTCAGCATTATGTGGGAACTCCTTCAAGACAGTTGGAAAAGCATTCCTCATGAAGCTGGTTGAGAGAATGCCAAGAGTGTGCATAGCTGTTATCAAGGGAAATGGTGGCTACTTTGAAGAATCTAAAATCTAAAATCTTGTTTAATCTAAAATCTTGTTTAATACTTTTTTAGTTACTACATGATTCCATATGTGTTATTTCATAGTTTTGACGTTTTCACTATTATTCTACAATGTAGAAAATAGTAAAAATAAAGAAAAACCCTTGTGTGAGTAGGTGTGTCCACATTTTTGACTGGTACTGTAAATATTATAATAATAATAATATATATTTTAAATTGGTCTGAGGGCCTTCAAAAGGGCGCCGGCCGCCGAATGCGTCAAGACTCTAAGACTGGATGGAGCCCCATGCTGCCTTGCCTGTCTTTATGTTAGTAAATCACCTCTCTGACCTGAACACTATTTATTCTGCAGCCTTCTACGAATACTTTGGCAGAAAAGTGGAAGAGAGGGAGAGGCAGAGCGAGGCTTGATGTCCAAACTGTGGAACACAGGTCATAGATAGGGCATACTTCAGCCTTAAACGTCAGCCCTACAACACAGTTATCTAATGTGTAAGGTGGGCATTAGAGGTTGTCACATCCACAATTCTAAATAATGTCATGAGTCGTATGTGCAGTTTTAACTGACGGGAAGGGCCCATACAGATCAGAACGCGACTGCTGCAGAAGGGAGAGAGAGAGACATTTGATCATTTATGCTGCTGCTCTTGCTTTTCACGAGAGTGAAGCGTGGTGAGTGTTATCTAATCAATGGAGGATGCAATTAAAATGATGGAAGGAGAAGGAGAGGCTACAATGATCAAGAGCCGACAGGTAGGCTGCTACTTCATATCCCGAATGGAGTTGTTATACAGTAGAATGAGAAAGGACATGCGCTATTTTACCCACTACCCTTTGCTCTTGTTGGCTTCCCCCTCTCCCATTCTGTAGCCAGGGACAGGACGTCCTTAAACAGATCAGGACGCGCACACACACAAACACAGTCACACACCCACATGCTTTCTCCTTCCCATTCCCCATCAAACAAATGCCAAAGCAACAAGTCCCTATCCTCCATCGGTATTGGTACACAGCCACACCCACCCATAGCTTTTACTGCATACTGCAGGCCTTACCTGATCCTCAGCACAGCACAGCACATACATCTCCCAGCTGTCTCTCACACACACACACACACACACACACAGAGAGACTGCATTTCTCACTCGCTATATATCTCTCTCTCTGCTCTTTGCACTGGTCCCCTCTTCCCTACTGGCTTTCATAAGACACTCTCTTTGCTTGGCAGAGACCTTCCTATGGTGATGCCCCCGCCCACCCCACCTTGTGTGTGCATGTGTACTGTGGCTGCGACATTGTGTGTTTTAGTACGCACATTGCACAGGTTCAAATCCCTAAGAAGATATGCATACACTCATACATACTCACATTCACACACCTGCCTAAACGAACGTTATATAACTTGACAGCCGTGAAGTAATTGGCAGTGGGTCAGAGGGGAGAGTGTGAGTGTGAGTGTGTGTGTGTGTGTGTGTGTGTGTGTGTGTGTGTGTGTGTGTGTGTGTGTGTGTGTGTGTGTGTGTGTGTGTGCGTGAGTGTGCGCTATGGGCTCCCCGTTTCAGCCAGTGTCAGACTACTAAGTACAGTGACCCCATCACAGACAAACAACTGACGCAGATAGACAAGACAACTGACGCAGATAGACAAGACAACTGACACAGATAGACAAGACAACTGACGCAGATAGACAAGACAACTGACGCAGATAGACAAGACACTAGAGTGATCCACATACCGGTGTGTGCCACACAGAACAAGGCATTGCATCTTAATAAACAACTTGTATTAAGTGAGCGGTCACGGACACTGACTCACAGACTGACAGATGCAAGGGTGACACACAAACACACTCAAATCAATCTACTTAAAGGCACAGAAAACAGGGTGTCTTATCCTTAATGAATCGCTAAAGTGAGCCGTGACAGAAAAGGACATTGACAGCCCCAGACAGGCAGACGAACACACGCAGACACCCACCAAAACACACACGCACCACAATGACTGCTCCAACAAGTGAGCCATCACTGCCCCAGACAGACACATAGACAGACAGGAGGACTGAAATAGAGAGGGAACAGTTTATTGGCCAGTCAGTGGCAGAGGCAGGTCGTAGCCCCATCTGGCCTTAAGAGTTAAGGAGCCTGCAGAGAGGGACAGTCACACTCACACACAGACTCCCGCAGACTCCCGCAGGCATCATCACATCGATTAGATCTCAGAACGGAAAGACAACTCAAGGAAATGAATGAGATCGATAGACAAGCAGAGAGCGGGAAGGAGAGAGAGAGAGAGAGATCTGATTACAGTAGAAAGGAAACGCTTCCTGTCTGGTCTGGTTGCATATGACTGCACCGATGTCAGTGGTTAGTGTGTGTGTGTGGGTGGGTGGGTGGGTGTGTGGGGGTGGGTGTGTGTTTTCACATTTAGATCTAGAACAGAAGAGGATGCATCTACTAGCAGAATGGATTGGTACTGTTTATTATAGTCTGGTCTAATGTGCCATCCATGTAATCCTCTGTAAATCCCAGTCACTGTCTCCTCAGACACTCTGTGTCTAGACGCGTGTGTGTGTTGGCGTGCCAATGCGTGGGTGTGTGTGCCCACACCAATATGTGTGTGTTTGTGTGCGTGCCAATGCATTCCCTGTCTCCCTGGGTCCGTTGGGCTGATTGTTGGTGCGGCTCTCTCAGGCTGAGCTGCACTGGCTGCTGTGCCGGGACGCTAAATATAGCACTGCACCAGGAAGAATAAGAAGAATGAGGAGGGGGAGGCACCAGAAATATAGACGAGACACTTTTTTCATTAACAGTTAGAGAGCAGGCCTGGGAAATTTCAGGGAACAAGGGAGTCCTTTCTCTCAATCGGTCACCATTCATCACTGTGTTTATTTGATGTATCCGCCATGTGGCCGGCCCCCAGCAACCTTTCCTCCTATTTTAAACTGCCCTTTAATGACGATGTTAAAAACATGATGATTATTGTAGACCTACAGTACATACTTGTCACATGTGACTGTTAGCTACCCCTAATAAAGGGATAATCGACCGATGGAGAGGAAGACGTGTGAGAGTCGTGTTATGGTGTGCATTTTCAGTCCTTTTCCTTTCCGTAGCCTAAATATCCTCCGTCAGTACGACCCTCGAAGGCATTATCAATCGTACAATAGGTTCCATAACAAAGACAGTGTTATGTGTGTGTGTGTGTGTGTGTGTGTGTGTGTGTGTGTGTGTGTGTGTGTGTGTGTGTGTGTGTGTGTGTGTGTGTGTGTGTGTGTGTGTGTGTGTGTGTGTGTGTGTGTGTGTGAATGTGGAGGTCTCAATGGTTCCATGTTATTGAAATAATGATGACCTTTTCTTAGTGACGTACTTGCTTTAGTTTTGTAATAAGATGGGGAAAAGACTATATTGCCCTAAAACAATACATGTACACACACACACACACACACATTCTCTCTCTCTCTTGTCCAACCTCTCTCTCTCTCTCCGTATTTCTCTCTCTCCATATTTCTCTCTCTGTCTCTCTCTCTCTCTCTCTCTCTCTCTCTCTCTGTATTTCTCTCTGTCTCTCTCTCTCCGTATTTCTCTCTCTGTTTTGTCCAACCTCTCTCCATATTTCTCTCTCTGTATTTCTCTCTCTCTCTCCATATTTCTCTCTCTGTCTCTCTCTCCGAATTTCTCTCTGTCTCTCTCTCTCCGTATTTCTCTCTCTTTTGTCCAACCTCTCTCTCCATATTTCTCTCTCCGTATTTCTCTCTCTCTCCGTATTTCTCTCTCTCTCCATATTTCTCTCTCTTGTCCAACCTCTCCGTATTTCTCTCTCCGTATTTCTCTCTCTCTCTCCGTATTTCTCTCTTGTCCAACCTCTCTCTCTCCGTATTTCTCTCTTGTCCAACCTCTCTCTCTCCGTATTTCTCTCTCTCTCTCCGTATTTCTCTCTCTTGTCCAACCTCTCTCTCTCCGTATTTCTCTCTTGTCAAACCTCTCTCTCTCCGTATTTCTCTCTCTCCGCATTTCTCTCTCTTTCTCTCTCTCCGTATTTCTCTCTCTTTGGCGGTCTCACACTCCTCCATTCCATCCCTCTGTTGAACTTCACCGTATATATTTCATTTAAGAACACAATATTCCCCTGTGGATAAACAGACATAGATATTTTATTGTAGATTTGCAAACAATGTTGGTGATAAGGTGTGGTAGTCAGTAGATGAATGTCATAATATTTAGTTCATCTTCATATCATATTCTGTTGTTTACTGTTCTTCTAACCCAGCCATTTCCTCTGCTTCCAGAATGCTGATGTCTATGCCCTGGCCTTGGAATTATGGGGGGAAATTACAGGAGACTTGGAGATCCCTAGCTCCTCATCCTTTTGTGACAACCAATGGGAAGAGAGAGGAGTTGGACTGGTCACGCCCCTGAAGCACTTTGGAAAGACTGATGGAAAACCTTTATTTTGTTGCTTTCAGTTTATTGGTTGTGATTCCAATGGGGATGCGTGCCGATGATAGCCCGTGAAGGGAGGACTCTCAGCCAATAAGAGAGAAGAATAAAGACTGACTGCGGACCGGGAGCCAATGATATTTTTCGATCATCAACCTAAATGAAAACACAATTAACCAATCAAAAAGCAGGATTTCATCTAATGATTGCTGAATATACATAGTATTATAAGGAAATATATAGAAGTATATATCTTTTCAAAAGTGCCTAATTTTGATTGTAGCCATTTTACAAAGAACTTAGCATTGACTAAGGAACTGAAGAAGCTTCAGTTTTTGTGCTCCTTTTGAAGTAGAATATGTTGTGGCAACCAGATGTAACGGACAAAGAAGAGAGCACTGGTACTGGTATATATTCTGAATAATAATGATGATGATGATAATAATAATAGCAATTAGCTGGCCTGACTGTGTTACTGTGAGAGATGTTAGCGGCATAGCTTCTATTGACTTTATGCTCACCGCTTCAATGTAGCTGACAGATGTTTCTCTCCCTCTCTTTCAATATCTCTATCTCTCTCTGCCCACACCTCTCATCCAATAATGCAGAGTCATTCTATATCACATATCAACATGCTCACATACTACACAATATGCTCTGGTCAATATGTATTTAATGCACAGAGAGACACTTGGCACTTGTTGCCGGGAAAGAAAACAAAAAAAAACAATTGTATGGAACTATATTTAACTATACATAGTTCTTTCAAATACATGTATTAATTATAACACAGAAATAGATTACTCCACAATTTCCGTAATCTTAGCCTATCTATACTGAACAAAATATAAACGCAACATGTAAAGTGTTGGACCCATATTTCATGAGCTGAAATAAAAGATACCAGAAATGTTCCATACACATAAAAAGCTTATTCTTTAGCTCCCGAGTGGTGCAGTGGTCTAAGGCACTGCATCTCACTACAGATCCTGGTTTGATTCCAGGCTGTGTCACAACCGGCCGTGATTGGGAGTCCCGTAGGGCGGCGCACAATTGGCCCAGCGTTGTCCGGGTTTGGCTGGGGAGGCCGTCATTGTAAATAAGAATTTGTTCTTAACTGACTTGCCTAGTTAAATAAAGGTGAAATAAAACATCTATAAATACATCTCTAAAATTGTGTGCACAGATTTGTTTACATCCCTGTTAGTGAGCATTTCTCCTTTGCAAAGATAATCCATCCACCTGACAGGTGTGGCATATCAAGAAGCTGATTAAACAGCATGATCATTACATAGGTGCACATTGTACTGTGAACAATAAAAGGCTACTCTAAAATGTGCAGTTTTGTCACACAAGAAAATGTCACATGTTTCAAGTTTTGCGCAAATGGCATGCTGACTGCAGGAATGTCCACCAGGGCTGTTGCCAGAGAAATTAATGTTGATTCTTCTACCATAAGCCGCCTCCAACGCTGTTTTAGAGAATTTGGTAGTATGTCGAACCAGCTTCATAACTGCAGACTATGTGTAACCACACCAGCCCAGGACCTCCACATCCGGCTTTGTCACCTGCGGGATCGTCTGAGACCAGCCACCCGGACAGCTGATGAAACTGAGTTTGCACAACAGAACAATTTCCTCACAAACGTCTCAGGGAAGCTCATCTGCGTGCTCGTCGTCCTCACCAGGGCCTTGACCTGACTGCAGTTTGCCGTCGTAAACGACTTCAATGGGCAACTGTTCACTTTCTATGGTCACTGACACTCTGGAGAAGTGTGCTCTTCACTGATGAATCCCGGTTTCAACTGTACCAGGCAGATGGCAGACGGTGTGTATGGCATCCAGCGGTTTGCTGATGTCCATGTTGTGAACAGAGTGCCCCAATGGTGGTGGTGGGGTTATGGTATGGACAGACATAAGCTACAGACAACGAACACATTTGCATTTTATCGATGGCAATTTGAATGCACAGAGATACCGTGAGGAGATCCTGAGGCCCGTTGTCGTACAATTCATCCGCCTCCATGTCCTCATGTTTTCAGCATGATAATGAACGGCCTCAGGGATCTGTAAACAATTCCTGGAAGCTGAAAATGTACCAGTTCTTCTTGGCCTGTATACTCACCACACGTCACCCATTGAGCATGTTTGGGATGCTCTGGATAAACGTGTAGTCCAGACTACTTTACACAGCCATTGAAGAGGAGTGGGGCAACATTCCACCGGCCAAAATCAACAGCCTGATCAACTCTATGCGAAGGAGATGTGTCGTGTTCCATGAGGCAAATGTTGATCACAACAGATACTGACTGGTTTTCCATTTTTGTTCAGTGTTGTAATTATAGAATCACCCACGTTTGGTAGGCTATACTGTTTCATGCAACACTTTCTGGCCATGGGCATGGTTGTTCATGCAGTGGTTACAATGTGCCACTGTTCAAACGTTGGTATAAGGTCTCAAAGGGTCAGCGGCAATGTCACGGGAGCAAACGAGTTTGGTACAGGGACAGACATTTTTTACATGCAAATCTGATTGGATACAGCATTTTATTATTGAAATATCAGCCTCAATTTAACTTCCAAAGTTAATTTTTTTCTTTCTGAGGGCTAATCGGGGACTGTCCCAGGAAATTTGGGACTGTCCCAGGAAATCTGGGACATCTTGTCACGCTAGTCCATAGGGATAAAAGAGGTGCTAACAATAGCCCTTGCTAATGTTGGCTTACCTAACGTCTGGCTTTGATAACATGGCGTGCCTCGCTAGCTGTGGGCAACATGCTAACTTTTGCCTAGTTAGCAAAGTATTCGGTTCTGAGGCATAGATAGGGCCACCATCCTCCTTTATGTTTCTCAGTTGCCGTCTTTCTCTCTCTCTCTTTGGCTCTTACTTTATACTCTCTCTGCTATACATTAGCACTAAAGTGCCTGCCTGTATGTATGTCTATCTGTCTGCCTGTCTGTCTGTCTGTCTATATGTCTGTCCCTTTCTTTCCCTTTAGCGCTATGAGGGCAAAATATATATAGTCTATTTTCCTCTTATTTCTCTATTTGTGGCTGTGCAATATTGTGTAAACTTAAGGAACCCTGCCCTTTTTGATGGTTCAATGATGTTCAAGGATGTAGTGACCCATGTAATGACTTGACCAATGGCCCCTGCCTTCGTGTTTGTATTGTCACTAACCGGCTCAAAGCCCGCAACAAAAGGGAGACAACATGGAGATAAGGAATAACAAAATATATTTATTAACTAAGGTAACCTATATGCAATTAACAATGGTGTGTGTGTAATCAGTAGTGTAAGTGAGTGTTTTGCTTGCATAAATGTGATAATGCGGGGTGTTGAAAGGTGCTAAAGCAAACAACCAAAAGGCCACAAAAATACCACAACAGAATCTATGAAGGTGTCTGCATGGAGAGAGTCTCCCCAATGATTGTGGAAGAGGTCTATTTATCCTGGGACACACCCGGGCCCAGGTGTTTCCCATGTAGCTGACGACCCTCCCAACTCCGCCCACCGGCATCCTAATAAGGAGACAAGAGCACAGAGAGAATATGGCAGACAGAGTGGGAGGGTCGTCACAGTATTGGGTTCATGCTGGCTGTTTTGGCCCCGTGGAGGACTCCATTGAGGACCTCATCTATGGATGGCCCTATCAGTGCCAAAACAAAAATACCTTTTGACTCTTTGACAATATATTAAATAGCTAGCTACAAGTTCAGACCTTTTTTTTTATTTTCTTGTATGTTAAATGCTATTATAACCTTGCCTTGATTTTGCAAAAAAAAAACTGTCTTGGATGTTTGAGAGACATCTTGCCTCCTTAGTTTGCCTCTGGGACACGTATGAAAGAAAGGGGTGAGAGGAAGCACTTCTGAAATTACTTCATGAACAATACTTACCATAAGTTGCCAATATGAGCCGTCACTGACAGAGAAAACACCCTTCAAAGAGAACCACATTTCTCTGTCCAACGTTTCACTAGCAGCACGTATGTCTATTCCGGCGGTCAGTCCAAGGTGTCTGCCTCGTGCACTTCGTCCTCACTCTTGTCACATGACTGTCGGGACTCGTAGCATAACAAAGCAGCTTTATTGCTACCAGATTAGGATCTGTGGTCAGGGCAATTGGCCATAATGGTTTCTATAATAATGCAGAGGTGAGATTAGGAAAGTAGTTGGTTTCCAACCTCACTGTGCCGGGTTTGTTTCTAATGACGGTTCACTGCAAGGCACAAGGCAGTGATACAAGCACACACTTACACATTAAAACACAAACAGTAAATAGTGTCAATGTTTCCAAAAGTTTTTGGGAAATGTTTTCTTTTGTTATATAATGACTCCACAATCTTCCAAACTGAAGCCAGAGAGTTCACTCTGAAATCAAAGTTAAGTCTGATGCTTTCTGGCCTCAAAAGTGGACAATGGTCATGAACCCAGTCACTGTTGAGGTCTGAAAGCATCAATATATATAACAAACTTCTACTTTGGAGGGAACTATCACTTTAAAGAGCTACTGAACATACCGATTGACACCTGTGTTTTTCTGTTGCTCACTAGAAAAACAAGGTTTCCTGATCGATTCCGCGTTTGGTTAATGATGTTTGCCCCCGTGAGACACTAGACGGGAAGCCTATTTCACTTCCTCAAAATCAATTTAACATAACTCAAGAAATCTGTAATTAGTTTTGATGTTTTGCCGAGGATGTTTTAGTCATGCAATTTTACATCTAACTAAGGTGTTTGGTGCAGTATTTCTCAAGTAAAAAAATGTGTGACGTGCTGGGCAGGTTTGTCTCACTATGTATGCTATTGGATAGAGAGCAGGTCTGTCTCACTTTCACTGTCTATGCTATTGGATAGAGAGCAATCACCGCAGCTGTTCACAACCATGTTAGTGGACAAAATGGACATCATCAAATCAAAACCCAACCTTCATTTACCTGGTGTGACGCATGGACGTTCCAAACTCCGTTTTAGACCAGACTGACTTTATGACCAAAATTATCCTATTTACACTCTCTAGTCAATTTTGACACTAGAATGAATGTTTCTGACTCATCTCGATGCCGTATGGGCCATTTCCAAATTGATTTGTTTCTTTTTTAAATGAAATTAATGAATGGTGATCATGTATAATGAACTTTATTTGGGAGAATTCAGGGGTTGGGGGTGTTAAGCTTAATTGCTGTTCTCCATGACGATAGGGTGTTCTAGATTATGGGAAAAAACACATTTTTCCTATCTACAATTCTAAATGGGAAATTCTGATGCTCTTTGACTGTGATGTGACAATTTCACTTTTGTTGCTTGGGAAGAAAAAACGACAACAAAAAAAGATCTAGGAGTTGTCCTTTGATTAAAGGTAATTATCTCATAAAAATAAGAGTTGTCTAGATGTCTGTGCGGAGGGACAGATTGAGACAAAGAGAAACAAGGCAAAGTGACGGACACAGACAGTTATAAAGGCAGGCGGTGGTACCGGCATACTGTACTGTAGTGACGGACACACAGACACACAAACACACACAATCACACTCATAAAGGCTTTAACAACCATAATCAAAACTGTTTAATGATTAGTTACCGTAAACAAAAAGCCTTTATTAGTCATCTCTCTCCCCAGTGATAAGATCGATGTGACTATGTAGTGGCAAGATGCCAACAGGGTTTATCACTCATCTCATTGGAATTATGACCAACTGCTTTGTTTGTGCCTGGGAAAGGCTGTGTGTGTGTGTGTGTGTCACACTCTCTCTCTCTCTCAGGCTCTCTCACTCACAATTAAATTAGTTTCAATGGGCATTATTAGCGAGAAAAGTCGGTATCTTTCATGTCTCTCCCTCTTTCCACTCAGTCTTTCTTTGCCTAATGAAGTCTATGTTGTGAGGATTCTCTGTGTCTGTCTCTCCCAGATGGCCTGGTAACTCAACCCCAGGTTATATGTGCACCAAATCCCCATTGGGATGAATAGGAATGAGAACACAACACACACACACAAACACACACCCTGCATCTGTATGAACATGAAGCAGATGCTCTCACTCTCTCTGCCCTGCCCATGAATAGGATGGAATATGGGAGTAAAGGGCACATATCATCACCAGTATGTATTAGGGGAATATGAGGCTGAAACAGCTTCACCAGAAGGCCAATGAAAACCATGTAAGTACACTGTATCTGTAGTCTATTCACTGTGGCCCTGACCCTAATGCTCTTTTCTTATAAGCTGGCTCTTGTTCCCTCTCACCTAACCTCTCACCTCTATGCTTCCCTCAGGGCATGTTTAGCCTTGTTAGACTGACATGTGAACCGTGTAGTCTAAACTTAGACACAGGAGCGTAAATCTTAGGGGGGGACATGTCCCAATCAATGTTAGACAGACGTTAACAGAGACGCTAAAAAGCCAGAAAGCTCGGTGGCTTGGTCCTAGGTGAAGAAGTAAGCTGTACTGGAGCTAAGCGCTAGCTAACCGCTAACTACAAACACACTGCTTCCCTCTGTTAGGGCTGCTCTTACGTTACAGCGACCGTTGTTGCTGTAATGTGACAGGACAGGACAGCGGAGTAAAGTCTCTCAAAGAGCCAAGCTGTGAATGAATGGCCATTGAGATGGATGGATGGAGAAGGGATGAGAATATGGCACTTGGAGCCTCCACATCAGAAAGAGAGAGGTAGAGAATGATCGAGTGAGTTGGGAACTTCCGCCATCTGGTCATCATGGAGACGCAGTCAATGGCCATGTTCCGTTGCCTCCGCGGCAGTGCCAATATTCTGGGATGGCGCCAAGGAGAGGTGTTAGAGGACACCGAGTTTAGATGGGCACCGGGCACAGACAGTCATGTCATAAACCTAGAGGAAACGAGAGATAGAGAGGGAGGGGGGACGACAGGTAAAGAGAAATGAGGGAGGGAAAGAGAGGGAGTGACAGAAACTGAAAGAGAGAGGAAGAGAGCAGCTTTCCTCGAAGGCCAGAAGACAACAGGTGGATCTGTGGCTGTGAACTCTAGTTGCAAAACTAGGTAGAAGGACACACCCTCTGTACAGCAGCGTCCTTTGCCTCTCACCCAAACACTCCGCCACAGGTGATTGGTGTCACCTTAATTGGGGAGGACGGGCTCGTGTTAAATGGCTGGAGCGGAATCAATGGAGCGGTATCAAAAACATTAAACACATGGTTTCCATGTGTTCGACCATTCCATTCGAGCCGTTCCAGCCATTATTATGCGCCGTCCTCCCCTCAGCAGCCTCCACTGGTCTCAGCCATGTGTTAGGGTGACGGACAGGAGCATGCGGATCCACACACATGCATACAGACTAGACATTGTAGGGCTTGGGGTACACATGACACACAGACAACAGGTGTGTGCTTACAATGTATACAATATGTAATACTCATCAGTAGGCTATAAAAGAAAACTGAAAAAAATAAGTGATGATGTGATACTGTGCATTGTACATATTAATCCATCATTGTATTTGACGAAACAAAAAATGTATGGCTAACATGTTCCAGAATGACTTTTGGATGTGTACGTGGGGGCTTTTTCAAGCCTGTGTAGTGGTATCAAAAAGTATATTAATTGGCTTTTTATCACGATAAAAGCGTAGAATGGATGCATTTTAATACATTTAATTTCCCATGATCTGTCATTCATCAGCTCCAACCCCCATATGATGTAGCAGCATGTAGCTGTGCTCTGACCCATCGGCACGTTGGTAAGAATACAGGAAGTCTTCCTGCTTTATGACTTCCTCTCTGGCACGGCCAAACAGGAAGCTCACTCCGTGTTTGACACAGAAATAGCAGGAGTCCCTGAACCAGATGCACAGAAACACACTGTAGCACAAACATCATGTTTTTATAGTTTTTTATAAATATCTGAACTCTAGATTCATAGTATACTTGATAATAACCGTACAGTTTCGTACATTTCGGTTAATCACCCTCTCCTTCACATTCTCCTTTTTTAATCAATCACATTCTATGTTGTGCACTTAAGGTAATTTATTATGAAAATGTTGATGGTAAACATTGCAGTGCGTTACCACAATTACTACAGTACAGACTAATATGGAAATAGTAAAACTCAGCGATTCCAATGCTTCTGGTATCTGAAGTAATTTGATCTGCAAATGCCACAGCAGACCCAACCATTTCTAATGTATTTTCAGCCCCTTTCTTTGTCCTCCTTCCTCCCACTCTTTCAGTGTTCTTAGCCAAACAAAAATTTATTCAATATCCCCCCCCTCTTAATCATGCTCCATGGGAATGAAAATGTCAACGTTTATGTGTTTAGTTGCGTACTTTGTTAGCTCAGTTACTCTGTCGTGTTTGGTTCAGAGAGAGAAAGAAAACATAAAACTACCACATGTAGCAAGGGAGGGAGAGGGAGGGGAAGATGACAGTGAGGCCTCCATGCTTTACTTTCCTTGAAAGCTTCCTGAAAACCAGACACATGGTACAGAATTCCCCTCACAGTGGGAGACAGGGGGACCAGGGGGTAGACCGTTTTAAAGAGAGAAAACACACACACACATACATACATATGCAGAAACAAACAGTGTGAGAAAGAGAGTTACGAGAGAGAGAGCTTAGAAAGAGCCGTCAGTCTAACACCTTGGCTTTGATGGCTTTGAACTCTATGGGACTTCTATGGGAAAGTGGAACACCACGAGTTTTGCAGGGGAGGGGTGGGTGGGCTGTAGGGTAGTTGCATTAATCCAATGTACAATGTACTTCAACTTGATTGACAGATCCCCCAAGCTTCTCCCTTGGCCCCCCGCTGCTGGATCCTGAAAAACAGTTGAGGACAAGCGAAGAAGTGGGTATTTTAGTGAGGCTTGCACGCTGGGAAAAGGTAAAGGGTCATCCTCCATAAATTAGACTGTTAGCACTGGGATTTGAGCTTAGCATGGACACATGGAACTGTGTTAGATCACTAGCGGCTGGACCAAAGCAACAACATCCCTGTACTTGTGAAATATGTCTCTAATTCAGACTGAAGAAAATTCCCAGTAAAAAGCCACTAAACTATACTGAAAACTATAAAACGCAACATGCAACAGTTTCAACGATTTTGCTGAGTTACAGTTCAAATAAGGAAATCAGTCAATTGAAATGAATTCATTAGGCCTTAATCTATGGATTTCACGACTGGGCAGGGGCGCAGCCATGGGTGGGCCCACCACCCACTTGGAAGCCAGGTCGACCCACTGGGGTCAGAATGAGTTTTTCCCTACAAAAGAGGTTTATTACAGACAGAAATATACCTGAGCACATGTGGCATTGTGTTGTGACAAAATTGCAAATTTTAGAGTGGCCTGTTATTTTCCCCGGCTCAACGTGCACCTATGTAATTATTTTTTTTGGATCTCTTTTAGTTCTCAAACACTTAAACATTAAAATACAATTTATAATACAATCACATAATACACTGACATATTTATCAGATAAATACTCTAACAGTCTGAAAAGATAGATTGGTTCCTTCATCTTCCATAGTCCTGCACAAAAGTATTGTTTGAATGTATATATTGAAAGGTTTCTGGTTTGCTCAGATAAATTATTCAATTTCTTTATTGCTCTGAATCATGTTGTTTTGCCTAGTGGGCTAACTAATGATCATGCTGTCAGCTTCTTGATAGTCCATCCACCTGACAGGTGTGGCGTATCTTGACAAAGGATAGAATGCTCACTAACCGTGATGTAAACAAATTTGTGCACACATTGAGAGAAATAAGCTTTTTATAAATACGGATCATTTCATTTCAGCTAGGACCAGCCCTTCACGTTGCGTTTATATTTTTGTTCAGTGTAGTTTCAAAGTTAATGTCACATCCACAAGTACAGTGAAATGCCTTTCTCGCTAGCTCTAACCCCAATAATGCAGTAATCTATAACAATGTAACACTAAAAATAAGTAAGAACAAAAACAAGAAACTAAGTAGGACTATAACTAATCCAGCAATAATGTTTGTATGTACAGTGAATTTGTTTTAGAGTTTCATATTTTTGAGTTCCCCTGCTCTACTTCTACAGAGTCCTGTAGTAAGTAAGCACTAACATAACACTTCTTACACTGGGGAAACCAAGGGGACCTGGAAAAATAAAATATGCCTTTGGTTTTAAATAGTCACACGCCACCTAGTGGGCTAACTAAGTACTTGGAATAAGTGCACTTGAAATCAATGAGTCCAACAAGTCTAGACACGCTATTACTCCACTGTGTGTATGTCAAGAACGGCACTGACTACAATCTGGATATCAGGTTGACTGAATATGTATGTGACCTAGAACTCGGGGATTGTCTCTTGACATTAATTCCAATGTACATGTTCTTATGACAGATGCATTTCAACTATTGTTTCGATCTCATTTGACCTATTCCCCCCCCCCTCTCTAGCAGCAAGGTCAAGTGAACATAAACCACATTTACAGACGTTCTTGCGATAGACTTGTAAAACTAGACTCATTTACAACATCCAAAAGAGCAGTCATTATCATTTTTTTTTTTAAAGAGACGTTTTCCATGTGGTTTTGTCAAATAAGGGACCATTATGCCAAACCCTCAAGCCGAGACTGGATAGAAAGTCTGTCAGTAGATTTTAGCCAGAGGACCTTTACAAGGGACTCAACTGATGGGTAAACTATAATTTCACCAACAAAATTCCAATAAGTCTCCCTCCATTTCCGTTAACTAATACTCCCCATGACAAAATCCAAAGAATTTGTTGCCAAACAACCCTAAAATGATGTACAGTGGACCATGTGTATGGTGCATCCCAAATGCTACCCTTCTCCCCTATGTAGTGCACTACTTAGTATTAGATTAGAATGGGCATCTTGGGGTGAGATGTAAAAAAAAAATTGCACTAATTGTTAATTTACTGTATTTTGCCCGTGAGATGTCAATGCTTGAAGTGGGTAATTGCTGGTTAATACATCCTATATTTATAAGCCGCTAAACCAATGTCAGATGTGGCTAACCAGATAAAGTAGACTAAAAAGTTGTTGGTGAATATGGTTGGTTCAACATAAGTAAATTCTTCCCAAAGAGAAAGTCTAACATCACATAACAATATCAACACTTATGGTGTCACCTGTACAAAAGGTTAACCACGCTGCAATCCTGTTAGTCGTCGCTGAATTGTTACGTTTCAACCCAATGGCAAGTCTGCATTAAAGAGAACAAGAAAAATCTAAGTATGAATATTTATTATATATTATCACATTTACAAGCACAACCATGTTCTGAATAAATACTTGAGCAGGGCTATCGGGTCAGGTCACATCTTTCATGAATTCAAACTGGACCGACTTCAAGGAAAGATTACCTGCAGACATCCTCAACTAGTTAAGTTCTTTCCTCATGGCTCCCAAACTACTACCACTTTGAACATCCCCTATGACACTACCCACATCCCCCTTGCCACTCTGAGCAGTGTTACTTGGGAATGGTGGGAGTGGAAAGGCCTTGGGGTCCCCTCATTCACCTTGGGGTGACCCGAACCCTCTGGGTGTTGGTTGATCCTTGTCCAGTGCACCGCCATCGTGGCCTGACGCTGCGGTATTGGATGTTGACTGCACACTGGGTCTGGAGCTTCCCCATGGTTGGATTCCACTGAAAGAGGCACTTCCTAGGATATCAGCAAATGGGATAGCCTTGAACCTCATGGTTTGGGGCTTGGCTGGTTGGGAGGCAGTGTCGTTCGAAGGTGAAATACTATTTTGGCTCTTCACCTTGACACGTTTGCCTTTTACAATGCTGCTGGTGGGTTTGCGATGCTCTGCAAGTTCAGTGGGGCTTAGGTCTGGTTGAACTTGGACTCTGGGAGGGCTTGGGTGGACACTGGGGGCATAGGTGGGCACAACTGGGGGTGTATGCTCTTTGCTGATGGGAGGCACTGTTTGTGCACCGAGATCAGCGACCTTGTCCTGGGTTGATCCTGCTTTGCTTCTAGGTTTTTGGAAGCCCATGAAAGCATAGCTATTCTGGCTTTTTGAGAGTTCACCAGATATGAACCTAAAGGGATTGCTTGTCATTTCATTTCTATCCGAGTCATGTGGGTGAGACTTGGGGTCTTCATAACCAGAATGATTCACAGTTTTGTGAAATGAGTCACTGCTTTGAGAAGCTTCTATACTGTGGAAATTTTGGCTCTGACTGGCTGTTGTCGAAGTAATGGAGGTGGGCTGGATTTCAGCAGGGGCAGATGCATTGCTGCCTGAGGGCCTAGTTTCACCTGGGAGCTTTATACCCAGAACACCTTCATTCTGTCTGAACCTGGAACCTTTGGGAATTCTGTAAATTACGGACTGAAACTTGTTGAATATAGCTTCAGGCTTGAAAGGGGCCGAGCTTGTTGGACCAGGTTTAGCCTCTCCTGCAGTCAAACTGTCATGGAAAACATTGTTGCCGGGCAGACTAAAGGTTGGCTGAACATGTTTTAGACTCTCACTCTGGGGAGATTGTAGTAGGGTTGGTTGGGATCCCTTGAAAACATGGCCGATTTTAGCCTTGTTATCCTCGCTAGGTGTATATCTAACAAACCAAGGCCTACCGGCTCTCGTGGTAGAGCCAGGCATGTCAGTGGTAGTAGTCTGCACTTCTGAAGACTGGACATTGGAGGCATGCAGGCTGTTAGAGACTAGGTCGTCTTCTATGGATATAAGTTGGACTTCTCGTGGACCTGATTTGAATGTCCTTGGGGCTAGAGTATCGCTTGGGGCAGAGGAAGTTGTAGTGGAAGCTACTCGAATTCTAGGGGCAAAGCTATACTTTCTGTATACAGCTGGATACCCACTGACAGAACTCATTCTCATGCCCCTAGGTATACCATGACTATTTCTCCAGCCAGTACCCTGACTCTTTGCAGTGTTTGTGTTGATTGAAGGTCTGATAGCAACAGAGGGTATGTCATCGTCACTCACGATGGGAGCCAATGTTTTCTCGGGATCTTGATATTGGAACCCTCCGAGTGTATTGACATTCATGGATCTTCCAGGTTTGTAACCACCTGTGGCTAACCCGTACTGAACACTGGATGAGCTTCTTAGCCCAGATTTCTTCCAAGGGACATAGCTACTCTTGGTTTTCAAAGACTGGTCAGGGGCAGTTTCTCTCTCTGCAGGCTCAGAGGGACTTTGGGTGGGTTGAGTTGCAGTGGGGGCTATTGTGTTCCAGAAAGAGCCAAATCTAATAAGAGGTTGAATTCTGCTGAAAGCACTTTTAGCCTGACTTTTAACCATTTCACCAGGGAAATAGCTACTAGGGCCATCTCCACTTCGAGCAAAGTTAGCACTGTGATGGAAGGGTTTGTTGATACTAGAAGCATGTTGGGCTTCACTGGTAGCATCTACTTTAGAAGAACCGGATTGGCTCAGAGTTGGTGGGTGCACTTGTCCATTGGCAGACTTAAAAGCTGTAGGGTACAACTGAGAGCCTATGTAGCCATACCCCCTTTGCACATGTGTGGATCTTCCAGATCCATGAACACTGGAGTTTCCTTCACTTTGGTTAGCAGAGGCAGCACCAAGTCTGCTAATGGTCTTCACTCCTTCACTAGGGCCCTTGCGAGTGGTTTCAGAGGTGCTGGAAGTGGGTTGGGATTCCCTGAAGCGGTAGGAAGACAGAAACTTTCTGTATTTGGATTTCTCATTCGTGCTCACAGGGTTTTCAGCCTGTTGGGCTGGGATGGGGGTGTGTTCAACAGCAGGAGAGCCAAATATGTCCCTGGCAGGTTGCGAACTACTGGTGGTAACATGGCTCCTTTGGATCATAGGGTTTGAGACTGAATGAAAGGTACCAGAGGCACCCCAGGTTCTGGGGACAATTGGGCTACCTAGGCCACTAGAAGGGTAGGTACGAAAATGGACAGTCTTACTGGGCACAGAGATGTTTGAAAATCTGTTAGATTGACTGTTGGGAGGCTGAGACTCCTCACCATCAGGGGAACCTTCTATCCCAGTTTGGACTCCCGGTCTCAGCCTAAGGACACTACTGGGGACCGGTTGGCTTGGGCTGAGACTATGGCTCTGGCTAAATGTGTACGGGTTGTAGAAAGTCCTCCATTTTCTTGGGCCCTGTGTACCGAGAGAACTTCTCTGTTCGTGTACTGCTCTCCTGCCTACAGGGAAATAAGAGTGCAATTCAGTATTATTCATAAATTTCATGTCTAAATACACTGAACAAAATTACAAGATGCAACATGTAAAGTGTTGTCCCCATGTCCTGAAATAACAGATCCCAGAAATGTCAAACACAGCTTCTCAAATTTGTTCACATTCCTGTAAATTAGCATTTCTCCTTTGCCAAGACAATCCATCCACCGGACAGGTGTGGCATATCAAGAAGCTGATTAAGCAGCATGATCATTATACAGGTGCACCTTGTGCTGGGGACAATAAGACATCTGTGGCATTGTGTTGGTGTGACAAAACTGCACATTTTAGAGTGGCCTTATGTTTTTAGGGAGCGTGCAATTGGCATGCTGACTGCAGGATTGTCCACCAAAACTGTTACCAGAGGAATGAATGTTAGTTTCTCTACCATAAGCCACCGCCGTAGTTTCAGAGAATTTGACAGTACGTTCAACCGGCATAACAACCACAGACCACGTGTAACCATGCCAGCCTAGGCCTCCACATCTGGCTTCTTCACCTGCGGGGGTCGTCGGAGACCAGCCACACGGACAGCTGATGAAACTGGGTTTGCACAACCAAAGAAATAAATAATCTCAGGGAAGCGCATCTGCATGCTCGTCATCACCAGCGTTTGGGCCTGACTGCAGTTTGGCGTCGTAACGTACTTCAGTGGCAAAATGCTCACCGTCGATGGCCACTGGAGAAGTGTGCTCTTCACGGATGAATGCCGGTTTCAACTGTACAGATAGCGTGTATGGGCAGATAGCGTGTATGACGTTGTGTGGGCGAGCAGTTTGTCAATGTGAACAGAGTGCCCCATGGTGGCAGTTGGGTTATGTATGGGCAGACATACACTACGTACACAATTGCATTTTAAAAATCGGTGGCAATTTGAATGCACAGAGATACCATGAGATCCTGAGGCCCATTGTCGTACCATTGATCCGCCACCATGTTTCAGCATGATAATGCACAGCCCCATGTCGCAAGGATCTGTACACAAAGTGTCCCAGTTCTTCCATGGCCTGCATACTCAGCCATGTCACCCATTGAGCATGTTTGGGATGCTGTAGTTCGACATGTACAAAAGCATGTTCCAGTTCCTGACAATATCCAGCAACATCGCACAGCCATTGTGGAATGTTGTCACACTCCTCTTCAATCAGCCTGATCAACTCTATGCGAAGGAGCTGTTGTGCTGCATGAGGCAAATGGTGGTCACACCAGATATTGACTGGTTTTCTGAGCCATGCCCCTACCTTTCTAAAGGTATCTATGGATTTCACATGACTGGGAATACAGACTAGGGCCTAGTGAATTTTACATTTGACAGACTCCCTTATATGAACTGTAACTCAGTAAAATTGTTGGTGAGTGAATTAAAACCTCACATCAATTGCGTCGCTGAATTAAATGGACATGTTGGTAGTGCTCAGAGTTTCCTAGTCAGATTATTTGGACAGAAAAAAAATGCTGAGCTCTAAATATAAAATGTTAAAAGTTTGCTTGTCCTTACATTTAATATGTATGGTGACTAATAAAGTAACACGGCAGCTATGGAAGTTCACTGAGCATGTTGTTTTCAAACAAACAGTCTAAATCATATCGCCTCAAGGAAAACAATTTCACGTCACAAGATATGAGGTCAAGCACACAGGTTATGTAAGGATAGATTCTGAGCAATACCCCTGGGCAGCTGGATGTTGTTAACCATTAACCCAACTCACGTATTGAAGTCTATGACAAACAAAAACTTTACGGACATAGGTATGACCCAAAAAAAACATTCACTTTCTGTGCAATAAGTTAAAAATAGAAATGGTATCATGTTTATTACTCTTACCCCTTGATAAACATGAACTGACATCCACAGTAGCTAATACCAGGCACAGGAACAGAAGTCTGTTGGACAAAAAAGAAGAAGTGATATTTACATTACTGAAAGACAAGTCAATTTCTCATTGTTATCACAGTACACAAAGTATTGGGCAATAGTCTGAAGCTACTTGATTAAGAACATACCTAGATTTAAGTCTTAGAGTCCTCGACATTATTGCTGGCCATTAACCAACATATGATACATGGCAGCACAATCAGATTGTAACTGACAAGGAGTCCAAGGTAAAAGCCTTATCAACCTCTTGTTCCTCTAGTTGTTAAATAGTGCGCTGTGCTCACAGATCCCCTTGATTAGCATATTAGATGTGCCTGTTGCTATCTCAACAGGTGCATCTAATTCAGGACCCGTTCAGAAGAGTGCAACATTACAGTATGTTTCAATAGGGATGTATTGTGTAGATTAAAACATATTCTTGTCTGTATAGAATAGGCCAGGGAATCACGTTAGCGCTGTTACATTTCAATTTGCGTCCTGAAATTTTCTGAACGTTTCACCTCACTGAACACACGCCCGGCCCATGTGAACACAGGTGCAACCATTTATGTTGATTGCATCCTCCAGATTTTTTTAGGAAAATGACACCTGGTCTCACTTGTTGGATAGGTCTATATGGCATGAGCTTACGCAGTCTTATATTCTAAATAATGGTAAACCAAGCAGAAGTTCAGAACAGTATTATTTATTAACTTATTCTTCAGCGAAAAAGCAAGCATCAGTTATTACTGCACGCCATTCATCCCGGCGAGATGAAAATTAACAAAACAATAACATGTTTTATTACAACAAAACAAAGGTGTAAAATATCACACACAATCAATAGAAGTTAATTAAATAAATACATTATATTCAAATAAAGTTTTCTCTTGAACTGAGCACCAACAATATTCAACACATTCTAATATTTGGAAATGGAAAGCCATAGGCTACATCAAAGCACAAAAAATACAATTTTAGATAAAACTATTTCATTCAGTAGCCCAATGGCTTCAAAGAATAGCCTATAGTTGTGTTATTTTAGGCCTTTACAATTATGTTACCATTATGTGTTTGGTCACCATCAATTATTACATGCATGTGTGAAGGGACACATAGGCCTAGTTAGCTATTATATGGAATACATATTACTGCTTGCTCCAACTGGACCCGCCAGTCTTCTACATTCCAAATTGGCTACTGTAGTGTAGGCTCGTGGACGGCAACGCCCCCTCTCTGATCAATCAGGTGCAACTGAGGTGCGTTCAGTTCGATCGAACGTTTGCTAAGTTACGGAACGGTTTGTACCGACTGACACGTTTCCCCAAAACGTTCTTGAACAGACTGTGATAGGCTGGCTCCCGTTTGGTGGGTGTGTCGAGGTGTGGCTTGAAGCAATGAGTGACGTATTTAAAAGGGCAGTGGGCACGCTGACAGCTTTCTCAAACTGGTCGTTCAGTACAGCACCGGATCCGTTCAACTGAAAGTGCCAGAACGTAAAAACGTACTGAATGCAGCCCTGATGACTTTCCAGTCAATGAAGTCCGCATCAAATGGTATAGCATGACATCATGAAGAGGTCTATTAGGTCCTCATCAGTCATACAATCTGTAGGGGAAAAATCAAATATGTATGAGAATACAATAAATGGCCTTCTTTAGGCAGGCTATGATAGCCTACTTTGGTCCGCAGGTAATTTGTTAATGAAAATGTCATCAAAGTAGGCTAAGAAAAGAAACTACCGGAATATGAAGTAATGTTTTGTGAAAACTAAAGAATATTGCAATAGAATAGGGCTACTTACGCGCTCTCCTTTGGGAATGATTCCCAGTGAATTTGCCCCAGACGCGCCTCAGCGAACGGTGGAACCTTCCACCTCTGGAACCCGAAGATGAGTCCCTTTCCTCGGCTGAGTTCTCATGAGTAGTCTCGTTGTCATCCTCCTTCCCCTCACTATCCTCCTCGTCGTCTGTCATGCTTTCATCGAGAACGCCAGATACCACCATGCGCTCTAGAACACTTTCGTCTACCCGAAGCGCTGCCCTCACTTTACCCGATACAGAGGTCGGGTATCGGCAGAGTGGGCAAACAATTGTCTTGTCCTGCGGCGAACATTCCTTGGATTCCACTTCACATACTGAGGATTGGGAAAGAGTCACCAGACAGCGCTCACAAAAACTGTGTTTACACTGTAACTCACGAGGACACCGACGGCCGGTGTTGTAGCTTCGGTAACAAATTCCGCACTCAAGTTCTGAACACATTTTTCGTTCAACGAGAATGAACTGTCTGAATGAATTGGCTATTAGGCTATATTTATATGTCTTAGTATGGGAGGGACTTTCACTTGACAGATTGCCAAAAAAATAGTAGTAACCTATGACTAATCTTTTGGAAATAGTGATGTCATCAAAGAGACGCGGCGTTCGCGTGCTAACCCTCCCACTCTCCACCCACACGTCCTTTTTACTGTATATGGAAGAGAGTTAGTCGGCCATTCTGCTACAGTTTGGCCAATGTCTCTGATATTCAACCACAGTTTCCAGGTATGAAGAAAGCCCACTATACAGATGAACTATCACCCACATTTCCCAGATATAACAGAACCATGAATGTAAGACAAAGTGCTTGCATCAAGAATGTTTCCTCTCCTTTGAAATAGTGATTTTAATATTATTATGTGTCAAACTGGCTCCTGTCTGTCTGTGTCTTTAAACAACAGAACTGCCTTATGGGGGGAGGAGAGAGGCAAAGATAGAGTAAGAATCTTTAAAAAATTCCAGATCCCTTAGTAAATTCCCTCTGTCTGTTTCTTGATGACAGCAGACTACTTTGTAACTGGATAGAACAGGAGTGAGCCATGACTGCAAGGAGCTTGAGCTGTCAACTTCCGATGCTGTCCCATAGCCTATCTGCTAATACCTGTCTAGCCCATAGATAAACCCATATCAGTCACTTAAGATGACCCATATGTCTCACTGTTGTCTACTCTAGTGACTCACACTGGCTCCGATACCCTTTGAATTCCATCTCATTTGATATGCCCTTGATTACTGTAAGCATAATAGAAACATTGATATCAAACAAGCTGATAGTTGCAAACGTGTTGTGCAACAATCTGTTATGAAAACACAGCAACATACTATTGTCTCTGTTGCCACTGCCTACCCACTCTACTCACTCTACTGGCTTTACCCTTCCCAGAAATCCCAGCACCTCCCTCTTACTGACACTCTCAGTGGTGTATCTGGTCGTAAACGTGACGTCAGCCTTTCCTCCCCACGCTAATCCTCCAGACAAAGCCCAGGACCTATCAGGTGACCCAGTAACTCTTTTCATGGTGATTTCCTCCTCCTACAGTCAAAGCCAAGAGTAACAGGATCTTAGGGAGGATAAGACATTTGAAAGAAATTAGGCAGTACTCTTTGATGTGTTATTGTGATCTGAGGAACCATTTTCCTCTGTGCCTGCCACCTGTAGATTGACTTACTGTAAAAAGGGATAGTCTATTTATGTAAAGAACAAAACCGTGTAGAACTTGTACTGAACATGCTTTTTAGTCCAGGGGTAGGCTTCATTTGGGTCTATTAAACCTGCCCATAACCTTTACAAACATAATACAATTTTATTTTTTTAATTACACATTCCTTTCACTTTCTCATTCCCAGCCCAGTCTATATAATGATGAATTGACAAACTATTTAACTTTTGTCATGTGATTGGGAAGTACCGAGATTCCGTTCTTCATTTGAAATAACACCCACATGGGGCTCTGAAGTTTAAACTCAGCTCAGATAAGGAGACGAGGAAAGCTGGGTGTGTGTTTTGAAAGTGAGTCATCCTCTCGTGGGTGAAAGAGTGTAACGTCCAATCTCACACATACATTATGGTGACTCGATGCGATAAGGTCCACTGACTGTCATACCTGACCAGACACGCCACTCTGGGTTTCTTCACGGTACCCAAACAAAAAAACGTATTGAATACGTTGCTTAGTTATGTATTAGAGCCATGTCATCATGGAATGCTCTGTCACCAGAGGTTACTCAGGCAAAAAGCAAGTTTAGCTTTGAAAAACAGATACAAAAAGACATATTGTATCACAATGCCTCTTCTCTCATCTAATGTAACGGCACTGTATATTAATATGTATATATGAATAGTGTGTAAATATTCATATATAATTGTGACATACGATACACACACACACCATACCACAGCATGAATGCACAGAAACACATGCACACATAATATTTGTGAATTAGGCAAAGAGTGATTTTTTTGTATCCTATTTTTGGCAACCTAACTGTATAGGGATCTTATTTGACTGCATACATGCATGATCAGAGACATGTTTCTCTGTAGATATACTATATATACAAAATAATGTAGACACCCCTTGAAATTAGTGGATTCAGCTATTTCAGCCACACCCCTTGCTGACAGGGGTTTAAAATTGAGCACACAGCCATGCCATCTCCATAGACAAACTTTGACAGTAGAATGGCCTTACTGAAGAGCTCAGTAACTTTCAACGCGGCACCGTCATAGGATGTCACCTTTCCAACAAGTCAGTTCATCAAATTTCTGCCCTGATAGAGCTGCCCCCGTCAACTGTAAGTGCTGTTATTGTGAAGTGGAAATGCCTAGGAGCAACAATGGCTCAGCCGCGAAGTGGTAGGCCACACAAGCTCACAGAATGGGACCGCCGAGTACTGAAGCGCGTAACACATAAAATTGTCTGTCCTTGGCTGCAACACTCACTACTGAGTTCCAAACTGCCTCTGGAAGCAATGTCAGCACAAGAACTGTTCGTCGGGAGCTTCATGAAATGCGTTTCCATGGCCGAGCAGCCGCACACAAGCCTAAGATCACCATGTGCAATGCCAAGCGTCGGCTGCAGTGGTGTAAAGCTCGCCGCCATTGGACTCTGGAGCAGTGGAAACGTGTTCTCTGGAGTGATGAATCATGCTTCACCATCTGACAGTCCGACGAACGAATCTGGGTTTGGCGGATGCCAGGAGAACGCTACCTGCCCGAATGCATAGTGCCAAACTGCCAACTGTAAAGTTTGGAGGAGACAAAGACAATGTACATACAAAACACTGTACTATGAGGACTGTGAGAAGTGTCAGGGTTATAGGAGGTGGCTTCTACCTCTATTCCATGTCCCTGGTTACCAGTTACCACCACAACCTAGAGATGACTTAATATCAGGGCAACCAGGAGATAACCCTGGCTGCAGTAGGAGAGAGGAGAGGATGTCAAGGCATGGGTAAAGCAAGAGAGGAGAGGAGATATGGAGTGAAAGAAAACAGAGAGAGGGAGAGCGAGCCAGTATAAATAAGAGGTAGAGAGGTAGATTAATGAAGTGTGTTGTTAATTTTTACTGTAAATGAGAACCATGATGTGTCCGGTGAGAATTTTGGTAGTGGAGAGGAACGTCAAAGCTCACCGTTATCTGAGGGGTGTGTGACAGCGAGTGTATGAGGCGGTAAGTGTTTGTTATCTTCCCACACACTACATGGTTATGAATTCTCGGTGACTTTAACTCCCATGGTGGTTTCATATCAACTGAACTACATACAGTAGATCAAGTATGGCAATATATTAATATACAGGCTATCATAGCAGTTGTGACATCATGCAGTATGTATTTTTGCCATTCTGTTGTAATGCTGCACTGTATACCATTTCTGACTGTGGATGTCAAGGAGTTGGAGAAAGTCATTCATTATTGTCAAGCAAATTACACAGGGTATATGTTGACCAAATTTGTCTGGAATGTGTATTGAGATTATTGAACCAAATACAAGTGTGACATGTACAGATAGACCAATCCCATGGAAACATGTTTCTTACAATCTCTGCTCCTGGGGCCCAATACAAAATAGACCACTATTGCTAGGCAACTGCCCTGTTGAGTACGGCTTGCCTTGCTCTATCCCATGTGAATGGAGAGGCTGCTGTTTATGAAAGTACAGTTTGATCTTTATGAGGTAAACACATGGACACCTAAGGGAATATCAGATGAGTACAGCACACCCCTTTTCCATCATGTACTGTATATTACAATTGATTTTCATATTGTGGTTCATTGGTCCTATTGTGCAGCAGTGGAACAACACTTTGGGAGGAGATCCTTGGCAGTTTACTTGATTCAAATCTCTATTTCACTAGTCAACTATCAGTGGAATTTTAAACAAACCCAGTAGTGCTGAGGGCATTCTTATTCCTTGTATGATCGTTGCGTTGGTGTTGTTGGTGCATCAGCATTCTAACTAGCCCACAGTGAGAAATACCTGAAACGCAACCAAACACAACAACACACAGAGGGACAGAGAGAGAGTGTCGGGCCCGGTAATCACTTCTATCCACAGCTCCTGTCCTACTTTGTTTTTCCACCTCCACTTCTCTACCTTTTACTTATTATACTGCTTTCATATAGAGAAGAAAAGGGACATGTTTATCTGACCCCTCTTACAAACAGACCCATTTCTACCACCTTTTTGCCTGCATAACCCTTTTATAATTACCATGTGCAGGCTGAAATGCCAGGGACAAGTGGCAGTAGTGGTGTGCAGATGTTGGGGGGCATCTATTTTAATAAATCTATTGAATATACACCATCAAAAATCAACATTATTAATTTGTTTTGGCAGGTGCTAAGAAACTATAAAATGTATTTTCAAAACCATAGAATGGCATATTTTTTGTTGAATTATGTTACCTTATGTTAGTCTGAAGCCATTCGGCTATGGGTTTCACAGCCCTGTAATAATATATATATTTTTAAACTGACAAATACAGATTTTTACTCTAATCTGGCAACCCTCATAAAATCTGACATATTACCAGTATCCCAAAGTATTAAGCGAAAACAAGCATAGAAAACAGTATTGGCATTAATAAAAATTTAAAAAACGTAAGACTACTATTATATTATAACTATTTCGGTGACAACCTGGTTGATTAACAATATTGGGTTGTTGTTTTCTATATAAAAAAATGTGGGACACAAAAAATAAAAAATAAATTGCAATCCTATCTTCAAAAGCGTGCGAGTATCCTGTTCATATTTCACAACCACGGGCTTTTGTAGCTGCCTTTACTCGATTGAGCAAAAATAATAGCTTACACTTGATTTGGGCTAAATTATTGCATGCTAAATGATCCTGATCAGTGATAGTTGAGCAAACGAATAGATGAGCTATACCACCTCCACTTATTTGCCCATCCAGAAACCAATTAACCAAGTAGCGTATACAGAAGGAGATCAGTGAAACAAAATCACATTGATTGAAGTCACGGGCTTTTGGTTGGGAGTAGTTCTAGGCTACTAAACGACTGTGAGTGAAGAGCAAAATAATCCACTAGCTAAACTAAACTACATAACATGCAGGCAAAATGTTCTAATAAATGAGCCAACTAGACAAGATGATCATGAGCAGCACTCGCCTCAATTTAGCTAACATTTTCCCAGCCTAATTGTAGCCTAACCAATATCCAAACAGAGATTCAGTGAAAACAAATCGGACATTGATTTATCAAGAGCCCCCATGCTTGTCTCAAAACAGAGCGATGGCGCTGTCCCAATCTGAAAACTGCGCACAAACTGAAATTATAATCTAGTTGACCGTAGGCGGGTAGGCTATTGCTTGAAATGTATTACAATGATTGGATGACTTTGGGCGTTTCAGTAAGCAACAATTTGATAGTATGCCTTCAATTGCATTAGCCTACTTTATGCCAATATTTTCATCGTTCAGTGATAGTTATTCCCACAGTAATTCATATTGGATCCATCCAGTTGTGGTTAAGAAAACAGTGCATGCTTAGTGGTGGGTTATGGGAGAAGTGGCAGGACGATGGTTAACTGGCGTTGCCTCGCAACCATCAAGAGTTTAAAGCCTCTTAAATTGTAAAGTCCCCTGTTTAGGGCACCTACATTTTGTTTTATAAATCGATTTGTGCACATGCCTGCAATCGTTACATCATAGCGCAGTAGGAGAGAGTGGTTTCATCACAGTAGCACATTCAGAGATCGATTTATAGCGATTCATCTCAAATAGTTTATAGATAAAAAAAAAAAAAATGTCATAGATAGACAAGATTAATATGAGATGAAAGGGAAGTTCCTAATGGGTTCAGGAAGCTAAGATAGAGCTCAGTGAGACCTTCACAGTGATGGGGGCTGATGTTCTGATCAAATCACATTTTATTTGTCACATGCACCAAATACAACAGGTGTAAGACCTTACAGTGAAATGCTTACTTACAAGCCCTTAAGCAACAATGAAGTTTTAAGAAAAATACAACAAAAAAAGAAATAAAAGTAACAAATAATTAAAGAGCACCATTAAAATAACAATAGCGAGGCTATATACAGGGTGTTCTGGTACAGATCAAGAGAGACCTTTAGAAAATATGCACATTTTCTCTAACACTAAACATACAAATCTGTATTTTATAGTTATAAGGAAGGTGAAATGTTATAATCTGATTATACTATATTTAGGAAGTATATACATAATTTCAAGCGGTATTTATACAGTTCTGTTGAATAGGAAATACGTCATATAAAATATTTCATATTTTTATCATATTTGTACTGTGTATTTGAGCTGTCCTCAAGTGAATACACCTCAGCAATAAAAAAAATTAAATTACAAAAAAAGTGAGACTTTCTTGGAGTATGCAACATTACTAGTTATTGTTTATGGCCCTCTCGTAATAAATAATTACTTTGGGGAATTACATTTAGTTACATTTAACTGGTTTAAATAGCATAGTGCGTGCCAATGCCGCCTCAGCATTACGGCTAAGTTTCATACTAAGCCGTAGGCAGAAGTTTACCGAAATGATTACTAGATCATTAGGCGGCAATAAAAGTTTTGGCTTTGATACCGGCAATAGCTTTCAGATATATGGAAAAGGCGGAAAAAAGTTGGCAGTATGGGAAAGTTGGCGGAAGAACGTCTTAGTATGAAAGGGATATCAGTTTGAGTGTGGATCCTGCAGTCAGGCTTTCCATTTCCTCTGCTCCCCACTGCTAGGGGCTAGGGGGCAGGCTTTACATCTCTTCTTCATTTGGTAATTAACTGAAGCCAGTGATTCAAGGGCTTAGGAATCTCGTCATAAACCAAGCTGAAACAGAACAGAAAACCCCAAGGACCAGGTTTAAGATGAACTATTTGTACCCCATATAGGCCTAGGCCCATTTTATTTTCCCTCTGTTACACACATACTGAAAGGTTAGGTTATGATAGCCAAAAACACTTGAACTGTAATACTGTATCAGAATATAATCAATATGTATTATATCATATCTTCCTCCATGTTCTGCAGACATAGAACATCTGCAGCAAAGAACATCTGCAGCAAAGAACATCTGACCACCCCAAACGCAGTCTGACCCTGAACCCCACCCCCCTCCCCCCCAACTCCCATCCCCACTTCCATCTCTCCCTTTCGCTCACGATGGCTGAGCCTCCAGAACCAGTGCACTTCCAGGGGGACCAAGCATCAGCAGAAGCAGCGGCACTCGGCTCTGAGCCGGGTGAGTCCACAGAGGTGGAGTGTCCCATCTGCTACCACGAGTACAACCAGTGTGGCAAGTGTCCTCGCATGCTGGAATGCCTCCACGTCTTCTGCACCGAGTGCCTCCAGAGAATCCAGCTGTTCCCGTATCCAGCTGAACCCGCGGACCCCCAGAGCCCTCGCAGCACTGCCATTTTCTGCCCCCTCTGCCGCCACCCCACCCTGCTGGAGACCGGCGACCCCCTCACCCTGCCCTGCAACTCCCGCATCCTGGCTCAACTGCCCCCCATGGCTTTCTGCACACCCGTGTCGATGGCTGCCCACTTGGCCACCGTCACCCAGAGGGTGGTCCTCTCCCTGGATACCAGCAGGGACGCCCGCTTCATCATCCTGCCCACAGTGAGCCTAAGGGTGGAGCAGATGCACCCAAGCGATAGGCCCCATGGTGGAGGTGTGGGCCTGGTGGGTGAGGTGGAGGTGCTGCAGCACCACAGGAGGACCCTGGCCGTGGTGTTCTGGGTGTTGTTTGTGATGACCTGCGTGGTGGGACTGGTGTTTGGGCCCAGGTTTTTCCGCAACTGAGGGGAGAAGGAACCGGGGGGCCTGTTCCAATACTTTTACATGCTGCCTTCCTTCCTTTTGTCTTTCCTTGTTAGTTCCCCCTTGCTCAAGGAAGGAAGGAAGGAAGGGTGTATTGTCAAAATATTTGAATATGGCCTAAGATCTAGACTGAACTACGGGCCTACATCAAACGTAGCCTTGAAACGTCCTGTTAACTTCAATTCAACTGTAAATGACATATCTTTAAAATATATAAAAGGTTGATGCATACAGTCTCATAATCACATGTCTAGTTCCGATTGTTGAGAAAATTATATATAGACAGTTCTGAGTTGTTTGGCTATGCACTGATTTAGAGTTCCCTCTAGTGGTCTAATCTAGGAGCGCCTATTACATTGGGGCGCCAGGTAGCCTAGTGGTTAGAGTGTTGGGCCAGTCAACAGCTTGCTTGTTTCGAATCCCTGATCCGAATAGGAGATAAATCTGCCGATCTGCCCTTGAGCAAGGCACTTAACCCTAATTGCTCCAGGGTTGCGCAATAATGCCTGATCCCTGGCCTTGACCCCACTCTCTGAGAGTGTCTCAGGGGGAGTGGAATTTCACACCAAGCACTTGTACAGGTTAACCATTAGTACATGTGTAAGTCGCTCTGGATAAGAGCGTCTGCTAAATGACTTAAATGTAAATGTAAATGTGTGAAACAGGACAAATATAAGCACCCCCTATTTGACCTTTGATTGTATTGGGTATTTATTAAAATCTTTTCATATGTTTCACATTTTGACTCTCTCTCCCTGTGCATGTGTGTGTGTGTAAAATCATTTAGGCTACATAATGAAGATGAATTATGACTAATGTGAATGTGGAAAATGTATTGTGGAATAAAATCTCCGGAATATTTCTACAGGGGGACGAGGGCACGTTTAGCAAAAACGTAAAGGGAGCATACACGACGTCATACGCCGCGTTGGCTTGTAACAGTCGAGAGAAACGGTTTTAGAGTCCCCCTTCCCTCCGTATGTTTTTGGTGGGGGAAAAGTTGTGGGTGGCCGATAGTGTGAAGGTAGGGTGTGCTTGGTTTTTAACCCTTTGGCCGTAGGAGAATGATATATTGTATCTTTGGGAGATAGAAACTAAGGGGATATGCACGTGGTATAAGTATACTTTTTAACTTTTTTGTTAGTTCTGGCCAGTGCAAATGTACTGGCTAGCGTTGTAAGAGCATTTCACCTCACCCCCTTTTCCCGTTAGCCTGTTAGCTTTCTCTTCCATAGTTTTTGTGGGACAGCTGAAAAAGGGTTTAGAGAAATGGCGGAAACCAAAATAATATACCACATCGACGAGGAGGAGACGCCGTATTTGGTGAAGATTCCGATTCCTGCCGAAAATATCACTTTGTTGGATTTTAAACAGGTCTTGAACAAGCCAAACTACAAATTCTTCTTCAAGTCTATGGACCAGGACTTTGGGTGAGTGAGAGCTAACGTTAGTGATTCATGATTGTGCGAGAGTCGGGTTGTGGGTTTCAGGCAAATTATGATAAAGGGGAAAATCAACCAACCCAGAATGAGTTCTATAAGCGCAATAGGAGCCAATGAATGTCTCCAAATGTGCCTTAATGTTACGAACGTTTGTGAGTGACTTTCGCCTATCTAAAGGGATGGGATGTGGGGGATGACTGACTGCGCGCAGAATGCGAACCATTCAATTAGGCCTCTCTCGCCATACATCACACCCTTCCCTTTCTCATAGCTAAGAGCGCCTTCACTCTTAGAGATTGATAGAAATGTACATAATTGATACCTGGAGGAAAATGGAGGAGGGTCATGCTTTTTCAGTCAAGGGGAGGCTTTAGTATTTTTTTAAAATTCTTGTCCAGGGGAGGGTCATGTAATTTGTAATGGCAATATTTCTCAGTGTTTGCGTTGCTTATTAGGCTATACATCGATGTGTGCTATAGGCTACAAAGTGCATACTCAGAAACCCAGAGCAGAGTTACATTTCTAAGATAGCTGCTGGGATGGTGTAAATAAAACGAGGCTACATTACACACTGCAATTCCACCCCTGAGCCCCTGCCAGCTCTGCTCTTGGGCCCCTATTCCAACCCAAGTTAAGCGACTGTAAATGGAACGTAATTCCATTTTAATGTGCTTTTTTCTCTATGTATTGAGACTTTGAACTTAAGTATGAGAATAACATGCTATTCACCTACTTTGTTTGAGGTGTCGCTCGACTAAAGGTGTGTTTACAGATTACATATTCTGACCTTGACTTAATTTCCTTATAATTCCACCAATTTTACGCTTGAGGAAACCATAAGATCAGCAAACCTGTCAGTTCCAAGTGGGAAAAGCGTCTGCTTTTTTCCAATAAAAAAATAGCAGCATTCTCCATGCGCTGTAATTTATAAATTGGTAAGAGCTATTGATAAGAGCAAGTTAAATTAGTATTGTAAATGCACATAGCAATTGTTTTACATGGTTTTTCCTTATGATCCCAGGAGATGAATGTGAAACCAGCCATATGGAAGCAAACTGAAAATCATATCGACATGTATTGCGGCCCCTTTTTCCACAGTGAAATAGGATATTAATTAGGGCCGATTTCAAGTTTTCATAACAATCGGAAATCGGTATTTTTGGGCGCTGATTTGCCGATTTTTTTAATAGATTTTTTTAAATATTCTTAAATTTTTTAAATTATTATATATTTTTTAATATATATATTTTTCAAATTATTTTTACACCTTTATTTAATCTTTATTTAACTAGGCAAGTCAGTTAAGAACACATTCTTATTTTCAATGACGGCCTAGGAACGTTCTGCCTCTGTCATCTGCCTTGTTCAAGGGCAGAACGACAGATTTTTAACCTTGTCAGCTCGGGGGATTCAATCTTGCAACCTTACAGTTAACTAGTCCAATGCTCTAACACTTGATTACATTGCACTCCACGAGGAGCCTGCCTGTTACGCAAATGCAGTAAGCTAAGGTAAGTTGCTAGCTAGCATTAAACTTATCTTATAAAAAACAATCAATCAATGACTGTCATTGCTCCAATGTGTACTTAACCATAAACATCAATGCCTTTCTTAAAATCAATACACAAGTATATATTTTTAAACCTGCATATTTAGCTAAAAGAAATCCAGGTTAGCAGGCAATATTAACCAGGTGAAATTGTGTCATTTCTCTTGCGTTCATTGCACGCAGAGTCAGGGTATATGCAACAGTTTGGGCCGCCTGGCTCTTTGCGAACTAATTTGCCAGAATTTTACGTAATTATGACATAACATTGTAGGTTGTGCAATGTAACAGGAATATTTAGACTCATGGATGCCACCCGTTAGATAAAATACGGAATGGAATAAACGTTTTGTTTTCGAGGTGATAGTTTCCGGATTAGTCAAAGGTATATGGTTTAGAGAGAAATAGTCGACGCGTTATAATTCCTGTAATAACTTGCGGCTGAACTTGAAAGGTGTTCCTTCGTTATTTTACCGTTCATGTCTTCCATAGAGAATGTCTTGATCTACTTCAAATAAGGTCTGTGTTTCGCGGAGGAGCAGACTGACAGGGGACCATGCAGACAAGCTCTGCTTTCTGCACTACAACCTAAAACTTCGTAACTGGGAATATTGAAGACCCATGAAAGCTGGTGGTTCGTTTTAACATATGTTCTCATGTTATTTGAGACTAAATTGATTTTATTTATGTATTATATTAAGTTAAAATAAAAGCGTTCATTGTTCATTCAGTATTATTGCAATAGTCATTATTACAAAAATGTGTGTGTGTATGATATATATATATATCTTTTTTTTTTAATCGGCCGATTAATCGGTATCGGCTTTTTTTGTCCTCCAATAATCGGTATCGTTATCGGCGTTGAAAAATCATAATCGGTCGACCTCTAATAGGAACGGTGGGTTAACTGCCTTGTTCAGGGGCAGAACGACAGTTTTTTACCTTGTCAGCTCGGGGATTCGATCTTGCAACCTTCCGGTTACTAGTCCAACGCTCTAACCACCTGCCTTACATTGCACTCCACGAGGAGCCTGCATGGCAGGCTGACTACCTGTTACGCGAGTGCAGCAAGAAGCCAAGGTAAGTTGCTAGCTAGCATTAAAGTTATCTTGTAAAAAACAATCAACCTTAACATAATCACTAGTTAACTACACATGGTTGATGATATTGTCCTGCGTTGCATATAATCGATACGGTGTCTGTTAATTTCTCATCGAATCACAGCCTACTTCTCCAAACGGGTGATGATTTAACTAGCGCGTTCGCGAAAAAAGCACTGTCGTTGCACCAATGTGTACCTAAACATCAATGCCTTTCTTTAAAATCAATACACAAGTATATTTTTTTAAACCTGCATATTTAGTTAATATTGCCTGCTAACATGACTTTCTTTTAACTAGTGAAATTATGTCACTTCTCTTGCTTTTTGTGCAAGCAGTCAGGGTATATGCAGCAGTTTGGGCCACCTGGCTTGTTGCGAACTGTGTGAAGACCATTTATTCCTAACAAAGACAGTAATTAATTTGCCCGAATTTTACACAATTATGACATAACATTGAAGGTTGTACAATGTAACAGCAATATTTAGACTTAGGGTTGCCACCTGTTTGATAAAATACAGAACAGTTCCATATTTCACTGAAAGAATAAACGTTTTGTTTTCGAAATGATAGTTTCCGGATTTGACCATATTAATGACCTAAGGCTCGTATTTCTGTGTGTTATTATGTTATAATTAAGTCTATGATTTGATATTTGATAGAGCAGTCTGACTGAGCGATGGTAGGCAGCAGCAGGCTCGTAAGCGTTCATTCAAACTTTACTGTGTTTGCCAGCAGCTCTTAGCAGTGCTTGAAGCACAGCGCTGTTTATGACTTCAAGCCTATCAACTCCTGAGATTAGGCTGGCAATACTAAAGTGCCTATTAGAACATCCAATAGTCAAACGTTTATGAAATACAAATGGTAAAGAGAGAGTCGACGCGTCATAATTCCTATAATAACTACAACCTAAAACTTCTTAACTGGGAATATTGAAGAACTGGGAATGAACCACCAGCTTTCATATGTTCTGAGCAAGGAACTTAAACGTTAGCTTTTTACATGGCACATATTGCACTTTTACTTTCTTCTCCAACACTGTTTTTGCATTATTTAAACCAAATTGAACATGTTTCATTATTTATTTGAGACTAAATGGATTTTATTTATGTATTATATTCAGTTAAAATAAAAGTGTTCATTCAGTATTGTTGTAATTGTCATTATTTTATATATATATATTATATATAAATCGTCCGAGTAATCGGTATCGGCTTTTTTGGTCCTCCAATAATCGGTATCGGCGTTGAAAAATCATAATCTGTCGACCTCTACTCTGGAGTGACCTGAAAATAGCTGTGCAACGACGCTCCCGATCCAACCTGACAGAGCTTGAGAGGATTTGCAGAGAAGAATCTGAGAAACTCCCCAAATACAGGTGTGCCAAGCTTGTAGAGTTATACCCAAGAAGACTTTGTTTTTTAAATATTTTTTTTTATACATTTGTCAACATTTCTAAAATGATGTTTTTGCTTTGTCATTATGTGGTATTGTGTGTAGATTGAGGGGGGAAAAAACAATTTAATCGATTTTAGAATAAGGCTGTAACATAACAAAATGTGTGACAAGTCAAGGAGTCTGAATTCTTTCAGAATGCTATGTATGCATAGTCACTTTACCCTACATGTACAAATGACCTCGACTAACCAGTACCCCCGCACATTGACTCGGTACCGGTACCCCCTGTATATAGCTTCATTATTGTTATTTTATTGTTACTTTAAAATATATATATTTTAGTTCATTTACGCAATATTTTCTTAACAGCATTGTTGATTAAGGGCTTGTAGGTAAGCATTTCACGATTAGGTTGTATTCGGCGCATGTGACAAATTAGATTCTTAGGGCTGAAGCTGCCGAGTTGTCGTATGCACTTTAGAATGTTTTGATTATATGCCCAGGCTTTTCTCCATTTTATTTTACAATTTGTATCATTTTAAACATTTGCCACTATCGGGAGCCATCGTCAGTAATACCCACATACATGTATTTTTGCATCATTGCATTTGGTTTACCTTTCTTTCCCCTGTCACATCTTTGTAAGTTGTTCCTGAGGATCGCTAGCATTAGTGGATCATGCATCTGTGAGAATGCTGCTCATCGACTACAGCTCGGCCTTCAATACCATAGTGCCCAATAAGCTCATTACAAAGCTCGTAGCCCTGGGACTGAACTCCTCCCTATACAACTAGGTCCTGGACTTCCTGATAGTCCACCCCAAGTGGTGAAGGTAGGCAACATGACCTCCTTGACACTGATTCTCAACACGGGGGCCCCGCAAGGGTGCGTCCTCATTCCCCTCCTGTATTCCCTGCGTGGCCATATACAGTTCCAACTCCATCAAATTCGCTGACGACATGACCGTAGTAGGCCTAAATAACTATGCAACAGCCTACAGGGAGGAGGTAGGCACTCTGACGGTGTGCTGCCAGGTAAACAACCTCTCCCTCAACGTTAGCAAAACAAAGGAGCTGATTGTGGACTTTAGGAGGAACCAAGCCGGACATGCCCCCATCCTCATCAATGGGAGACGGCCAATAACTTCAAATTCCTCGACGTACACGTCTCTGAGAAGCTGAAATGGTCAAACCATACGGACACCGTAGTGAAGAAGGTGCAACAGCGACTCTTCAACCTCTGGAAATTCGGCCTGTCCCTGAGCACCATCGAGAGCATACTGTCGGGCTGCATCACAGCATGGTACGGCATCTCCATTGCCGCGGACAGCAAAGCTCTTCAGAGGGTGATACGTGCAGTCGAATGCACCATTGAGTGCACACTGCCTGCACTACACTTTTCGTAAAAATACCATCGGCTACACATATTACTCAAAATGTAAACTTGCCTAGCCTACATCTCGACCGCTACCTCCGGAGGTAGTGCACTACACTTGCCCGACAGTTGCCATCCTTGAATCAGGGCAGTGTTGAGCCAACACTCATACAGTATAAATGGTAATAGCGGAACAAAGTTTTTGAAACAGCTGAAATATTTCCTAATATTTGAGACATGTTTTATTGAGTTTTTACTTGAAATTGCACTACCAGCCTGTTGCATCCTGAAACTGCCGGCTGCACTGAGCCACCTAAAACTTTGGAAGGTCATCTCCAAGCAGGCTGTTGTGCCTTTGGCCAGACGGAAGACACTCCTCAGTAAGTCTGCCATAAAGGCCTGATTGGTGGAGTGCTGCAGAGATGGTTGTCCTTGAAGGTTCTCCCATCTCCACAGAGGAACTCTGGAGCTCTCTGAGTGACCATCAGGTTCTTGGTCACCTCCCTGACCAAGGCCCTTCTACCCTGTTTGGTCGAGCAGCCAGCTCCAGCAAGAGTCTTGGTGGTTCCAAACTTAAGCATGATGGAGGCCACTTTGTTCTTGGGGACCTTCAATGCTGCAGATTTTCTTTGGTACCCTTCTCCAGATCTGTGCCTCGACACAATCATGTCTCTGAGCTCTACGGACAAGTCCTTTGACCTCATGGCTTGGTTTTTGCTCTGACATGCACTGTCAACTGTGCAACCTTATATAGACAGGTGTGTGCCTTTTCCAAATCATGTCCAGTCAATTGAATGTACCGCAGGTGGACTCCAATCAAGTTGTAGAAACTTCTCAGGGAGGATCAATGGAAACAGGATGTGCCTGAGCTCAAATTTGAGTGTCATAGCAAAGGGTCTGAATACTTACACTACCGTTCAAAAGTTTGGGTCACTTAGAAATGTCCTTGTTTTTGAAAGAAAATCAATTTTTTTGTACATTTAAAATAAATGTTATGTTATCAGAAATACAGCCTAGACATTGTTAATGTTGTAAATGACTATTGTAGCTGGAAACGGCTGAATTTTAATGGAATATCTACATAGGTGTACAGAGGCCCATTATCAACAACCATCACTCCTGTGTTCCAATGGCACGTTGTGTTAGCTAATCCAAGTTTATCATTTTAAAAGGCTAATTGATCATTAGAAAACCCTTTTGCAATTATGTTAGCACAGCTGAAAACTGTTGTTCTAATTTAAAGAAGCAATACAACTGGCCTTTAGACTAGTTGAGTATCTGGAGCATCAGCATTTGTGGGTTCGTTTACATGCTCAAAATGGCCTGAAACAATTAACTTCCTTCTGAAGCTCGTCAGTCTATTCTTGTTCTGAGAAATGAAGGCTATTCCATGATAAGATATTTCAGATTTTTTACTGAATACATTTAGAAAATTGTCTAAACATGTTTTTACTTTGTCATGCATGGGTTATTGTGTGGAGATTGAGGGTATTTTTTAAAACACATTTAGGAATAAAGTTATAATGTAACAAAATGGAAAAAGTGAAGGGGTCTGAATACTTCCCGAAGGCGCTGTAAATACATAGCTGAGCCTTTAAAAACATGTTTCCCCTGGCCCAGATGGGATCGCTGCAGAAAGACTTCTCTAGGCTACCTGCAGCTGTTATCAGTAGGCTACAGTTGATCAGACTGAGGAGGACTAATTGTGCACTTTGAAAAACCATGATGTATTTCATTTTTGGGTGGCGGCTATGTGCTTCCCATATAAAACAGCTCATCGTGGTAATGAAATTTTACCACATGTAAGGGTTATGCATGAAGCCTGGTTAGTTGTAAGGTAGGCCTACTGTACTTTTTATATATGTATGCGAGGGTTAATCGCTCATTTTGATAGGCTAATATTACTTGATGAAGACATGCTGTTATAGCAACTGTGCTTTTCTCTTGAAGCTAAAATGTAATGATTGTAGACTACAGATGAGAAAATAAACCCTTTAATTTTCTGCAAATACAAGCTTGTGATTCACAAGTTGTGAATTGTTGAAATATTCAAGAGTGTAATATGGTTTGGTTGCATTATTCAGTATTGTAATATGTTTTAGAAGAAAAGTTTGTCATTGTTGAATATTTTGTGCTAGTGTATCTACTGTGATATTTACGATCAATTTGAGCTGTAGACCAAGAATGTTGTTAGCCACAACGAAAGATAAGGTAAGACAAGAATGTAATGTGAATTGAAAAGTAGAATTCCCTTTTCCCTTCCCCGCCCCTCACTCTTCTTCATATCACATAGTGGGAATAGGGCCTTGGAGCATATGGGTCAAAGCATAACTTCCGCCATGAATACTACCTTCTACAATGAATGGACACCAAAAGAAAAAACTCGCCCTGGCTGTTCTCATCACTTATCCCCATCTTGTTAAATCCTAAGCATCTCTTACTTTTGGAATATATATTTGTAATGACAATTACAACAATACTGAATGAACACTTTTTTATTTTAACTTAATATGATACATAAATAAAATCAATTTAGTCTCAAATAAATAATGAAACATGTTCGATTTGGTTTAAATAATTCAAAAACAGTGTTGGAGAAGAAAGTAGAAGTGCAATATGTACCATGTAAAAAAGCTAACGTAAGTTCCTTGCTCAGAACATGAGAACGTATGAAAGCTGGTGGTTCCTTTTTAACATCTGTCTTCAATATTCCCAGTTCTTCAGTATTCCCAGTTAAGAAGTTTTAGGTTGTAGTTATTATAGGATTATTTCTCTATACCATTTGTATTTCATATACCTTTTGACTATTGGATGTTTTTATTGGAACTTTATTGCCAGCCTAATCTCAGGAGTTAATAGACTTGAAGTCAAACAGCGCTGTGCTTCAAGCATTGTGAAGAGCTGCTGGCAAATGCAGGAAAGTGCTGTTTGAATGAATGCTTACGAGCCTGCTGCTGCCTACCACCGCTCAGTCAGACTGCTCTATCAAATCATAGACTTAATTATAACATAATAACACACAGAAATACGAGCCTTAGGTCATTAATATGGTCGAATCCGGAAACTATCATTTCGAAAATGTTTATTCTTTCAGTAAAATATGGAACCGTTCAGTAAAATATGGAACCGTTCCGTATTTTATCGAACAGGTGGCAACCCTAAGTCTAAATATTGCTGTTACATTGTACAACCTTCAATGTTATGTCATAATTATGTAAAATTCTGGCAAATTAATTACGGTCTTTGTTAGGAGAAGTGGTCTTCACACAGTTCGCAACGAGCCAGGTGGCCCAAACTGTTGCATATACCCTGACTCTGCGTGCAATGAACGCAAGAGAAGTGACACAATTTCCCTAGTTATTATTGCCTGCTAACATGAATTTCTTTGAACTAAATATGCAGGTTTAAAAAAAAAATATATATATATATACTTCTGTGTATTGATTTTAAGAAAGGCATTGATGTTTATGGTTAGGTTCATTGGTGCAACGATTGTGCTTTTTTTCGCGAATGCACTTTTGTTAAATCATCACCCGTTTGGCAAAGTAAGCTGTGATTTGAAGATAAATTAACAGGCACCGCATTGATTATATGCAACGCAGGACAAGCTAGTTAAACTAGTAATATCATCAACCATGTGTAGTTAACTAGTGATTTATGTTAAGATTGATTGTTTTTTATAAGTTTTATGCTATGTAGCAACTTACCTTGGCCCCTTGCTGCACTCGTGTAACAGGTGGTCAGCCTGCCACGCAGTCTCCTCGTGGTTTGCAATGTAATCGGCGCCCAAAAAATGCAGATTACCGATTGTTATGAAATCGGCCCTATTTAATCGGTCGACCTCTACTTTAGACATACTTTTTTCCTCCCCTTATTGTCACTGTCAATGAATCTTTCTTTGGTAGCTGTTTGTCAGTTGTGCCCTACCCTAGGGTAGGATGGAATGCATGTTTGTGGTGGAGTTTGCCTGATGAGACCTAGGGCTTCTGTTAAACACATTAATTGCAGTAAAACTGCTTGCGTTTTGTAAGCTACTCTGAAATGTAAACTTACTCAAACAAAGAACACCACAAAATTCCAACTTATATTATAAAAACAGTCGCTAAAACAATCAAGTGCTCCTGCGTCTACTGAGTTGTCTGACCATACTTCTACCGTAACATTTTGAAACGAACCTCAAAGTCAGTTACAAGTAGGTTACATTTAAACTCTGCTCAGAAGTCAGCTACCCAATCAAAACCGAGCTACTTTTCTCAGGGTCTGTTCCTTCAGCCTGTGGCCTCGGCAAAGTAACTAAAGCATCAGGGTATGTTCTGCCTGTTCCTTGTGTGTTTTCATTTCCGGGAGTGCGAGCCAGCTGTCAGACAGGCTGTGTCAGTCAGGGCAGAGCCAGCAGCATGGAGTGGAGCAGACCAGGAGACCCTAGGGTTGGAGAGATGCCATTTGCTGGGGGTCTGGCTGCGGCAGAGTCAACATGAAGAGAGGCGCGTGAGATGGACAGGAGGGGTGGGGGAAGTGGATTGTCGTTTTGGGTGTGTTGTGTGAAAGATTAATAGATGGGAGAAAAAAGTTTGTTTGGGATGTGTGGCCAAGGAGTAATGGTTGAGGGAATATTCGAGATGTTTGTGTTTTGAGGCTTTTTTTGTGCGTTGGTGAAATAGCTTGAGGGGAGGTAATTTGTTTGTTTGTAATGGTGAGGTATGTGGACAATTACTCTGTTGTGTAGAATGTTGCATTTGTCTGTCCCTTTCTGGATGCAATTTGAGTCCGTCCTCACTAGGGTTGGAAACTTTCCAGAAATTTTCCATGGGACGTTAAGCCCGGGAATTTTGTTTAAATTCATCAAAGTTAGCTTATAACAGTGAACCTCTTTTGTGCGAAACACATAAGGCAATTCTAGGTCTTGTGGCATATTTTGGTTAAACTATCCCCAATTCAATGGAATTACAACCCTCTGCATGCACAGTGCATTCTTCCATCACATGTACAGTACAGCTGATTCTCAAGATCTTGCACACTAATGAGATGCTATTGAGCCCACACTACTACACTGTCTGAGCAAAGGACTACATGCTATCTGGTAAGTTTTGAATACAATACTGGGTGGGGTGAATATATTTTATGACATACATTATTTTTTAACTAGTAAATAGTTGGCTACAGCAAAGTGTTTTATATAATTTCTAACAATTTCTGCTAGTTAGTTATTGCTACCATGTGGGTTTTAGTTTGCTTGAGCCTGCTAACAGTGTTAATTCACCTGTTTCCATACATGTTTCATTTTAAAACATTTATCTTACAAATGAGTTGTTTAATCTAACTGTTTAACTATTTATCTGTACATGGAATTGTATTTGGGTTTTTTAAACTTTTTTTTCTAATCTTTACAGGAGAATGCCACGGGCACTATCTGATGTGTGGATACATTTCACTGCAGCTAATGTAGAAGGAAAAGCTGTGTACATTTGCAAATACTGTGCCAAATTAAATGTGAAGAATGTAACAAAGATGCAGAATCATCTGGCCAAGTGCATAAAGTTCCCTCGGTGCTCACAACAAGCAACCTCTGATGAAAGTCCCTCTACTACTATTTGAGGTGAAAATGACGAATCAGACACCTTATCGATAGCAGCAGCTCATGGTCCTCCTGGGATCAGAAGTTGGAGGAACGTAGTCAGAGAAATGCTGATGAATGTCTTGCTCGAGCTGTGTATGCACCTGGTTCACCTCTGATGCTCACAGGCAATGTGTATTGGAAGAGATTTCTGAATGTTCTTCGCCCAGCATACACCCCTCCAACCAGACATGCTTTATCTTCTCATTTGCTGGATGCGGAGTTCAAGTGAAGGTCAAGCAAATCATAGAGAAAGCAGACTGTATTGTGGATTCTTTTTGTTGTTAGTCTGTCTCTCACTGTTCAAATAAACCTACCATTAAAACTATAGACTGATAATTTCTTTGTCAGTGGGCAAACGTACAAATTCAGCAGGGGATCAAATACTTTTTTCCCTCACTGTATGATAAGGTGAAAGGTTTGTTTCTGTCTCCATATGATATTGTAAATACACTGCTCAAAAAAATAAAGGGAACACTTAAACAACACAATGTAACTCCAAGTCAATCACACTTCTGTGAAATCAAACTGTCCACTTAGGAAGCAACATTGATTGACAATACATTTCACATGCTGTTGTGCAAATGGACTAGACAAAAGGTGGAAATTATAGGCAATTAGCAAGACACCCCCAATAAAGGAGTGATTCTGCAGGTGGTGACCACAGACCACTTCTCAGTTCCTATGCTTCCTGGCTGATGTTTTGGTCACTTTGAATGCTGGCGGTGCTTTCACTCTAGTGGTAGCATGAGACGGAGTCTACAACCCACACAAGTGGCTCAGGTAGTGCAGCTCATCCAGGATGGCACATCAATGCGAGCTGTGGCAAGAAGGTTTGCTGTGTCTGTCAGCGTAGTGTCCAGAGCATGGAGGCGCTACCAGGAGACAGGCCAGTACATCAGGAGACGTGGAGGAGGCCGTAGGAGGGCAACAACCCAGCAGCAGGACCGCTACCTCCGCCTTTGTGCAAGGAGGAGCACTGCCAGAGCCCTGCAAAATGACCTCCAGCAGGCCACAAATGTGCATGTGAGTTACCTGCCTCAGAAATTGCAGCCAAATAAGTGCTTCACAGAGTTCAAGTAACAGACACATCTCAACATCAACTGTTCAGAGGAGACTGCGTGAATCAGGCCTTCATGGTCGAATTGCTTCAAAGAAACCACTAGTAAAACAAACCAATAAGAAGAATAGATTTGCTTGGGCCAAGAAACACGAGAAATGGACATTAGACCGGTATAAATCTGTCCTTTGGTCTGATGAGTCCAAATTTGAGATTTTTGGTTCCAATCGCCATGTCTTTGTGAGACGCTGAGTAGGAGAACGAATGATCTCCACGTGTGGTTCCCACCGTGAAGCATGGAGGAGGTGGTGTGATGGTGACACTCAATTTTATTTTGAATTCAAGGCACGCTTAACCTGTTTGGGATAGGGGGCAGCATTTTCACGTTCGGATGAAAAGCCTGCCCAGTTAAAACTTCCTGCTACTCAGGCCCAGAAGCTAATATATGCATATTATTAGTAGATTTGGAAAGAAAACACTCTGAAGTTTCTAAAACTGTTTGAATGATGTCTGTGAGTAGAACAGAACTCATATGGCAGGCGAAAACCTGAGAGAAATCCAACCAGAAAGTTGGAATCTGAGGTTTGTAGTTTTTCAACTCATTGCCTTTCTAATATACAGTGTCTATGGGGTCATATTGCATTTCCTAAGGCTTCCACTAGATGTCAACAGTCTTTAGAACCTTGTTTGAGGCTTCTACTGTGAAGGAGGAGAGGAGAGCTGTTTCAACCAGATGTCTGTCAGAGTGCCATGAGCTGGTCACATGCATGGCTGTGAGAGCGACCTGCGTTCCATTGCATTTCTAAAGACAAAGGAATTCTCCGGTTGAAACATTATTGAAGATTTATGTTAAACATCCTAAAGATTGATTCTATACATTGTTTGACATGTTTCTACGAACTGTTATATAACTTTTGGGACTTTGTCTTAACTTTCGCCTGGACTTGCCCGCGCCTCGTGAGTTTGGATTGTGAACTAAACGCGCTAACAAAAAGGAGTTATTTGGACATAAATTATGGACTTTATCGAACAAAACAAACATTTATTGTGGAACTGAGATTCCTGGGAGTGCATTCTGATGAAGATCATCAAAGGTAAGTGAATATTTATAATGCTATTTCTGACTTCTGTTGACTCCACAACATGGCGGGTACCTGTATGGCTTGTTTTTGTGTCTGAGCTCCGTACTCAGATTATTGCATGGTGTGCTTTTTCTGTAAAGTTTTTTTGAAATCTGACACAGCGGTTGCATTAAGGAGAAGTATATCTTTAATTCTGTGCATAACACTTGTATTTGTTATCAAAGTTTATGATGAGTATTTCTGTAAATTGATGTGGCTCTCTGAAAATTCGCCGGATGTTTGAGGCACAACATTACTGACCATAACGCGCCAATGTAAGCTGAGATTTTTTGATATAAATATGAACTTTATCGAACAAAACAAATGTATTGTGTAACATGAAGTCCTGTGAGTGCCATCTGATGAAGATCATCAAAGGTTAGTGATTTAATTTTTATCTCTTTCTGCTTTTTGTGACACCTCTCTTTGGCTGGAAAATGGCTGTATGTATTTTGGCTAGGCTCTGACCTAACAAAATCATATGGTGTGCTTTCGCTGTAAAGCCTTTTTGAAATCGGACACGATGGGTAGATTAACAAGAAGTTAAGATTTAATTTGGTGTATTGCACTTGTGAATGTATGAAAGTTAAATATTTCTAAAAAATATTTTTGAATTCCGTGTTATGCCTTTCAGCGGAATGTTGTCGAGGGGTTCTGCTAGCCCTAGCCGTAATTAACCAACATGGCTACCACAGCATTCTGCATTGATACACCCTCCCACCTGGTTTGCGCTTAGTGGGACTATCATTTGTTTTTCAACAGCACAATGACACAAAACACACCTCTAGCTGTGTAAAGGCTATTTGACCAAGGAGAGTGATGGAGTGCTGCATTAGATGCTCCTCCATATATTTATATGTACATATTCTTAATCATTCCTTTACACTTGTGTGTGTGTATAAGGTAGTTGTTGTGAAATTGTTAGATATCACTGCACGGTCGGAACTAGAAGCACAAGCATTTCGCTACACTCGCATTAACATCTGCTAACCATGTGTATGTGACCAATAAAGTTTGATTTGATTTGGCCTCCAATCACATGACCTCAACCCAATTGAGATGGTTTGGGATGACTTGGACCACAGAGTGAAGGAAAAGCAGCCAATAAGTGTTCAGCCTACGTAGAAACTCTTTCAAGACTGTTGGAAACGCATTCCAGGTGAAGCTGGTCGAGAGAGTGCAAAGCTGTTGTCTTGGCAAAGTGTCTACTTTGAAGAATCTTAAGTATAAAATTATATTTTGATCTAACACTTTTGATGTCTTTACTATTATTCTACAGTGTAGTAAATACTACAAATAAAGAAAAACCCTGGAATGAGTAGGTGTTTCCAAACTTTTGACTGGTAGTGTCTCATCACACGCGTACAACAAACATACAGAGCCTTTGAGTGGAAAATTTGTCAAAGGCTGTTGCTGCTGCAGCATCTCAAAAGCAACGGACGGCAGGCTTCATCAGCGCATCACACTACTTTGCAATGAGTTGGAGGCAGTATGCATTTTGAAAACATACTTCATTGTTTGAAACCTGAATGCTTGAATACATATTATGAGGCATGTGTTAGCTTCCTTCAAAGTAGCCTATTAGATCTCCTCTCTTTCTAAATATCGAATGTCTATTTTCATCTGTCACATCAAACCGCTAGCATGTGTGGTGGCCTTTTGATAACGTTTTACCGCTAATTGCATTATGGAACGAACATTTGCGCGTAGCCTACTGCCTGGTGCGCATTGCTGCGCTTATACTGTGAAGAAGTAATAGTTTATCAACATTTTTAAGCAAAATGTTCTGATCTGTTGCACGAGACTCATTGCTTTTGAAAGTTTTTATTTTTATGTAGCCTAGGCCTACTGGTTGTATGAATTTGGTCGATTGTCCCAGAGTCTGTTTTGGAATAGCTATTTCTTTCTCGACAAGCTGACCGTAGAAAAGTTCACCTATTCTATTGATGTGGATAGTAGATTTACATGGGCTATTGCAGGGGTCTCCAACCTTTTTGAGCATGAGAGCTGCTTTTTAAAAAAAATGAAACGTCGCGAGCTACAATTTTTATTTATAGCTTTCAAGTACGCACCTTTTCTTCTCTCCTCTGGAACTCTTCCCCGGGTCCTTAGTGCACTGTTTTCTGTCAATATACTGTACCTGGTAAAATAATGGTTAATAAACTCTAGAGGTCCCTATAAAATCAGACCCCCCCCCCCCCCCCCCAATGTTTCATTTTTCCTGTTTTCAGATTTGTTTTGGTTTTCACTCGCAAAATTACAATAGTTCATAGAGAAACAAGGACATTGGATGTTGTGAGTCCATGTCAATGCTTAAATCCTATCTGAAGACACTTTTAAAAATTAAAACGAACAAATGTAGATTGTGTGTAATTCCCCTTTAATTGCACATCTGGCCCTTTTTAATTGCACATCTAGCAGGTGAGGAATGTGCCCTTCTAGCGATGGTTCTGTACTGACTAATGCTCATTTCATGTAAAAGTTAGCAAATAATATACATATGATATACTTCTGCCAGGTAAGCCTGCTTTGCAGTTAACATTTAATTGAGAAGGCTTTGGGGAAAGTATTTCTGTCAACCCACAAGATGGCTAGGCTTATCGCATCAACTGGCTACAGACTGAGTGATAGACAAACCTGTGCACCACACAGACAGGCGGGGGAAATATTGCTGGAAATTAATTGGCAGATATTGTTAGATTTTAGCTTTTTTTTGCCAATAGTGGCTAACCAGGGGTGAGATAATGATATGGTGCGTTGATTAGCTGGGAGCTTGCGTGTGTCTGATACTGCTGAGATTTGTTTGACAGTTTGCGGTGGAAATTGCATGTAGGCTACTTTCAGAATTGTTTAGCGAGCTACTCATAGATGGGGTGCCCAGTAGTTCACGATGGACCTGATCCTAGTCTGGGCAGTCAGTTAAGTGTCTCCTCGACACAGTACTCGTGTCCAGCCCAGGTCCAAAGTACTGCTGTAATAACATGGTAGCCGGACAGACGGAGAGAAATTATACAGCAGATGCTACCTGTCCACTAAGAGTGAAGAGGTAGATGCAGAGGGAAAGAAGGGTCTGAAGTTATAGAAGTCTTGAGAAACAATGGCTGGTTCATGAGTTTGTTTAGTTGTTTGGTGTGTGTGTGTTTATCTATCTCCATTGTGGTTTGGGTAATGATGGTGAGTCATTGGAAAACAAGCAATAACACAGCAGTGTCCTCATGTTGCTCTTTGCGTCTGTCTCCTGTGTATGAGTTTACAGTGTGTATTTGTCTCTGTGTTTGTTACTCTTTGCCTAATCACAGCCGCATCAAACTCCTCTCTGTTCTTTTTCTTCTGTCTGTCTTCAGGGTGGTGAAGGAAGAGATCTCGGATGAAAGTGCTAAGCTCCCCTGCTTCAACGGACGTGTGGTGTCATGGGTAAGAACAGAGTTGGGAGAGGTAGACTGTACACCATTATCTTGGACCCGTAAAAGACCAGCAGGAGAAGGGGAGCCAGAGGGGGGGAATTCCTGAATCGCTTGAAACTATTTTTCCAGGACTGAGTTGTAAAAGTCCCGTTCCCAAGTCGAAGCAATATAGCTGAAATGGTCCTAGCAGCTCAAATATATTATACGTAATTGAGCTTTGAACCTGAAGCGGAGCCAGAGATGTAGCCTACAAACTCTGGCAAACTCATTCTGGGATTGAGAGCTTAAACGGGCACCGTGTTGGCGTCAAAAGTTCCAAACCATTACATTATCTTCGAAGAATGCCAATTAGAATGTTATTGTCATGGAACTCTTGGTGCCAACATAGCCGACTTTTCTTTAACGACCTCTGTAGCCTAGGCCTTGCTTTAACTAGTAGAACCGTTACAAGAACCCACTATCTGTGATCGTAACACTGAAGAAACAAAGGATTTCTTACATCCTCAAATTTCCCCGCTTATGATTACCCTACCCTAAAGAAGGTTATTACTTTGAGTCCTCCAGACAAAACATTGGGACTTGTCCCGGATAAGGGGGGTTGGGAGGAATGCATCTGCTAAGTGCATAAGGAGGAGGAGGACAAGAAGGAAGGGAAAGGGATTGAAAGGGTTGGCCAAATAGAGGAGACCATAAGGATGGATACATGATAGGATGGTAGAGGGATGATCCCAGAGGGATGAGTGCTCTATAGTCAAACAGCCATTAGAGGAGAGGGAGGAAAGTTTTTAAAGAAAGGGGGGCAAATTGTTCTCTGTCACTCGGGGCAGGGATATTAAATCAAAAACCACAAACCAGTTCTCAAGGTTAAGTTCAAGACAGAACATTTGAATGCATGTAGTTTGTTCAAGTCCCTCCTTTTCATACAACAGAAATGTATAGAAAACCAGAGTCTGTGGTGATAGTTAAGGTAGTTGGTATGTTTGTTAGCATTGTTAACCCCCCCCCCCCAGGCATACGTGTGTGTGTATAGGTGTATGCTAGGTCTGTAGAGAGTAGGTAATAGAACACCAGTGCTATTGATAGGGCCAAATTGCATGGGTGTTTCCTTTTTACCTTGCAACCATCCATGGAGGAGTGTGTGTGTGTGTGACTGTGATGTTTGTGTGTGTGTCTGTTTTCGTTCTCTCAAGCACTCTGGGTATATAATGGAGGGAGACAGGCTAAGTGTCGGGTTAGTGTCTGTTAGACCCCTGAGATTTTCCTCTGAATGGAGTAAAGATGTGTTTGTCAAAGCAATTGACATCTCTTACCCCCATATTGTTTTTTTCTCCCTACCTATCCCTTTTAACCCCATATTTATTTTCTCTCCCCCTCAACCTTTTTCCCCCCGTCTCGTATGCTCTCCTCTGCTTCTTACTTAATTCCTCCTCTTTCGCCCTCATCCTCCTTTTTTCCCCTCCTCCATCCTCACTATCATCCACTTTCAACTCCTTGTCCGTCTATCCATCTCTCCACTATTCTCCTTTCCTCCTCAGTTGGTATCATCAGACACCCCAGCAGCAGCAGAGCTGGTATCACCAGTCCTTCCTCCGCCCCCAGCAGAAGTCCGGCCCCTGCCCTCACCCCCTCCTCCTCCCCTCCCACCCCCACCTGTCGAGAGGACCGGGGGCATCGGTGACTCCAGACCCCCATCATTCCAGTACTTACACACAGACACCCTCTTCCACAATCACATGAATCACAGTGTCCTAGTCTCACTGTGCTGCATCTCTTACACTGTATCTAGTGTATTCTACTCCAGCCATCATGTTACCTACTGTTAAATACAACTGCCCATTTCAACATGATCATAGCCTGTGCCGCCCATTGACTCTTAAGCACCTGTCTAGAATATCATAATACACTGCAAACCTGGGTTCAAATAGTGTTTAATATCATTAGCTGCACTAGATTCAGTATGCCTGGCACAATGGGACCAATTGAATGGCCCCAAAAGTACAAACCCGCCCATCTAGCACTGTTATTGAAAATGTAAATTTCAAATACTGTTTGAACCCAGTTGTGATATACAGTACCAGTCTACTAGGCTTGATCCATTGTTTCCTAATCATACACATTGTAGGGTGTCCAATCAGAAATGCATCTTTTAATCAATTGGTAAAATAATATGTTAATTGTGTAGATACTCCTCTAAGGAAACCAATGGTCAAAACTCATGTCTATCATAATCTCTTCAAAATCTATTGGAGTTTTAACCCATGTAGAATGTTTAAGGTGAATAATTCAATGGCCAGAGAAAAAAATGTGGAAAATAGCATAGCGTCAGCTAGGCTGGATGCTGTGCGAGAACTGACAGTCTCACCTTTTGAACTCATTTTTCTTGTCGAATCCGGAGGACATAAAACATTATCGAGGTAAGCTGGATATCGATTTTGAGACATGACATGTAGTATTTTCATATTTCAGTATACGCATTTCAAATGAATGAGGTGCGCTTGTTTATGTGAAAAATCTTGTCAGTGAAATGTCAACGGAGCACTGAGCGTTTTATTTACAAAGCATTTTACATTTAATTCAGCTCGTGTGAATTTAGCTTTTTGCGACCTGCTGAAACAACTTTGCAGACGACCACAACAAAATGTAAAGTCCTCAAAAGTCACTGAGAAAGCAGCGCTTCTGTCAACAGAGCTCGGTGCGTATTATCGGATGTATTAGGTTACGAAATCCGACTTTTTGGATATCATTGTTATATGTTAGGAAGACCCCCACTGAACGATTCAGAACATAAAGAATCATATTTGTCTTGGTCAAATCTGTTTTATAACGCAAGGAAGTGACTTTTCATCACCAAAGCGCATTTTCTCCCACCCTGGGCTGAATGGGTGTACACCCTACACCATTGTATGCTAGCTATCTGTCCTCCGGTCCTAATATGATCTGGCTTGTAGCCTATTTAATTAGAGGTTATGTGTGCTGCTATTTGTGGTTTATTAGGTAATGTATGTAACAGAGCCGACATACAATACCATCTCTCATTCACCCATAGAATTAGAATGAGTAGAATGGACAAAGTATTTCTATGTTTTCCCTACTTTTACCCTCTCCCTATCCAGTCCCAATGCAGCAGACAGTGTGGAGAACCTGGATGACCAGTCGGAAACAGAGTCTGTGGTGTCTTTTAGGAGAGAGCGACCCAGACACAGGGAGGCCATGGAGCAGCGTGGTGAGCACTCTGCACATGATGAAACAGCACTGGGTTGTGTTCAGTAGGGCACGCGTAGGAAAAAATGGACAATGACAATGAGCGTTTCTAATTGGCCAATGTCAGGCTTCCCGTTTTCAAAATGTTTTCTCCCATTTCGGGCCTAATGAACACAACTCTTGTTCTAGAGGTAAAAACAATTGACATTGACAACATTACTAAGCATGAAAGCTATAGTAAAGCCTCTCTTTCTCTCGCCCTCTCTTCACTCTGTCTCTCTCTCTCTGCGGTGCCTCAGGGCCGAGGATGAACGGCCAGAGCGGCATGGAGCGCCACCTAGCGGGCTATGAGAGCGCTACCACTGTGATGAGCAGCGAGCTGGACACCACCAGCTTCTGTGACTCCGAGGAGGATGACACCATCAGCCGATTCAGCGGCTCCACGGAGCAGAGCACGGCATCCAGGCTGCTCAAACGACACCGCAGACGCAGGAAACAGCGCCCCCCGAGGCTAGAAAGGGTAATGCACATATACTTTTTTTTAAAACTTGAAACATTGCAAGTCAGAAATGGCCCATTTTCTGTGTTGGTAAGTATTGTAGTTATACTGTGTTTTTCCCATGTCTTGTCCCAGGCGTCGTCGTTCAGCAGTGTGACAGACTCCACCATGTCTCTGAACATCATTACCGTCACGCTCAACATGGGTCAGTAACATCACTGTTCCCTTCTAATGTCTCTCTCAGGTGTTTTTACCTCTTCCATCTGTTTCTCTGACCTTCTCTTTGACTGTCATGCTTCTTCATGTTATTTTATACCTCGAACCTAACGTCTACCTAACCAGTACTCTGCCCCGTCCGTTTTGTTAAAAAAAATCTTTCTTGAAATGGCCCAGAAATCCAAGCCTGGTGAAACCAGCCTGGCATTGCAATAGCTCACATTCTGTGACGTGAAATGAAACGCGAGTTCAGCGATCAGGCTATAGAAATCCACTCCTCTCACACATTTCTGCCCTATTGACCTCCCTATGGGGCCTGGTCCAAAATAGTGCACCATTTAAGGAATAGGGTGCCTTTTGGGACAAAGCCTAATCTCCCAATCTCTTTGTCTCCTTTGCCTCACCCCCTGTAGAGAAGTACAACTTCCTGGGTATCAGCATCGTGGGGCAGAGCAACGAGAGGGGCGACGGGGGCATCTACATCGGCTCCATCATGAAGGGAGGGGCGGTGGCAGCAGACGGACGCATCGAACCCGGGGACATGCTGCTACAGGTGCGGGGTCGCCCAGGGGACTACAGGACGACACTAGATAGCCATGATACTACTGGTGCCATTTGTTTCTGACTTAAGATTGAACCATTAATGTTTACTGACTCTGGCTTTCTCATCAAGGTGAACGACATCAACTTTGAGAACATGAGCAACGATGACGCCGTGCGTGTGCTGAGGGAGATCGTACACAAACCGGGGTCAGTGGCTGACATAAATACGTTCTCATTGGCATTCCCAACCAGTTGTTCTCAGTGTGAAATGTCTGGTCAGTTGACATGTGATGACGATGATGATGGTGGTGATGACCTGTCTCTCTCTCAGACCCATCATCCTGACAGTGGCTAAGTGCTGGGACCCATCACCTCAGGGCTACTTCACACTCCCTCGCAGTGAGTAGTAAGCTGGACGCCTCGTCTCTACCGTAGAGATAGATGGAAGACACATTTATATAGTGGTGCCATCAATACATTATCCTCTGAAATGTCAAATAAATTATGTTTCAAATGAATAAATTAGACATTCCCCCCCCCCCTCTCTGTAGATGAGCCAATCCGGCCAATAGACCCAGCAGTGTGGGTGAACCACTCGGTGGCCCTGACGGGGGCCTACCCCCCCTACACCGCCAGCTCCGCTCTCAGCACCATCACCTCTTCCTCCTCCGTCACTGAGACAGAACGTCAGTACCCTTTTTCTCTTTTTCAGTCTCTCTATTTTAGCATTCTCTCTTTTCAACTTTACCTACTCTCACGCTCCGTTCAACTCCTCCATTCACTCTTTCCCTCTCTCTCCTTGACCCCCGTCTGCTGTCTCTTACTTCATCTGTTTGTCTTCTGTTTCTTTCGTCTCTGCCCTCCTCCCTCTCTCTGCCATCTTTTTTTTATTGTGGTCTATCCATCCCTTTTTCGTGTGCCAGGCGTTTTAAACTCGGCCATGGCACAGGAAGCACCAGCCACATCTGTCTTTCTCTTCTGGTCTTCATTGTTTTATGTGGTCAATGATGGCTGTCTACCTCCCTCTGTTGTCCCCCCTCCCTTTCTCTCTCCTCCTCTATCCCCCTACCTCTTTCCCTCCCTACAACCCCCCACCCTTTTTTTAAATCTCCATGTCTTTATTTCTCTCTCCTCGTCTCTCTCTCTCCCTCCTTTTCTTTCTCTTACCCCTTCTCTGTCTCTCCAGGTTTTGATGACTTTAACCTGTCCCTCCACTCTGACATGGCGTCGGTGGCTAAGGCCATGGCGTCCCCGGAGTCTGGCCTGGAGGTCAGAGACAGGATGTGGCTCAAGATCACCATCCCCAACGCCTTCCTGGGTGAGAGAGGGTGTGAACACTGAGGGACAATAGTGACGCTGTGGATGGGGGGGGGGGTTCGAACTGATGGAACACATCTCCTGTTTTTCTCCCTTTTTTTCATCCCTGTGTGTGTGTCCAGGTTCTGACGTGGTGGAGTGGCTTTACCACCACATCGAGGGCTTCCAGGACCGCCGCGAGGCCCGGAAGTATGCCAGTAACCTGCTGAAGGCCGGCTTCATCCGCCACACAGTCAACAAGATCACCTTCTCAGAGCAGTGTTACTACATCTTCGGAGACTTCAGCGACTGCGAGAACTGTGAGTACTTATGGGGGGAGGACTTTTGTACAGGGAAAAACCTGAACAGTTTTAATTCCTTCGATTTTATTTAGAAAAAGGTATTTGTGGAAAGGTTGATGCTTATACACTCCCATCTGTATGTATTTGGGCAGTGCAGCTAAAATGTAACATTATGAGAGAGAGTACAGAATGTCACTTTTTATTTGAGGGTGTTTTCATACCAGTTTTACAGTTTTAGAAGTAAAAGCATTTTATATATCTATTCGTCCCGTCCCCCTCAAGTCGAGAATCCATTAATCTACTCACTTCGAAAGAAAATGACTCCAGTTACCATTCAGTAACTATAGGGCAAAACACAACCAAAACCAACTGCAAATGCATCCAACGTTTTTAGTCACAAGCTTGATGTAGTCATTGCGGGCTAAGAATATGGGACCAAATACTGTTTGACTACTTTAATACACTACAAGTGAATTTGTCCAAACACTTCTTAAAACGGGGGGACTAGATACTTAAAGTGCTTTCATTTCTAAACGGTTAAAGATGTGTACGAAAATCCCCTCAAAATAAAAGGTGGCTTCATATGAAACATTTTGATTTCAAATCAAAATATAACCAGTTTAACTTGACCTCTCCTTTTCTCCCCTCCCTCTCTCCCCCACCCCCTCTTTCCCCCCAAGACATGGCCAACCTGTCCCTGAACGACAACGACGGCTCCAGTGGGGCCTCTGACCAAGACACCCTGGCCCCCCTGCCCCTCCCGGGGGTCACGCCCTGGCCCCTGCTACACTCCTTCCCCTCCTTCCAGTACCCCCACCCTCACCCCTACTCCAGTCAACCCCCACCCTACCACGAGCTGTCCAGCTACAGCTTCGCCCCAGGCAGCACGGGCACAGCCAGCCAGCACAGCGAAGGTAAGCCCAAAGGGGAGGGAGGGATCGACAGAGTGAGGGGAGGTAAAGAGAAAGAGAGACAGAGTGAGAGGGGAAGTAGGGAAAGAGGGTCGGGGAGGGTGTCACATTTGGTGGCTAATTTCCAAATTGTGACTGCATTGAGAGCTGGCAGTGACATGTATGAGAGCTGGCAGTTTTTTAAGCTGTTTGAACTTGTTCTATACTCTCCTGACCCGTTCTAACCAGTTCCGACCTGTTTTTGTCCCCCTAGGGAGTCGGAGCAGTGGATCTACAAAGAGTGAGGGTGGCGAGAGGCGGCGGGGAATTAAGGGAGGTCCTGGCAGCACGGTGGTGGTGGGGGGAGGAGGAGGAGAGAAGTCCCCCTCTGGAGGGGAAGGGGAGGGCTCGGGCAGCGGCAGCGAATCGGAATACTCTGTCCGCAGCAGCCTGAGGCGTGGCCACGGCTCGGCCACGCCCAGCGAACACAGCCACACATCACAGCGCTCGCATCATCACCGCATGCCCCCCCACATGTCGCCCTACCCCCCCGGGATGCCCATGCCCTACAACCCTATGATGGTGATGATGGTGCCCCAACATCCACACATGGGACACCCAAACATGGGACACCTCCACCAGCACCATCCCTCGGTCCCCATGCACCCAGGCTTGGGCCCCTCCGCTGTCCCTGGAGGACCACCCGGGGCCCCCCCAACCCGTGACCTGGGCTCTGTGCCCCCTGAGCTGACCGCCTCGCGCCAGTCCTTCCACCTAGCAATGGGCAACCCCAGCGAGTTCTTTGTGGATGTCATGTAGTCTGATGACGTGTGTGTGTGTGCTTGTGAGGTGAGTGACCATTTGTGTGAGGTCTAGGAGTATTCCACTCTCTGGATGACTGACTGTTCTAGTCTGGTGGTAATTAACTTGTGGTCTGATTAGGCCCTAGTAGATTGGTGTCGCTCATTTCTAGTCTGGTAAAAACTGGGTTCAACAGTGAGTCAGAGGAATTTTGGCACAGTATCGTAAAAGACGTGAAATGCATAACGTCTGGTTTCCCTCTTAAATATACTGGCATATTTTCAAGTCTGGTTGTTTTCCCTCCTAACCGTTTAGCTAGACAGACCTACAATCAAGAGGTCAGATCTAGGAGCAGCAACTCCCCCCACAACGTTCCACATATCTTATGACTCCAAAACATGTTGCTGGACTCCATATCAGATAAGCCGCAACTCTTGTTTGATTTCAAGCATGTATATTGGTTTAGTTCTGCCTCTCACACACCGTCTGTGAAGCTGTTGTGTGTTTTCTAACTGATTTACCTTTTAGCATCGTGTTTGTTTTTCCTACCTGGGACTGACTGGCTGGGTATGAGGAACAGTAGTGGTCTTTCATTGAATTGACCGAAGTAACATATTAACGGGCCAAATGAAGAGTCGTCGCCAAGTGTCCTGAGGACTAGAACAGTAGAGGGCGCCACTTGCTCTTATTTTCTATAGGGAAGAAGACATTTGAAAAGGTGAAATGTGTCATGTTTTCATTGATTTATGAACATGGTGGGACGTTAAGTAAAGTATCCTATTTTGTATGAATTTGTGTGCCAACTAGTTTTAAATGCAATCGTACAGAATGGTTCATGTTAAGGTACAGGCCAACTTCTGTCTAGTATTCAGAGGATAGATACCTCAAATGACAAGAATGGGTGCCATGTATTGTAACACTGTCTAGGACTATGTGGTATAGGAAATGGTACTGGGAGGAAGAAGAGGGCACACCAAAAATGGTACTTTTGGGATTGAATCATGAGTTTTCGCTTTAAATAACTGTGATCCCCTCTCCTCATACTTTGTATGTTACTGACGCACGTAAGCGTCCATTTTGTACGAGTGAAAATATATATATATATTGAAGATAATCTTGTTTAACCCAGAACAAAATGCAGATATCTGTCCACAAGAGATGAGGATGTATAACCGAACCATAAAGGTGCTAAATGAAGTCAATAGTTTCAAAGTATAGCAGTGTCACATTGGGGTGTCATTTTTGTTTGATTTCATTGTCACTTTTGTTTCTGTATTTGAGAATAAATGTGTAATAGACTGAAATCCAAAGACAATTGTTTTTTCTCTTGTATATGTAAATGGTTTTTATAGAGAATTATTAACACACTTTCCAGCACAGTAGATGGAAAAATATCATGCATTTTCTTTGAATAAGTTATATTTTGTTGACTTCCATGTTTCTCATGCTGCAGAAGTCTGTTGACAGGTGGAGAATGGCGTGCAATTGCGGCCTGAATTCGGGGCTTTCCTGCATCATCTCTTTATACTTCTATTGGTACACATGCAGGAATGCCCTGAATTGTGGGCAGCGATCTCTGGCCCCTGCCCTACGGAGGGGGCGGCTCAGGGCGAGACGTCTCACTGGTTCATTCTTTTCAGGGCGGGGCGGGTAGGGTGAGCTGAGGGAACAATAAGTAGACCAGAGCTGAGCATAATATTATGGAGGAACCGTGTGCTCGTGGGAAAAGCATGCTTACGCGAGAGGAAACACCCACTTACATAGACAGGAACCTTGATATTTTAGTAAAAATGTCTGTCATTTAGCAGATGCTCTTTTCAAGAGTGATTTACAGGAGCAATTAAGTGCCTTGCTCAAGTGCACATTGACAGATTTTTCACGAAGTCAGCTCAGGGATTCGAATCGGAGACCTTTCGGTTAGTGGCTCAATGCTCTTAACCACTAGGCTACATTTCATGCAATTCTACATAGTTTACATGATAGAAGACATTAGCTGATAGAAGACATTAGCTGATAGAAGACATTAGCTGATAGAAGACATTAGCTGATAGAAGACATTAGCTGATAGAAGACATTAGCTGAATCTTTTTTTAATGCCACACAAATGACCGGAATGAGTGACACTGACAAACTGAGATCAATCTGGTCTTGAGTTCAAACAAACAATAGCCCAGGCCAATGAAGCAACACACAGATAGTACAATATTAGGAGGCTATATACTGTATGTGTATATACAGTGCCTTCGGAAAGTATTCAGACCCCTTCCCTTTTCCCACATTTTGTTACGTTACAGCCTTATTCTAAAATGGATTTTTTTTTTTTATCAATCTACACACAATAACCCATAATGACAAAGTGAAAACAGGTTTTCAGAATTTTGCTAAAAAGCAAAACCCAAGCCATGAGGTTGAAGGAATTGTCCGTAGATCTCCAAGACAGGATTGTGTTGAGGCACAGACCTGGGGAAAGGTACCGAAGAAAATCTGCAGCATTGAAGGTCCCCAAGAACACCGTGGCCTCCATCATTCTTAAATGGAAGAAGTTTAGAGCTGGCCACCTGGCCAAACAGCAATCAGGGGAGAAGGGCTTTGGTCAGTGAGATGAACAAGAACCCAATGGTCACTCTGACAGAGCACCAGAGTTCCTCGGTGGAGATGGGAGAACCTTCCAGAAGGACAACCATATCTGCAGCACTCCACCAATCAGGCCTTAGTGGAAGAGTGGCTAGACGGAAGCCACTCCTCAGTAAAATGCACATGACAGCCCACTTGGAGTTTGCCAAAAGGCACCTAAAGGACTCTCAGACCATGAGAAACAAGATGTTCTGGTCTGATGAAACCAAGATTGAACTCTGGCCTGAATGCCAAGTGTCACGTCTGGAGGAAACCTGGCACCATCCCTACAGTGACGCATGGTAGTGGCAGCATCATGCTGTGGGGATGTTTTTCAGTGGCAGGGACTGGAAGACTAGTCAGGATCGAGGGAAAGATGAACGGAGCAAAGTACAGAGAGATCCTTGATGAAAACCTGCTCCAGAGCGCTCAGGACCTCAGACTGGGGCGAAGGTTCACCTTCCCACAGGACAACGACCCTAAGCACACAGCCAAGACAACGCAGGAGTGGCTTCGGGACAAGTCTGAATATCCTTGAGTGGCCCAGCCAGAGTCCGGACTTGAACATGATCAAACATCTTTGGAGAGACCTGAAAATAGTTGTGCAGAGACGCTCCCCATCCAACCTGACAGAGCTTGCGAGGATCTGCAGAGAAGAATGGGAGAAACTCATGACGCTTGTAGCTTCATAGCCAAGAAGTCTTGAGGCTGTAATCGCTGCCAAAGGTGCTTCAACAAAGTACTGAGTAAATTACCTTTATTTAACTAGGAAAGTCAGATAAGATCAAATTCTTATTAACAATGACGGCCTACACCGGCCGAACCCGGACTAATTGTGCACTGCCCTATGGGACTCCCAATCACGGCCAGTTGTGATACAGCCTGGATTCAAACCAGGGTGTCTGTAGTGACGCCTCTAGCACTGAGATGCAGTGGCTTAGACCACTACACCACCCAGGAGCCCAAAGGGTCAGAATACTTATGTAAATGTGATATTTCAGTATTATTTTGATCAATTAGCAAAAATTTCTACAAACCTGTTTTTGCTTCATAATTATGGGATATTGTGTGTAAATTGATGAAGAAAAAACACTATTTAAATCAATTTTAGAATAAGTGGTCAAGTGGTCTGAATGCACTGTGTGTGTGTGACACACAGTTGAAGTCGGAAGTTTACATACACTTAGGTTGGATTCATTAAAACTTGTTTTTCAACCACTCCACAAATTTCTTGTTGACAAACTGTAGTTTTTGAAGTTGCTTAGGACATCTACTTTGTGCATGACACAAGTAATTTTTTCAACAATTGTTTACAGACAGATTATTTCACTTATAATTCACTGTTTCACAATTCCAGTGGGTCAGAACTTTACATACAGTAAGTTGACTGTGCCTTTAAACAGCTTGGAAAATTCCAGAAAATTATGTAATGGCTTTAGAAGCTTCTATAGGCTAATTGACATAGTTTGAGTCAATTGGAGGTGTACCTGTGGATGTATTTCAAGGCCTACCTTCAAAACTCAGTGCCTCTTTGCTTGACATCATGGGAAAAAAAAGAAATCAGCCAAGACCTCAGAAAATACATTTTGGACCTCCACAAGTCTGGTTCATCCAAGGGAGCAATTTCCAAACGCCTGAAGATACCACGTTCATCTGTACAAACAATAGTACGCAAGTATAAACACCATGGGATCATGCAGCCATCATACTGCTCAGGGAGGAGACACGTTCTGTCTCCTAGAGATGAACGTACTTTGGTGCAAAAAGTGCAATTCAATCCCAGAACAACTGCAAAGGACCTTGTGAAGATGCTGGAGGAAACGGGTACAAAGGTATCTATATCCACAGTAAAACGAGTCCTATATTGACAACCTGAAAGGCCGCTCAGCAAGGAAGAAGCCACTGCTCCAAAACCTCCATAAAAAAGCCAGACTACGGTTTGCAACTGCACATGGGAACAACGATCGCACTTTTTGGAGAAATGTCCTCTAGTCTGATGAAACAAAATGACCATAAAGATCATTTATGTTTGGAGGAAAAAGGGGGACGTTTGCAAGCCGAAGAACACCATCCCAAACATGAAGCACGGGGGTGGCAGCACCGTTGTGGGGGTGCTTTGCTGCAGGAGGGTCTGGTGCACTTCACAAAATAGATGGCGTCATGAGGAAGGAAAATGATGTGGATATATTGAAGCAATATCTGAAGACATCAGTCAGGAAGTTAAAGCTTGTCCTCCATGCAGATGATTCTGCGCTGTTGGTTTCACACTAAGACAAAAATGTGGTTGAGAAAGTCCTCCGTGCTGAACTTCTGATTGTCAGTAAATGGCTATATGACAATAACTGTCACTTTACCTTGGAAAAACAGTCCCATCTTGTATGTGTACAAAGAGAAACTGAGGAAATCCCCTGAATGTAAGTTGTTAGTAGGTGACATAGTGGTCACAGCAAAAGACACATTTAATTATCTTGGATGTGTGCTAGATAACCATCTGACAGGGGAGAACATAGTTCAAAGCGTTCTCTCCAAAGTGAACCATACAACTTGGTTTCTGGCACAAACCTCAACATTTCTGTTTAAGAATGCAATGGTGGCATTGGCAGGGGCTCTTGTTCAGTGCCACTTCGACTATGCGTTCTCTTCCTGGTATAATAGTGCACCTAAGATAATTAAAAACCAACTGCAGACATCTCAGGATTATTTATACAAACTTTTAGCAGGTACTCATCTTGATCGTTCCCACTTTGAAAGCCATAGATGGCTCAAAGTGGAGGAGAGAGTCTCACAGATGAAATTGTGTCTTGTACATCAGATTGTCCACAGTATGGTCCCAGGTACCTATGTAACTACTTTAACTTGGTCCGGGATACCCATAACTATTCCACTAGAAGGAGTGAAAAATCGAATTCCTTTAGATTTAATATTGGTATGAGGGAAAGAAACCTTTTTGTACTCAGCTGGCATTCTTTGGAATAGTCTTCCAAAGATTTTGAAATGTATAACCTCCATAGGCAGTTTCAAGTTCTCATTGAAAAAATGCAAAATGGTGGCATGTCTCAAAAGTCGTAAGACTACAGTACGTGGGTGAGAAGAAAATGCCCGGGATAGATACGGTCTGCCTTTTGTTGTCTATTATGTATCATATTGTGATTGTCTTGTATATATTAGGCATTGCTTGTTCTATATATGTATTAGGGGTATGTAAGACAAGGAAGATGTACCTGTCCAGAGTTGTTTATCCAATTCCGAGGCGCATGTTGAAGATATTGGAAGAACTGTCCACATTTACTTTTCATCAGCCAACAAGATGAGTAGACCTAACGAACAGCAAAAGCACTAGCTTATGTCAATCTACTATCCCCCATAGTACAAAAGTTGACCTATTCTGTGTGAGAAATAAATATTCCAAACATAGTCTGGGACAGTTGTGGGATGCGATACATCTCAAATTAATACAACCACTAGCATAAAAAAAAACGTTTTTATATAACGAAGCTGATGCAACAGATCAGAACGTTTAGCTTAAAATGTTGCAATGCACACACGGCAGTAGGCCATAAGCGCGAATGTTCCATTTGCGGGGAAACACCATTCTCAAAGCAAATTTGATTAATGTGAGTAATGCTTTTATTATAAAGGTACATTTTTATGGTGAAATTGATCTTCCCCAAACTTAAAACTCACTCGCTGCGTTTGTATTCCAGTTAGGCTCTACCTGGATTAATGTGCTTCATTTCAAGAAGTTATTTGGCCACTTTAGTTGTCATACAAACCTTATCAAAACATATAGGCTAGGCTACATGAGGTGTTCGACTATGATTTGAAAAAGTCACAAAAAAGGCACTGTTTCATGCCTTAAATTGGGCATCATTCACAAGTGATAGGCTAATATTGTCACCCATCAGACTATTCTTGATTTAATCTTGTCTTAACATATACTAAATAATATATGTGTGAAATTTGTTTTGATTTAGAATGGACCATTATCATGCACCTGTCTGGAAACAGGGGCAGCGGAAAAAAGACATTTCATCTATGCACTTAAATAGCAAATGGAGGACGCTTTTCCCCGTGGTTCATTGTTGTGAAGAGAAGCAATGTGCTTAATATTAGGAAGTTGAGAAATAAATATAGTAGGCCTAGCCTATAGAAAGCTGATGGGATCTTTGTATTTTTATTAGCTCCATCACTGTTTTCTCCCGAAATTACATATCCTATAGAAATGTTGCGCAACATGAGGTCATGGACTCTCATGAAGTGTTTGATTAGATTTTTGATCACATTTGCATTGATGTCAGAGTGATTAGGGGGACAATAGATTGCTGACTACCAGGCAGTTAGCACGTGTGGTAGACTACTAATGACCATCAGCAGCATCAGAGCTTGGAGAAGCCTAATAACCATGACTAAACCGTCATGTGGAATTTGACTGCTGTCATGACTAGTGACCACTGGTGTGGCGGTAATATGGTCACCTTAACAGCCCTACGACCAACCGGCCTCACAACTCAACCGGCCTCAACTGCAGACCACGTGTAACCACGCCAGCCCACGATCATCACATCCAGCATCTTCACCTGTGGGATTGTCTGAGACCAGCCCCCCAGACAGCTGATGAAACAGTGGGTTTTCATAACTGAAGAATTTCTGCACAAACTATCAGAAACCGTCTCCGCGAAGCTCATCTGCATGCTCATTGTCCTCACCAGGTTCTTGACCTGACCGCAGGTTGGCGTCGTATCCGACTTCAGTGGGCAAATGCTCACCTTCGATGGCCACTGGCATGCTGGAGAAGTGTGCTCTTGACGGATTAATCCCCGTTTCAGTTGTACAAGGCAGAGCGATTTGCTGATGGCTCATCTTAACTCATGAACCTTAACTCACTAAAATCTTTGAAGTTGTTGCATGTTGTGATTTTATATTTTTGTACAGGGTAGTTTGGGATTGGAGCCCACCCATGTTGGCCCCGCCCCCCCCGCTGCTACTCGCCCAAGCCTCCCCAGCTTCTCCTTTACCCAAATCCAGATAGCAGATGTTCTGAAAGAGCTGGAAAACCTGGACCCATACAAATCAGCTGGGCTTGACAATCTGGACCCCCTATTTCTGAAACTGTCCGCCGCCATTGTCGCACCCCCTATTACCAGCCTGTTCAACCTCTCCTTCGTATCATCTGAGATCCCCAAGGATTGGAAAGCTGCCGCGGTCATCCCCCTCTTCAAAGGGGGAGACACCCTGGACCCAAACTGTTACAGACCTATATCCATCCTGCCCTGCCTATCTAAGGTCTTCGAAAGCCAAGTCAACAAACAGATCACTGACCATCTCGAATCCCACCGTACCTTCTCCGCTGTGCAATCCGGTTTCCGAGCCGGTCACGGGTGCACCTCAGCCACGCTCAAGGTACTAAACGATATCATAACCGCCATCGATAAAAGACATTACTGTGCAGCCGTCTTCATCGACCTGGCCAAGGCTTTCGACTCTGTCAATCACCATATTCTTATCGGCAGACTCAGTAGCCTCGGTTTTTCTAATGACTGCCTTGCCTGGTTCACCAACTACTTTGCAGACAGAGTTCAGTGTGTCAAATCGGAGGGCATGTTGTCCGGTCCTCTGGCAGTCTCTATGGGGGTACCACAGGGTTCAATTCTCGGGCCGACTCTTTTCTCTGTATACATCAATGATGTTGCTCTTGCTGCGGGCGATTCCCTGATCCACCTCTACGCAGACGACACCATTCTATATACTTCCGGCCCTTCCTTGGACACTGTGCTATCTAACCTCCAAACGAGCTTCAATGCCATACAACACTCCTTCCGTGGCCTCCAACTGCTCTTAAACGCTAGTAAAACCAAATGCATGCTTTTCAACCGTTCGCTGCCTGCACCCGCACGCCCGACTAGCATCACCACCCTGGACGGTTCCGACCTAGAATATGTGGACATCTATAAGTACCTAGGTGTCTGGCTAGACTGCAAACTCTCCTTCCAGACTCATATCAAACATCTCCAATCCAAAATCAAATCAAGAATCGGCTTTCTATTCCGCAACAAAGCCTCCTTCACTCACGCCGCCAAACTTACCCTAGTAAAACTGACTATCCTACCGATCCTCGACTTCGGCGATGTCATCTACAAAATAGCTTCCAATACTCTACTCAGCAAACTGGATGCAGTTTATCACAGTGCCATTCGTTTTGTTACTAAAGGACCTTATACGACCCACCACTGCGACCTGTATGCCCTAGTCGGCTGGCCCTCGCTACATGTTCGTCGTCAGACCCACTGGCTCCAGGTCATCTACAAGGCTATGCTAGGTAAAGTGCCGCCTTATCTCAGTTCACTGGTCACGATGGCTACACCCACCCGCAGCACGCGCTCCAGCAGGTGTATCTCACTGATCATCCCTAAAGCCAAAACCTCATTTGGACGCCTTTCCTTCCAGTTCTCTGCTGCCTGCGACTGGAACGAATTGCAAAAATCTCTGAAGTTGGAGACTTTTATCTCCCTCAACAACTTTAAAAATCTGCTATCCGAGCAGCTAACCGATCGCTGCAGCTGTACATAGTCCATCTGTAAACTACCCACCCAATTTACCTACCTCACCCCCCATACTGCTTTTATTTATTTACTTTTCTGCTCTTTTGCACACCAGTATCTCTTCTTGCACATGATCATCTGATTTATCACTCCAGTGTTAATCTGCTAAATTGTAATTATTCGATTTATTGCCTACCTCATGCCTTTTGCACACATTGTATATAGATTCTCTTTTTTTTTTCTACCATGTTATTGACTTGTTTATTGTTTACTCCATGTGTAACTCTGTGTTGTCTGTTCACACTGCTATGCTTTATCTTGGCCAGGTCGCAGTTGCAAATGAGAACTTGTTCTCAACTAGCCTACCTGGTTAAATAAAGGTGAAAAAAAAAAAAAAAAAAAAAATGACAATAGGTAACCCACACTGGGCATGACGCCACGCGTGTTGAGTGGTGAGATGGGCTTCTCTCTAGGTGCCTAGTATTTTATATTTGCTTCACTCTACTGCTGCCTTTTATTTTGCCACACGTGTTTCCCCTGGTAGTGGGTGGGGGGAATTTCCCTGTCATGCATTGTACTGGCACCTGTTTTTGCAGTGCCATATCCTGTGAAAGCTTCAGGGTGCAGCACGATCAACTTGTCTTTTTAGATATTGCTCTATACACATTTCTGCCAAATCTTACAGATTCACAATAAAGAATAATAAAGTCATCTGATTTAAAAGGAGGACATGGAATATACAAATAAATATCATAGAATAATTGCTAGATAATGTTGTAGCTAACTAACAATACACAGTATAGCCTAACAGATTATTTAAAAAATGTATGCACATACTATTTCATAGCTATCACCACAGTCACCACAAATGTAGACCTAGTGGAGTCTGTGGTTGGTATTTCTCAGTAGTTTAGTTATTTTGCTCCTTCTAACCCCCGTCTCAGCTCTCCTATTGTGGTTGGTTGTATTTTTGCAAGGCAAGCCTTCAGCTCACAGCTCGTGGGTTGTAGTTGCAGCTCTCCGTGAGACCTAGAATCTTTGGTTAAGGCCTCGCATCTGCCTTTTGCTTCCTCCATTGCTAAATGCCCTGCCCCGAAAACATGTGAACAAGTCCCAGTATTGAGGTAATTTGAAGCTGGTGTCTCAAGATGTGATGTTTCTTATTGTTTATATTCCTCTCTCTCTGACAAAGCTAGACTGAGTATGAGCTTCCTCCATTTATGACAACTAACTATTTGTGCCTTCACTCAAAATCTATCTTTTTAAAATGTGCATTTCCTTATGGGCACCAAAACATGTAAGTCTGAGAAGAATGATGACAAGGAAAAACTACTAGCTTACTGTATGTTGAGGTTATGATACTTTACATTATTATACTTTGAGTATTTATTGAGGTTTTAAAAGCCAGATCCCTCTGCTCATATGGACCTGTATGTCTCCCTCAGGTGGACCACACAGCCAGCAGGAACCAGTTTGGCAACTAAATCCACAACTACGGAACCGTCCAAGAGAAGGTGGTCATAGAGGTCAGAGGAACCACGCACACACACAGACACACACATTATGTGCTTCCTTTAATTTTGTAGGTCTCTTTTTACAGTCCCATGGCCTACACGATTTGTGGGAACATGGTCAGTTGGTTCCTTGGAAGTTGTGGGAACGTACATTTTTGGTTTCCCAATGGTTCTGGGAACAAAGTTTCCTCACCGGTAAAACAGTGTTTTTTAAATGTTCTGAGAATGGCAGTGAAACTTTTGCCTGTTCTCAGAACTTACATTTTTAGGTTGCAGGGAGGTTCTAGGAACGTTTTACTGTGGTTCCCTGAAAGTTTTCCTGGGAGGTTTTATTAATGTTATGAGAACGGAAATTATAGGTTATTTGAAGGTAATTAAATAATGTTCTGAGAACATGTTTCAATAACACTACTAGCTTAGTTTGGGTTAACTGTTGAACTCCAAGCACAGAGAAGACACTTGGAAATTAATTTGCTTAGGCATTAATTATGCAAACATTATTGTGGCACGGCGTCAGTAAGATTTGAACCTCTGATCTTCTGTTCTCTGGAATTAGTCCACTGCACCACCAGGATGGAGCTAGCATGCCAGTTTTTTTTTTTTAAATCATACAAACCTTATGTTCTCCAGCAAGAAAATTAAATAATGTCGCTCAAACAGAAGGGGGAACTAACCACAACCAAAACTAAACAGTTGGAGTTTTAGGAGGGGTTCTGTAAGACACTCATGTGGGTGTCCACTGAAAGTTGACTAGCAACAACAATTTAGCAACAACAACTTGGACCTAAAAGACACCAGCCATAAGCGCCCACTACATTTGCCCAAGAACAGGCTAACTTAATTAAAACCCACACCAAACGTAAAGACAGAAAGCAAATCAAAAAGTGGAGCACAACAAAAACAGGGAAGCTCAGATAAAGGAGGGTTTGTCTAGAAATTAAATGGGGAGCTCCAACTAAAGGTGTTAACTCTCCACCTCGCTCAAGATAACCAGAGCACTGGACCAGCCACTCTTAAATATCACCTGGGCCAGCACAGGTGAAACACCTTCCCACTAACACAATGACAAACCAGCACACGTGTAACATATACTGACTAACGAGGTTTCACCAAATTGGTGCGCCCCACGTGCTAACAGTTCAGCCTCGAAATAGAAATGGAAAAACCAAAGCCTGTAACAATTTTATTCAAACAGACCCCATTTCAAAGGAAACAAGCATTCGTTAAGATTAGTGTGCGCTGCCCCACACACCTCAACACATTTAACAAGTTAGATGATCGATTTTTGTTGATGCTGAGAACGGGGGAATGGATATGTTTTCTGAACGTTACTAAAGTTTTCTTGTGGTTATTATGGAAAGTATTCTTAAAATCCTTGGAACATGAGGAAACCTATATGCTGAAGTCCTGAAATTCCCACAGGAGAACGTTGTTTCTTAACGTTCTCTGAACTATTTGAGAACATTCCCAATGTCCAACCTGTTAGAGAACGTTCCTAGAACATTACCAACATTTAAATTAAATGTAACCATGTTTCAACTTTTAAGAAACGTTCTGTTAATGTAATGAAATATCAAGAAAATTATGTGTTTTTGTCAAGTTTCTTTAATGTGCTGAGAATGTTCCAAAGCCAAGCAACTATCCTTCACCACTCCCAGAAAGTTGTGGGAAGGTTGTATGAAAAATAACCATAGGATAACCACACTCTCCAAGCTCTAAGAAACTATGGTTCTCCGAACAGTATGTGCTAGCTGGGTTGTCTCTAAGTATTCACACCCATCCATTGGACACCATTACAAAGTCTGACATTTTGTTTCACTATGTTTATGTGTGGTCTTCCTTATTCTGTGGAAGCCTTGCTGTCGGGACATGATCGTAAACAAGGGAAGTGGAAATGCTGTGTCAGAGTTGTGCTTTTTGAAATGTAGGGGGGAACCTGCTTAGTTTGCGTGTTTGCTCTGTCTCTGTTGACAGGAAGCAGCGTGGACAGTAACTTCCGAGTGCATTCAGATCATGGGAGGCATGGGCTTCATGAAGGTGAGATGTCTCAGAATGCAGTCTATTTGTTATTCAGTTCTGAGAACACTCATAGGTTCTTGGTGTGGTTGAGCGCTGCATGTCATGTTACAGAACAACCACCAGGCCCCATAGGCTGCATTTAGACAAGCAGCCCAATTCTGATATTATTTTCACTAATTGGTCTTTTTACCAATCAGATTGGCTTTAAAAAAAAGATTGGATGTGAAAAGATCGGATGTGCTTGGCCAATTAGTGGAAAAAATATCAGAATTCGGCTGCCTCTGTGAACGCAGCCTTTGACACACATAGACACACACGCACAGCAACCACACAGCTCAGAAACCTCATTCGTGTTGAAACGGCAGGCTGTTGTAAGGGGGTGGTGGAAACATTGTAGGGGTGTTAAGGAAAAGATAGCTGGAGGTGAGGGTAGAAACAAGACGACTCGCTGTGCTATAAATACACCAGACACAATGTAGGTCACTGTTTGTAAAGGTCCTGACTAAGATGTTTGTGGATCTTAACATTGTCAACAAAGGTGGTAATTTTGAGCATATTCCGTGTGCAGGTGGAATAGCCAATAAAATCTATGCACAAGACGTAAAAGATTACAATTGTACTCACTAACCCTGGTCCAGGAGAGCCCCAGGGTGGGCAGACTTTTGTTCCAGCCCAGCACTAATTCACACGATTCGACCAGGCCTAATCGATCATGTGTGTTAGTGCTGTGATGGAGCAAAAGCCTGCACACCATGTAGTTCCCCTGTACCACCGCAACTGGCAACTGCTGCAATTCGTCATTTATTACTTGTTGAGTTGTACTGTTACCACTAGTCTATGGAATACAGCATGTCAGGTAAGTATTACTGGAAGATATCGCTACCACACCATGGCCACTCTAACTTACATCTGGCCAATGTGTATGTGAGGGCGGTGGACTCTACAGTAGCTAGTCTCAACTGGTGGGTGGTCGCGGGAAGTTTTGAATGGGTTGGTTTGCGACCTAAGACGACCTGCTTTAATTTGGGTCACGATTGAAACCAGTTGAGAACCACTGCTTTACAGTATGTATAACCCAGTCTATTTTTAGAACAGAGATCATAGTTCTTCCACTGTGCACACTGTCTTCTCAGAGCGATACTGTCACATAACCTCCTCAATGCAAGCTGAGGCTCTGTTGCGTCATATAGCTAAGACTGACTACCAATACTATTCATGCGTGAAGCATCCAACTGGCCAAATGGTTCACTGTTCAATGGATAGTTTAGAAAGTAAAATGTCTAAATTGTTCAATTGAGCTTCACGCATGAATAGTATTGGTAGTCAGTCTTAGCTACATTTTCAGAGCCAACCTCCTCCTTAACTTGACATTTTGACATGTTCTGTTTGTGTGTGTGTTTGCTTGGATACAGGATTCCAGAGTCGAGCAAGTTCTAACGTCTAAGAATCTTCCGGATCTTCGAAGGGACCAATGTCATCATCTGGCTATTCGTGGCACGTATCGGTTTCCAAGTAACAGAGGTTCAATGGTTAATATGTAGAATACTAGGAAGCAAAGATTTGATAAGACATACGAGGCTACAATTCTCTGTTACTAATAATAATTCTGTGTAAGTGCTGATAATTACTCAGCAGTCTTTTATCAGAATGTAAAGTCACTAACTGTACTATTGTGAACAGGACGTGTTTTCTGTTTGATAGTGAGTGCACTGTTGTATTAACATTTCCTGTGCTGTGTAATAACATTTCCTGTGCTGTGTAATAGCACTTCCTGTATGGACTCTATTAAGTACAATAACTTCCTGTATGGACTGTATTAGCTGCAATAACTATTATAGCATTACTCCACCATTACAGAATTACACCACTATAGCATTAAGACGTGAATCTAGCTATACAAAAAAACAAAGTGTGTGTGTACAGAATGCTGGTAACCAGCTGAGGAGCCTATAGATGGCTCTGAAGAAACCACTGGGCAACACTGGGGCGCTGGCTGGAGAACTCACCAAGAGCTTGGTGACGCCTTCAGAATACGCAGTACACACACACACTTTATGAACACATCTCTCCTCTCTCTCTGTGTGTAGGAAGGCCGGTTTGGACACAGGGCTGACACTGCATGGAACTGTTCACCCAGAACTGGCCACCAGTGGAGAACTGGTGAATGTAATAGAGAGAGACATACTGGTCTGTCTGTCAGTATGGATGTAATGGATGTTTGTTTATATACCTGTATACTTGGTTGGTCTTTTATATCTGTTATATATCTTGCTCATTCTGCCTCCTTTATGGTTTCTCTCAGTCTGTATTCTGTAACAATTCCATCCATTGAGCAGTTTGGAGCCCTTGTTGAAGAGCTGCTCCTCAAACACAGGAAGAGGATCCTACTTTAGGTGAGTGAATGGTGGTGAATATGGTAGTTGTGTGATTGTATCAATTAAAACGATGTTTGATGGTATGACTAAGTTTGTCGTTGTTACAGATGAGCAGTTTGCGCTGAAGACTGTCGCTGACCTGTACGCCATGGTGGTCTTCCTGTCTAGGTATAAAGTAGTTCACTGATAAACACAATCTCTCTCTCTCACCCACCTACACCTACACGCTCACACAGACACATTCATCTTCACACTGTGTGTTTGGTTCCCAGGGCGTCCCGCTCCCTGAGTCAGGGTCATCTGTCGGCCCAGCATCAGAATTGTGAGACCTGGTGTAATGGAGGTGTGCAGGTGCAAGGTTCTGTCTGATTATAGATGAAGACAAGTATTCCAACTGCCTTTCTCCCCCATTATACTCATTTAACCTTTTCTCCCCCTTCTCTTCTCCTTCCCTATTTCTCTCATTTCTCTCCTCTCCTTCTGTCAGGCCGATGAGAGGATCATGCAAGTGTCTGCGCCCCAGCAACTCCAAGCAGATCTTCAAGAACCTGAGGGCCGTTTCTACAGCTGTGGTGGAGAATGGCAGGGTGGTCTCCCCTCCAGCTCAATGGGCTTCTAAATGCCCTCTCTCCTCCCTCCCTCTTCATTTATTTCTCTCCTCTCCTTCTATTTTTCTCCTTCTTTCCTCTTTATCAACTCTGCTCTTACCCGCTCTCTCCTCCTCCTCCTCTTTCCCTACCATTCTGAACTCTACCTCTCTGACCTATTTCTCCCACCTCTGCTCTTTGTCTTTTTAGTCAGTTATATTATCCTCCATATAGCGCCAACTCCTGAACATAACACCTGACTCCATCCTGAGAAATACACTGCTCAAAAAAATAAAGGGAACACTAAAATAACACATCCTAGATCTGAATGAATGAAATATTCTTATTAAATACTTTTTTCTTTACATAGTTGAATGTGCTGACAACAAAATCACACAAAAATTATCAATGGAAATCAAATTTATCAACCCATGGAGGTCTGGATTTGGAGTCACACTCAAAATTAAAGTGGAAAACCACACTACAGGCTGATCCAACTTTGATGTAATGTCCTTAAAACAAGTCAAAAGGAGGCTCAGTAGTGTGTGTGGCCTCCACGTGCCTGTATGACCTCCCTACAACGCCTGGGCATGCTCCTGATGAGGTGGCGGATGGTCTCCTGAGGGATCTCCTCCCAGACCTGGACTAAAGCATCAGCCAACTCCTGGACAGTGTGGTGCAACGTGGCGTTGGTGGATGGAGCGAGACATGATGTCCCAGATGTGCTCAATTGGATTCAGGTCTGGGGAACGGGCGGGCCAGTCCATAGCATCAATGCCTTCCTCTTGCAGGAACTGCTGACACACTCCAGCCACATGAGGTCTAGCATTGTCTTGCATAAGGAGGAACCCAGGGCCAACTGCACCAGCATTTGGTTTCACAAGGGGTCTGAGGATCTCATCTCGGTACCTAATGGCAGTCAGGCTACCTCTGGCGAGCACATGGAGGGCTGTGCGGCCCCCCAAAGAAATGCCACCCCACACCATGACTGACCCACCGCCAAACCGGTCATGCTGGAGGATGTTGCAGGCAGCAGAACGTTCTCCACGGCGTCTCCAGACTGTCACGTCTGTCACGTGCTCAGTGTGAACCTGCTTTCATCTGTGAAGAGCACAGGGCGCCAGTGGCGAATTTGCCAATCTTGGTGTTCTCTGGCAAATGCCAAACGTCCTGCACGGTGTTGGGCTGTAAGCACAACCCCCACCTGTGGACGTCGGGCCCTCATACCACCCTCATGGAGTCTGTTTCTGACCGTTTGAGCAGACACATGCACATTTGTGGCCTGCTGGAGGTCATTTTGCAGGGCTCTGGCAGTGCTCCTCCTGCTCCTCCTTGCACAAAGGCGGAGGTAGCGGTCCTGCTGCTGGGTTGTTGCCCTCCTACGGCCTCCTCCACGTCTCCTGATGTACTGGCCTGTCTCCTGGTAGCGCCTCCATGCTCTGGACACTACACTGACAGACACAGCAAACCTTCTTGCCACAGCTCGCATTGATGTGCCATCCTGGATGAGCTGCACTACCTGAGCCACTTGTGTGGGTTGTAGACTCCGTCTCATGCTACCACTAGAGTGAAAGCACCGCCAGCATTCAAAGTGACCAAAACATCAGCCAGGAAGCATAGGAACTGAGAAGTGGTCTGTGGTCACCACCTGCAGAACCACTCCTTTATTGGGGGTGTCTTGCTAATTGCCTATAATTTCCACCTGTTGTCTATACCATTTGCACAACAGCATGTGAAATTTATTGTCAATCAGTGTTGCTTCCTAAGTGGACAGTTTGATTTCACAGAAGTGTGATTGACTTGGAGTTACATTGTGTTGTTTAAGTGTTCCCTTTATTTTTTTTGAGCAGTGTATATACTTCTATTATTAACTGGTCGATGCAAAGACGGTACTGAATGTGTGTCTCGAATCGGAAATCCAATGCTGGAACTTGACCGCACTGAATGGTATGGGATTGAGGTTGGAGTTCTCAAATGCACTATGAATGTTAAAGCGCTTATGTACAGCGGCTTTGGAAAGCATTCAGACCCCTTGACTTTTTCCACATTTTGTTACGTTACAGCCTTATTCTAAAATGGATTAAATAAAACATTTGTCAGAGCAAAAGCCAAGCCATGCGGTCGAAGGAATTGTCCGTAGAGCACCGAGACAGGATTGTGTCGAGGCACAGATCTGGGGAAGGGTACCAAAAAAATGTATGCAGCATTGAAGGTCCCCAAATACACAGTGGCCTCCATCATTCTTAAATGGAATAAGTTTGGAACCACCAAGACTCTTCCTAGAGCTGGCCGCCCGGCCAAACTGAGCAATTGGGGGAGAAGGGTCTTGGTCACGGAGGTGAACAAGAACCCGATGGTCACTCTGACAGAGCTCTAGAGTTCCTCTATGGAGATGGGAGAACCTTCCAGAAGGACAACCATATCTGCAGCACCCCACCAATCAGGCCTTTATGGTAGAGTAACCAGACGGAAGCCACTCCACAGTAAAAGACACATGGCAGCCCGCTTGGAGTTTGCCAAAAGAGATCTAACAACTCTCAGACCATGAGAAACAAGATTCTCTGGTCTGATAAAACCAAGATTGAACACTTTGGCCTGAATACCAAGTGTCATGTCTGGAGGAATCATGGTGGTGGCAGCATCATGCTGTCGGGATGTTTTTCAGTGGCAGGGGCTGGGAGACTAGTCAGGATCGAGGCAAAGATGAACGGAGCAAAGTACAGAGAGATCCTTGATGAAAACCTGCTCCAGAGCCCTCAGGACCTCAGACTGGGGCGAAGGTACACCTTCCAACAGGAGAACGACCCTAAGCAAACAGCCAAGACAACGCAGGAGTGGCTTCGGAACAAGTCTCTGAATGTCCTTGAGTGGCCCAGCCAGAGCCCCGATTGAACATCTCTGGAGAGACCTGAAAATAGCTGTACAGCGACGCTCCCCATCCAACCTGACAGAGCTTGAGAGGATCTGCAGAGAAGAATGGGAGAAACTTTCCAAATACAGGTGTGCCAAGCTTGTAGCGTCATTCCCAAGGCTGTAATCGCTACCAAAGGTGCTTCAACAAAGTACTGAGTAAAGGGTCTGAATGTAAATGTAATATTTTTTTTACTTTAAAAAAATTATTATTAGCAAAAAATTCTGAAACCTGTTTTTTATGACAATTTTTTTTTTAAATCTAGAATTGGGCTGTAACCTAACAGAATGTAGAAAAAGTCAAGGGGTCTTAATACTTTCCGAATGCACTTTATGTAATGTCTTCAGGATTGTTCTATAGTATATCTGAATGTTCATTCTAGTATAACACTGCAAGCTAGTATGATCAGTTCTCCTCTTTTAATTTGATTTGTACCATGAATGCAACATAAATGCAATGTTGATAACATTTTGCATTCAGTTAGCTGAATGAGAGAATTTAACTAACTAGGAAGTCTGAGCGTTGGGCTAGTAACCGAAAGGTTGCTGGAACGAATCCCCGAGCTGACAAGGTAAAAATCTGTCGTCCTGCCCCTGACCAAGGCAGTTAACTCACTGTTCCGGGGCGCCGAAGACGTGGATGTCGATTATGGCAGCCCCCCGCAGCTCTCCGATTCAGAGGGGTTGGGTTAAATGCAGGAGACACATCTCAGTTGAATGCATTCAGATGTACAACTGACTAGGTATCCCCTTTTCCCTAACCCTTCAAACATTCATGCCCTTCCATGTCAATCTGTGGATTTTGTTTAGAATATATTAATGCATTGCTGGGCTTCTGGAGTGCCTTAAGAAAGTGGATGTGTTATCCCTCACCCATCTACACACAATAAGCCATAATGACAAAGTGAAAACATGTTTTAAGATATGTTTGCAAATTTATTGAAAATTAAATGCAAAAATATTGAATTTACATTTACATTTAAGTCATTTAGCAGACGCTCTTATCCAGAGCGACTTACAAATTGGTGCATTCACCTTATGATATCCAGTGGAACAACCACTTTACAATAGTGCATCTAACTCTTTTAAGGGGGAGGGGGGGGTTAGGAGGATTACTTTATCCTATCCTAGGTATTCCTTAAAGAGGTGGGGTTTCAGGTGTCTCCGGAAGGTGGTGATTGACTCCGCTGACCTGGCGTCGTGAGGGAGTTTGTTCCACCATTGGGGTGCCAGAGCAGCGAACAGTTTTGACTGGGCTGAGCGGGAACTGTACTTCCTCAGAGGTAGGGAGGCGAGCAGGCCAGAGGTGGATGAACGCAGTGCCCTTGTTTGGGTGTAGGGCCTGATCAGAGCCTGAAGGTACGGAGGTGCCGTTCCCCTCACAGCTCCGTAGGCAAGCACCATGGTCTTGTAGCGGATGCGAGCTTCAACTGGAAGCCAGTGGAGAGAGCGGAGGAGCGGGGTGACGTGAGAGAACTTGGGAAGGTTGAACACCAGACGGGCTGCGGCGTTCTGGATGAGTTGTAGGGGTTTAATGGCACAGGCAGGGAGCCCAGCCAACAGCGAGTTGCAGTAATCCAGACGGGAGATGACAAGTGCCTGGATTAGGACCTGCGCCGCTTCCTGTGTGAGGCAGGGTCGTACTCTGCGAATGTTGTAGAGCATGAACCTACAGGAACGGGTCACCGCCTTGATGTTAGTTGAGAACGACAGGGTGTTGTCCAGGATCATGCCAAGGTTCTTAGCGCTCTGGGAGGAGGACACAATGGAGTTGTCAACCGTGATGGCGAGATCATGGAACGGGCAGTCCTTCCCCGGGAGGAAGAGCAGCTCCGTCTTGCCGAGGTTCAGCTTGAGGTGGTGATCCGTCATCCACACTGATATGTCTGCCAGACATGCAGAGATGCGATTCGCCACCTGGTTATCAGAGGGGGGAAAGGAGAAGATTAATTGTGTGTCGTCTGCATAGCAATGATAGGAGAGGCCATGTGAGGATATGACAGAGCCAAGTGACTTGGTATATAGCGAGAATAGGAGAGGGCCTAGAACAGAGCCCTGGGGGACACCAGTGGTGAGAGCACGTGGTGCGGAGACAGATTCTCGCCACGCCACCTGGTAGGAGCGACCTGTCAGGTAGGACGCAATCCAAGCGTGGGCCGCGCCGGAGATGCCCAGCTCGGAGAGGGTGGAGAGGAGGATCTGATGGTTCACAGTATCAAAGGCAGCCGATAGGTCTAGAAGGATGAGAGCAGAGGAGAGAGAGTTAGCTTTAGCAGTGCGGAGCGCCTCCGTGACACAGAGAAGAGCAGTCTCAGTTGAATGACTAGTCTTGAAACCTGACTGATTTGGATCAAGAAGGTCATTCTGAGAGAGATAGCAGGAGAGCTGGCCAAGGACGGCACGTTCAAGAGTTTTGGAGAGAAAAGAAAGAAGGGATACTGGTCTGTAGTTGTTGACATCGGAGGGATCGAGTGTAGGTTTTTTCAGAAGGGGTGCAACTCTCGCTCTCTTGAAGACGGAAGGGACGTAGCCAGCGGTCAAGGATGAGTTGATGAGCGAGGTGAGGTAAGGGAGAAGGTCTCCGGAAATGGTCTGGAGAAGAGAGGAGGGGATAGGGTCAAGCGGGCAGGTTGTTGGGCGGCCGGCCGTCACAAGACGCGAGATTTCATCTGGAGAGAGAGGGGAGAAAGAGGTCAAAGCACAGGGTAGGGCAGTGTGAGCAGAACCAGCGGTGTCGTTTGACTTAGCAAACGAGGATCGGATGTCGTCGACCTTCTTTTCAAAATGGTTGACGAAGTCATCCGCAGAGAGGGAGGAGGGGGGAGGAGGGGGAGGAGGATTCAGGAGGGAGGAGAAGGTGGCAAAGAGCTTCCTAGGGTTAGAGGCAGATGCTTGGAATTTAGAGTGGTAGAAAGTGGCTTTAGCAGCAGAGACAGAAGAGGAGAATGTAGAGAGGAGGGAGTGAAAGGATGCCAGGTCCGCAGGGAGGCGAGTTTTCCTCCTTTTCCGCTCGGCTGCCCGGAGCCCTGTTCTGTTTACATAAGTATTCACACCCCTGAGACAATACATGTTAGAATAATCTTTGGCAGAGATTACAGCTGTGAGTCTTTCTGGCTAAGTCTCTAAAAGCTTTGCACACCTGGATTGTACAATATTTGCACATTATTAAAATTCTTAAATCTCTGTCATGTTGGTTGTTGATCATTGCTAGACAGCCATTTTCAAGTCTTGCCATAGATTTTAAAGCCGATTTAAGTCATGCTGTAGGCCACAGGAACATTCAATGTCGTCTTGGTAAGAAACTCCAGTGTATATTTGGCCTTGGGTTTTAGGTTATTGTTCTGCTGAAAGGTGAATTTGTCTCCCAGTGTCTGCTGGAAAGCAGACTGAACTAGGTTTTCCTCCAGGATTTTGCATATGATTAGCTCTATTCTGTTTGTTTTTTTCATCCTAAAAACTCCCTAGTCCTTGCAGATGACCCATAACATGACGCAGCCACCACCATGCTTGAAAATATGAAGTGGTGTTCAGTGATGTTGGATTTGCCCCAAACATGACATTTTGTATCAAGGACATAAAGTTCATTTCTTTGCCATATTTCTTGCAGTTTTACTTTAGTGCCTTATTGCAAACATGTCCTGGAATATTTGTTGTTCTTTACAGGCTTCCTTCTTTTCACTCTGTCATTTAGGTTAGTATTATGGAGTAACTACAATGTTGTTGATCCATTCTCAGTTTTCTCCAATCACATCCATTAAAATCTGTAACTGTTTGAAAGTCACCACTGGCCTCATGGTGAAATGCCTAAGCGGTTTCCTTCCTCTCCGGCAGCTAAGTTAGGAAGGACACCTGTATCTTTGTAGCGACTGGGTATATTGATACACCATCCAAAGTGTAATTAATAACTTCACCATGCTCAAAGGGATATTCAATGTCTGCTTTTTTATTTTTACCCATCTACCAATAGGTGCCCTACTTTGCGAGGCATTGGAAACCTCCCTGGTCTTTGAGGTTGAATCTGTGTTTGAAATTCACTGCTCGACTGAGGGACCTTACAGATAATTGTATGTGTGGGGTACAGAGATGAGGTAGTCATTAACAAATCATGTTAAACACCATTATTGCACACAGAGCGCGTCCATGCAACTTAGTATCTGACTTGTTAAGCACATTTTTACTCCTGAACTTATTTAGGCTTGCCATAACAGTGGTTGAATACTTGTTGACTTGAGCCATTTCAGTTTTTAATTATAATATGTGTAAAAATGTCTAAAAACATAATTCCACTCTGACATTATGGGGTATTGTGTGTATGCCAGTGACACAAAGTTTAATTTTAATCAATTTTAAATTCAGGCTGTAAAACAACAAAATGTGGAAAAGTCAAGGAATGTGAATACATTCTGAAGGGACTATGCATGCACCTTCATAATATTTTGTATGATTGGTTAGGCCTGCTTAGTTTCAGTCCATATTAATTCATACAGTACATACAACAAACTTTTAATATTAGGTGTCGAAATATTTGGCTTAGAAACGTATTAACAAAATGCTGTTCAGCAGCACTTCGTGACTTGATTTAGAAAAATGTGGTGTTACTATAATTATTTTACAACTACTGTGACTAACAATTTTCTCAGCTAAAAGTAATAGCAGGTTCATTAACTGTACTAGGGTCAACATAGTTTCTGCTGCCCTAGCAGGATTGTGAACACATGGTTCTTATTTGCTATGTTCTGAATGTCTGCTAGCCTTACAGTGCTCCTTTCAATGTTGTTTTTAAAGATTGCTAGCCATAAGCAATATTTAGTTATGCTACCAGGGGCATTATTAAGTGAAGATAATAGTTTTAATTGACTCTCATTGGAGAATTGTCAGGTAATAGTGAGTGTTCTTTAAACCACACCCACCCCACGCACATATTTGGCCAGTGCCTGTTCTCACAGGACTGTAGATGCCTCTAATGTTCAAGGATTTTTGAAGTAAATGTCTTGTCTTGTCTGTCTGTCTGCACCAGAATGTTGCAGACATTGTCCCGCTGGCTTATTGTCTCGAAGCTTGGCCAGTGCAGCGTACCATAGGGTTTAGAGGAGAATAGTGTGATGTGTTGAGAAAATAAATAAAATGTCTAACTGAAAAACATCAATTTTGTCACTTGAACTTCCCTTATTAAGGTCGATGTCCGCGCCGCTGCATAAATCGAATTACCATAATAAAAAATCCCCATAATCTAAGATAGAGAGATTGGATGCGTCTCAATCCACCACAACCGCCTATGTAACACTTCTGTTTCTGTGGTGGAAGGTGACAGAGCTAGAGCTGTGTTTGTCAGACCATGAGACATCTGAAAATCGGCTGATCTGACAACTTCTTTCTGTAGCGTAGGAACAGTTTGGGCTACACACTAATCTGATTGTGTAAAGGTGAGACTCTCACTAACACGTACATGGTTGTTTTGCTCTAGGATACCCAAAGGCCTCACAAGACTTGTGTGAAAGTCCCCCGGTATGTTGAATTTTTTTTGGGAAGTATATGGAGTGGTGTTTAGTGGCAAACATAAGGGGTTTTAAATACTTGAAAAAAAAAGCTTCCTGGTCTTATATCTCTCAGATATAGGAAAGACACTTCAGAACAAACTTCCTTTAGATTTATTTTTGGGACTATCTGTTGTTCCATGTTGTGAATCTGTTTTTGAATGCATTTGTATGGGCTAATAGCAGTAAGGCCCAAAAATATTTTTTATCAAAAGATTATGTATAGATTTTTTTGATACTTCAAAGTGTCTTAAAATTCAAAATCCAATAGCAAAACAATCCCATATAGCCTAGTAGTACCCCCCCCCATCACTCATAAAAGTCTAATTCTGTTTATTTGAGAGGCAGGCCAGGTACACAAACCTATATTAATCCTTTTAGTTTTACTTTATAACATCCTCCTTTACCGAACATAACCAGGCATTTACAGGAATGAGTTAAGGTGATGTGTGAACACTGATTGTGTGTAGATAACAAACATTAACCCCTTCCTTATTAACGGATGTGCACTGCAAACCACAATGGATTGTATGAGAGAACCGTTAGCGCCAAGTCTGTCAGACACAAACTGAAGTGAAGCGAGTTTGACCACAGAGCTGCTACTCTTGTAATAAATAATGTGGAAATTGAGCAAGTTGAGATGACTAAACTGCTTGGAGTAACCCTAGAGTGAAAACTGTCATGGTCAAAACATATTGATGCAGTAGTAGCTAAGACAGAGAGAAATCTGTCTATAATAAAGCGATGCTCTGCCTTCTTAACATTATCAACAAGGCAGGTCCTACAGGCCCTAGTTTTGTCGCACCTTGACTACTGTTCAGTCGTGTGGTCAGGTGCCACAAAAAAGGACTTAGGAAAATTGCAATTGGCTCAGAACAGGGCAGCACGGCTGGCCCTTGGATGTACACAGAGAGCTAATATTAATAATATGCATGTCAATCTCTCCTGGCTGAAAGTAGAGGAGAGATTGACTTCATCACTACTTTTATTTATGAGAGGTATTGACATGTTGAATACACCAAGCTGTCTGACTAAACTACTCGCACACAGCTCGGACACCCATGCATACCCCACAAGACATGCCACAAGAGGCACACAGTTCTACATAGAGCCATGACTACATGGAACTCTATTCCACATCAAGTAACTGACACAAGCAGTAAAATTTGATTTAAAAAAACACCTTATGGAACAGCGAGGACTGTGAAGCAACACAAACATTGGCACAGACACATGCATACACACACACATGATAACATACGCACTATACATACACATGGATTTAGTACTGTAGATATGTGGTAGTGGTGGAGTAGGGGCCTGAGGGCACACAGTGTGTTGTGAAATCTGTGAATGTATTGTAATGCTTTTAAAATTGTATAAACTTCCTTAATTTTGCTGGACCCCAGGAAGAGTAGCTGCTGCTGCTTTGGCAGCAGCTAATGGGGATTCATAATAAATACAAATACTGCTCCAGATCACATGCTGTTCACAGTTTCAGTTCTTTTATTACAGAGAATCTGCCACTGAGGTTCACATGGCGATGAAGATGGGCAATAATGTTCAATCTGGCTCTTGTTTGAATGAATCGGGATCTTTTCATCTCAAATAAAAGATATTGTCTTGACTTTATCTCACACAAAAAAGAAGACATTGCTGCTTCAGTTATCATTAATGAATCAACTCTTTCATAGTAGGTTATATTGCACAATGCACATGCAGTCAATCCTGATGCTCAGGTGGTCTTGTACTGTAATACAAGGCAAATCCCTGCTGGAATCCTCTCTGACACTGTACAGTCAACACATTACAGGTTGTCTGAGGCTGGTCTGTCCATAGTGATGCCCAAGCCTATAAAGTCACTACACCCTGGGTAGAACAGAAGCACTTTCACAGCTTTGTACAGATGCTGGATAACCAAGTACTGTATGAATGTTCATCAGCAAAAAAATGGATACTCGTCTCAAATGTTTATAGTGAGAGTGACACCTTTCGTCTGGTTGCTATGTCCCCCATCCACCGCTGTCTCCATGACATCTGAAAGGCAGTATCAGTCCGGTACAACATGTCTTCAGCCCAGTCTATGGAGCACAGGAAAAGTACTCGTGGGTAGTGAAGTTACGGGAGCGGTGGCTACTTAGCTCTCATCATTCCCCTCAAACGGGGGTCTGTGGGGGCTCCAGTGAGATGAGTGTCTGGAACGTCAGTCTTCTTTCACTGGGGAAATAAGAAAAATATTCAAAGTCTGAGTAAATAAAAGGTGTCCGAAGCCATGTGATGTTTGTTACAAAACATTGTTTCATTTCCAATGTGGTAAGAATAGCTTGTCTGTAGTCTCACATCCCACATGATCTAAAACTGATGTCCAAAAAAGGAAGAAGGCAAAACAGCGAATGACAACTATCAACTTTCTTAACTTTGTCAGAGAATATACAGTATAAAATAATAGATATGGTTTTGGTAATAATCCCTGCTATTTCTGGCTGGTCTACATCCGTGAGTATTTACTCATCACATATTGTCTTTCAGTATGTATCCATTCATCATTCTCCATGCCACTGGGGTCACCTAATGAGTGTGCATAAAGTATATAACACTTGTTGGCATGTACAGTATCTTAGCCACAAATATTTGATCACATACCTTGGCTGGGAATGCAGACAAGGCGTTATGGCACGCCAGGTCCACTCCAGGGCCCGGTTGCTCAAAAGCATCTTAAGGCTAAATTCATCGTTAGAACCTAGGCTTTTGGGCTCTATTATGAAATTAGCCTTAAGATTCTTTTGGGAAACCGGGCCCAGGACGCTCTTCAGGTGGCGGGAACAACAAGGGAATCGGCGTTGCACCTGCTCCAAGAGTTCCTCTTTGCGCAAACCGTAGACGATTGGTGCGACGCACTGCGCCAAGCTAAAGAAGGCGAAACTAACCACCGCAGACAGTTCTTTGGTCCCCGGCTGAATGTGTCCTTGTTTCTGGAGAACTGTTAGCACAAAGTTCATGAAGTTGGGGAGGATGTATACGGCGAGTTGAGTACCGTGCAGGGCGAGGGTCTTGCATCCGACCATGTTGCGTCGATTCATCACTCCCAACCGTCGCCCCTCAAACAGTATCCTTACATAACTGTACAGAATGAGCGCCGTGCACACAGATATCAACAATATTTTTTCCAGGCCACCTTTCTTCAGCTGTTCCCTTCCACATTCCACATTTGTATCACTGCCGAGCATCTCTGTCTTGGAGAGCAGAGTTAGGGGGATAACCAGTGCGAGTCCCCATGTCAGTAGCCCAACTAGCCAAGGCCATTGCCAGACAGAACTGTACCACAGAGGATGACAGACAGCAAAATAACGGTCCAGCGACATAGCAGTGAGAGTCAGAAGGATATTGGACGCGCTGGTGATTAGGACGGTTATCATGGCCACACATATGGATGCCACTGGCTTGGCGTCGAAGTAGATCTGGAGGTAGAAAACAGAACACATTCCGAAGTACACCAGAGCGGACACCAACAGGTGAAAAACCAACACAAAGCGCGCATGGCCCCGAAGTCGATCCTCGCGCACTATAGTCCAGTTAATGATGATGTTGAAGAATGCCAATGTTATGAAGGCGATGGTCGACGCACAAACCCGTACATAGGTGTAGTCCTTTCCACCCGTTTCTCCAGTCCCGTTATACATCGACATTATTCCTTGATGCTGTATTTAGGGTATTTGAGTTGTTTCTTCATTGCTTCTGCCTTCTTATAGTATCCCCAGACGCTTAACAATTGAGTGGTCATCTAGGCTACTCAATCAGAGTACATCGAAGACATTCACTGCAATGCAATGTCTGTGTATGAGAAACCCCTCTCTTCTTTTCTATCCCTCTCTCTTTCTATCTCTCTCGCTGTCTCTGGCTGCCTGTCTGTCTTCCAACCCCAAAAGCGCACCAGTATGCACAGTGCGCAATCGCCACATTCACAAAGGGAAGTACGTTTCCATTTTCAACTGAATACTATAGGCTGCTTTTGAGATATATACTGTATCTAAAATAATCAAACATCATGCTAAACAATAACATTTTCCATCAACACGCGCTGCTCTGATACAGGACAGGCATATTACTCTGAGAAGTATAGCCTCATTTATGTAACCACATCCAGTAAATCATTTACTTGATTAATAAACGTCAAAATATCCTAATATAATAAAATCGATATAATCACTTTGTAATCTAATTTAGAATTAGAACCACCAGGGGTCACATTTATAAATGTCACGTATGCACAAAATATGCCCCAAAACATGGGTGCGCCAGTTTTCATTCAAAAGTTGGTATTTATAAAAACTTTACTTGAGAATGTGCTTATCCTCCCGTAAACTTTAGACCATCCACGCCTACTGCTCCTCCCCCTCAGGAATCACTTGATTCATTCTCCAGGATCATCTTGTACTGGACAGACGCCTGGCGATACTTCTCTCTCTCTCCCTCTTCCCTCCCTCTCCATCGCTCTCCCCCTCTCACTCTCTCTTTCTCCCACTCCCACACACACAAAATCCTGTTATACTGCACCGCTACTTGAAGCTACTTCCCTTCACACAAAGACACACACACACACCTTGAAGTACTGCGTTCCCTTCTCCGTGATGATGATGCCCTGGTCTAGTTTTTCTGCAGATTTCGTCTCCCATGATTACGGGGCATGGGGAAGAACAAAAAACAGTAAAACAGCAAATCACCTCTCAGAACACCAGACGCATCTAGGGAACGTTCAGTAGGCAAACAGGAAATGTAATGAACAAAAGGCCTAAAGCATGTTTCTGGACATGACACTGGTACATATGGCTAAACGCTGAGGGGTCAGAGGTGGGGGGTTATACCTTCTGGAAGGTATACATTTGTGCTGCAAAGTAGCTCCAGTAGGAATACTGTACTTGAAACTGCCTGTGTTTCCATAGCCATACCTATACACATCACAGTTAGATATCTATACCTATACACATCACAGTTAGATATCTATACCTATTCACACCCCAATTAGATATCTATACCTATTCACACAACAATTAGATATCTATACCTACACACACCACAATTAGATATCTATACCTATTCACACCACAATTAGATATCTATACCTATTCACACACCCCAATTCGATATCTATGCCTATTTACACAACAATTAGATATCCATACCTATTCACACCATAATTAGATATATATACCTATTCACACAACAATTAGATATCTATACCTATACCCATCACAATTAGATATCCATACCTATTCACACCACAATTACATATCCATACTTATTCACACACAAATTAGATATCCATACCTATTCACACATCACAATTATGGATATTTAATTGTGATGTGAATAGGTATGGGTATCTAATTGTGATGTGTGAATATACTGATATAAGTAGAATCCCGGCAGCTTTGAGAGAAAAAAAAAACTTTATATCGGAGCTGTCTCGAGATGGCTATGCATATTCATGTCATGGCGTCTCCCTCCATTGTGTTACAGGCGTTGCTGTCAACAACCCTCATCGAATATTCAAAAAAAGATTACAATAATGAGATGTATCCACCAATCCAAAGAGGGGATAGAGGGGAGCTAGACAACCCACCGTGCCGCTTTGTGGACAACGACTCCCATTGTTAGGGCAGAGAGACATGTATCTTGTCAGTATATTCATAATGTTTGGTGGCATCGATCACCCCTCTTAGAGAGGTATGTGTCATTTTGTGGATGCAAGGAAGTCTCCAGTCAGGGAAAGCCACTGCATAGAGAGAACAAGGAGCAGAAGAATAACCAGCTGGACGGATTCCGTAGTAATTAGCATTTTGCCTGTATATTTCATAATAATAGTTAAAAAAAAAAAATCTAACAGGCTTATATGTTGTTTTGGACTGTTGTTTAAGACATTTGCTACGATTAAACTCAGCTGTTATTGTTGTAAACAATTATTTCTGATGTAGCAGTCGAGCTAGCTAACCATCATAATGGGTTTGGTTAGCTAGCCAATGTAGCTAGCTAGTGTCGTCATCCAGATAAGCATCTGAATTACAACTATTTTGAGTGTAATTCAGTTGATTGGTGACAATGGTATGAACATATATTCAGTATTATACGAGCATTACAGCATGATTGTAATCCAAAATAAATGTGGAATGGCATGTCTATTTAGACTTCGTCTGGGCTTGCTAATTGCTATCGTTAGCCAGTGGATGCTGGGAGTTGCAATGCAGTCTGGGAGTTGTAGTATAACCGGTTACTCTCTCTCTGGCTTTTTCTCCGTCTTTCTCTTTTGCTCTCAATTTCAATTTAAGGGACTTTATTGGCATGGGAAACATGTTTACATTGCCAATGCAAGTGAAATGAACAATACAAATGAACAGTAAATATTACTACAAAAGTTCCAAAGGAATAGAGATATTTCAAATGTCATATTATGTCTATATACAGTGTTGTAACGATGTGCAAATAGTAGAAAAGGGAAAATAAACAAACAAAAATATGGATTGTATTTACAATGGTGTTTGTTCTTCACTGGTTGCCCTTTTTTTGTGGCAACAGGTCACAAGTCTTGCTGCTGTGATATTTACATTGTGGTATTTCACCCAATAGATATGGGAGTTTATTAAAATTGGATTTGTTGGATTTGTTTTTTAATTCTTTGTGGGCCTGTGTAATCTGAGGGAAGTATGTGTCTATAATATGGTCATACAATTGGCAGGAGATTAGGAAGTGCAGCTCAGGTTCCACATTAATTTTGTGGGCAGAGTGCACATAGCCTGTCTTCTCTTGAGAGATGGGTCTGCCTCCTGCGGCCTTTCTCAATAGCAAGGCTATTGGTTGGGTCTAACTGTATTGCTGTCGTGGGGCTCTGTGGGGTCTGTTTGTGTTTGTGAATAGTGTCCCAGGACTAGCTTGCTTAGGGGACTCTTCTCCAGGTTCATCTCTCTGTAGGTGATGGCTTTGTTATGGAAGGTTTGGGAATCACTTCCTTTTAGGTAGTTGTAGAATTTTACGGCTCTTTTCTGGATTTTGATCATTAGTGGATATCGGCCTAATTCTGCTCCGCATGCATTATTTGGTATTTTATGTTGTACACTGAGAATATTTTTGTTGAATTCTGCATGCAGAGTCTCAATTTGGTGTTTGTCCCACTTTGTGAATTCTTGGTTGGTGAGTGGACCCCAGACCTCACAATCGTAAAGGACAATGTGTTCTATAACTGATTCAAGTATTTTTAGCTGGATCCTAATTGGTATGTAGAATTTTATGTTCCTTTTGATGGCATAGAAGGCCCTTCTTGTCTGTCGTTCTGCCCCTGAACAAGGCAGTTAACCCACTGTTCCTAGGCCGTCATTGTAAATAAGGATTTGTTCTTAACTGACTTGCGTAGTCAAATAAAGGTTAAATTAAAAAAAAATTGTGCCTTGTCTCTCAGATTGTTCACAGCTTTGTGGAAGGTACCTGTGGCGCTGATGTTGAGGCCGAGGTGCTCAAGGGCAACGGTGTCTAGATGGAATTGGTATTTGTGGTCCTGGCAATTGGACCATTTTTGGAACACCATTATTTTTGTCTTACTGAGATTTACTGTCAGGGCCCAGGTCTGACAGAATCTGTGCAGAAGATCTCTCTCTCTCTCTCTCTGTTCCGCTCTCTGGCTGTCTGTCTCTCTGGATGTCTGTCTCTCCCTCTCTCTGGCTGTCTGTCTCTCTGGATGTCTGTCTCTCTCTCTCTGGATGTCTGTCTCTCTGGATGTCTCTCTCTCTCTCTCTCTGTCTCTCTCTCGCTCTCAATTCAATTCAATTTTCTTTATTGGCATGACGTAGCAATGTACATATTGCCAAAGCTTACTTTGGAGATTAAGTGATACATTTACAATATGAACATAATTAAAATAATACCAATCAAGATTGTCAACGGGACAGTCAGTAACAACAATAATCAAGGCTAAAAAATAACCATACAATAACAATGGCATAGAGGACACAGGTTGGTTGGTCTGTCAGACACTGTCCCTCATTTTATGGCAGGCAGCAATGTAGTGCGCTGCCAACCCACAGCTCTCTGCGTCCTCCCCAAACAGGACGGGTAGCCTATTCTCATCAGGGAGGCATTTGAAACCCTGAATAACTGTTTCAAATTTGGGGAAATGGTACTCTCTAATTGTTTTATATTTTTTACATTTTGTCAGGAAATGCAGCTCTGTCTCAGATTCTACTGTGGTGCAGTGGTTGCACAGCCTTTCCTCTACAGGGAGCCAGGTTTTCCTGTGTCTACCCTTCTCAATGACAAGGCTGTGCTCACTAAGCCTGTACTTTGACAATATTTTTCTAAAGGTTTGATCAGTAAGCATGGTCAAATAGTTAGCCACGGTGTACTGTCGATTTAGGGCCAGATAGTACTGCATTTTGTTTTGTGCTTGTGTTTCCCAATAGGTAATGTAGTTTTGTTTTGACTGTGTTGTGATTTGGGTTATTCTGATTGATTGGATGTTCTGTTCCTGAGGCTTCAGTGTGTTAGTAGAACAGGTTTGCAAATTCAGCCCCAGGACCAGCTGGATGAGGGGACTCTTATTTTTGCTTAGCTCTTGGCATTGCAGGGCTTGGTAAGGATATGAGGGCTCACTGTATTTTAGATGTTTCCAAAACTTAATTGCTATTTTTTTTAGTTATTATTATGAGTGGATATTGGCTTAATTCTGCCCTGCATGCATTGTTTGTAGTTTTTCTCTGGACATATAGGAGAATCTTACAGAACTCTGCATGCAGGGTTTCAATGGGGGGTTTGTTCCATTGGGTGAAATCTTGTTTTGCAAGTGGACCCCACACCTCACTGCCAGGAAATGCAATTGGTTCAATGACACATTCAATTAGTTTTAGCCACATGTCAATAGGCATTTCATTTTGAATTCATTTTTTTAATGGCGTAGAATGCCCTGCGTGCTTTCCCTCTCAGTTCCTTCACTGCCTCATATACTGTAGGTGTCCAGTTGAGCTTGTTTTTAAACGTAAGTAATTGTAGTGTGTGCAGTACTCTATATATTTTGTACCAACTGAGAACTTTGGTTTAACTCCCTGAGATCTGGATCTTCTCTAGAAAATCATAATTTTTTATATTTTTGGTCTTTACTGCCAGGGACCAGGTCTGGCAGTACTGCTCTAGCAGGTACAGGCTCTGCTGTAGGCCATGTGCTGTGGGTGACAACAGGTACAAGTCATCTGTGAAGAGCAGGCATTAAACCTCTGAATTGTGGAGACTAACACCAGGAGCTGAGGATTTTTCTAGAATAGTGCCCAATTTGTTGATATAAATACACCCCTTCAAATGAGTGGATTTGGATATTTCAGCCACACCCGTTGCTGACCTGTGTATAAAATCCAGCACACAGCCATGCAATCTCCATACACAAACATTAGCTGTAGAATGGCCTTACTGAAAAGCTCAGTGACTTTCAACGTGGCACCGTCATAGGATGCCACCTTTCAAACAAGTCAGTTCGTCAGATTTCTGCCCTGCTAAAGCTACCCAGGTCAACTGTAAGTGCTGTTATTGTGATGTGGAAACGTCTAGGAGTAACAACAGCTCCGCCACCACAAGCTCACAGAATGGGACTGCCGAGTGCTGAAGCGTGTAGCGCATAATAATCGCTTGTCATTGGTTGCAATAATCACTACCGAGTTCCAAACTGCCTCTGGAAGCAACGTCAGCACAAGAACTGTGTCGTGGAAATTCAGTACTAAGAGAGACTTGGTCATTTCTTCAAACAATCATCTTTATTTAATATCAATTAATTATTGCAATAATGAAACCGTCAACCCACCAGTCTTGACTGACTGTTAGGCTGAGAGTCTTCCCTTTACAGACAATGCACAGTTTATATAGCTAATACCCAGAATGCTTGTTTCCACCCCTCCTTAGTTTCCCAGATGCCAGGATAATTAGGAATACCCGAGGCCTTTGTTCTGCTCCTCCAGGCCATCTCTATCCCGGCTAAACATACACCATATCTTGTCTATGGAATGCAGGCTCAATCAGACCTTGAGACATACGTCTCACATGCACCACTAATAGTATGGAATGTGTCTGTTGGTTTTCATCACTAAGATATCCATCTCAAGTGATCTCTAGTAAAACCATGTGTCCTCGACGCCCAGACTAGCTGCAGGAAGCTAAAGTGGACACCATAAAACTCAGCATTAGCAGGACAGAAATATCTTACTGTTTGTTAAGTAAATAATTGTTACATATCCAACAAATAAGGTGAATACATAATTTTTCCCTCACAACTGTTCTTCGTGAGCTTCATGAAATGGGTTCCCATGGCCGAGCAGCCGCACACAAGCCTAAGATCACTATGCGCAATGCCAAGTGTCAGCTGGGGTTGTGTAAAGCTCACCGCTATTGGACTCTGGAGCAGTGGAAACGCGTTCTCTGGAGTGATGAATTACACTTCACCATCTGGCAGTCCGACGAACGTATCTAGGATTGGCGGATGCCAGGAGAACGCTACCTGACTGAATGCATAGTGCCAACTGTAAAGTTTGGTGAAGGAGGAATAATTGTCTGGGCTTTTTTTCATGGTTTGGGCTTGGCCTCTTAGTTCCAGTGAAGGGGAATCTTAAGACTACAGCATGCAATGACATTCTAGTCGATTCTGTGCTTCCAACTTTGTGGCAACAATTTGGGGAAAGTCCTTTCCTGTTTCAGCATGACAATGCCCCGTGCACAAAACAAGGTCCATACAGAAATGGTTTGTCGAGATTGGTGTGGAAGAACTTGACTGGCTTGCACAGTTCCCTGACCTCAACCCCATCGAACACCTTTGGGATGAATTGGAATGCCGACTGCGAGCCAGGCCTAATCGCCCAACATCAGTGCCCAACCTCACTAATGCTCTTGTGGCTGAATGGAAGCAAATCCCTGCTGCAATTTTCCAACTTCTAGTGGAAAGCCTTCCCAGAAGAGTGGAGGCTGTTATAGCAGCAAAGGGGGGACCAACTCCATATTAATGCCCCTTATTTTGGAATGAGATGTTCGACGAGCAGGTGTCCACATATTTTGATCATGTAGTGTATTTCTGTTTCTCTCTGGCTGTCTGTCTTTGTCTGTCTCTCTGGCTGTCTGTCTCTCTGGTTGTCTCTGTCTGCCTCTCTGGCTGTATATCTCTCTGGCTGTCTGTCTGTCTGTCTCTAGCTGTCTTTCTGTCTGGCTGTCTCGGTCTGTCTCTCGGGCTGTCTGTCTTTCTCTGTCTGTCAGTCTCTATGGCTATCACTGTCTGTCTGTCTCTGGCTGTCTCTCTGGCTATCCCTGTCTGTCTCTCTGGCTGTCTCTGTCTCTCTGGATGTCTGTCTCTGGCTGTCTCACTGTATGTCTCTGTCTCTCTGGCTGTGTCTGTCTGTCTGTCTGTCTCTCCATCTCTCTTTGCTCTATTTGTGTCTGTTTCTCTTTGTCTACCCCTCTCTCTCTCTGTCTCTCTGTCTCTCTGTCTCTCTGTCTGTCTGTCTGTCTGTCTGTCTCGTGTGAAACTGAAAGTAAATCAACCATTGTCCTCCTTGGCCTTGGGTCCTAAGTGATTCTTCTTTGTAATTGCTCCTAACTTTTCCTTTTCTTTATTCTTTCTATGGTTGATATCGCCAGCTGCAATGATGACATGACAGTCTTAGAAGAGGTAATTTGCAGACTCCAAATTGTAAGCATTGTTCATCTTTTGTGTCATATCCAGTCATGTGAAAAAGTAAGAACACCCCCTGGAAAGTTGTCTTTTTTTCTACATATTTGGACACATGGATATGTAATCTTCAATTCAACACTATTGACAGATAAAGGTAATCTAATTCAACAAACTACACTACTTTGCAATCATTTATTATTTGAAAAATCAACAGAAATGCAATTCCATAGTGTGGGAAAAAGAAGTAAACCGCTAGCTTCAATAGCTGGTGTTGCCCCCTTTGGCTGAAATAACTTGATTTAGCCGTTTCTTGTAACTGTCTATCAGCCTCTTAGATCGACTGGGAGGAATTTTTGCCCACTCTTTACAGTACTGCTTCGACTTTGTCATGGTCAAGGGTTTTCTTTCATGCACGGCCCTCTCCATTTCATTTTTTTGAGCCATTCTCTTGTAGCTTTGCTTGTGTGTTTTGGATCGTTGTCCTGTTGCAAGATCCATGTTCGGGTTCAGCTTCATCTTCTTGACAGATGGCCTCACATTCTCCTCAAGAATTCTCTGGTACAATATGGAATTCATGGTTGAATCAATGATGTCAAATTGGCACTGAAGCAGCAAAGCAGCCAAAAACCATAATACCACCGCCTCCATGCTTTACGGTTGGTATGAGGTTCTTCTGTTCAAAGGCAGTGTTTCGTTTTTTTCGCCAAACGTGGCGTCTGGCATTGCGGCCAAACAGCTCCACCTTCCTGACCTCCCATGTAGGCCAAGTTTGTGCAGTCTCTTTCTGACAGTTTACTCATTCCTTTTGACATTGATTGTGGCAAGAGGCCTGTAGATCACTTGATGTTACCCTAGGGTTCTTAAAGACATCTATGAGCATCTTTCGGTCAGCTCTTGGACTGAATTTGGTGGGACAACCTGTCCTAGGAAGATTGCCATTGGTCTGGAATTTTCTCCATTTGTAGATAATCCGTCGGACAGTGGAATGATGTACTTCAAATTGCTCAGAAATAGATTTGTAACCCTTCCCAGACTCATGGGCATCAATAATCTTTCTTCTGAGGGCCTCGGGTAGGTCTTTTGATCTTGGCATGATGTGTTACCACACACCCATATGGTCAAGACCAAACCAGACCAAGTTTCTGATCTTTATGGAAGGCTGGACCCTCCCAAGTTACTCTATAATAATTTTCTAATAATTTGCACCTGTTTTGGTGCACCTGATTCTAAGTTGAGACATTTTATGTGATGGTAAATGTAGCAGTGTACACACTTTTTCCACATAAGGAAATTGCATTGTTGTTGATTTTATTTGCATAACATTTTCAAAGTACATTTTTTGTGTGTGATTTGTTAAATTGGGTTACCTTTATCAATTAATGTGGTTGGAATTTAGCTCAAATATCCATGTGTCCAAATTACTTATTTATTTTCATGACTGTAGTTCTAAGGAAATTCTGATCAGTTTACAAATAGTATGTGTAATGGAGAACTAAAGGACTGTTTTACTCTTATGTTTCTGCTTTGGTTTGGGTGTGTTCACCTCTGTTTTACTCTTCTGTTTCTGCTTTGGTTTGGGTGTGTTCACCTCTGTTTTACTCTTCTGTTTCTGCTTTGGTTTGGGTGTGTTCACCTCTGTTTTACTCTTCTGTTTCTGCTTTGGTTTGGGTGTGTTCACCTCTGTTTTACTCTTCTGTTTCTGCTTTGGTTTGGGTGTGTTCACCTCTGTTTTACTCTTATGTTTCTGCTTTGGTTTGGGTGTGTTCACCTCTGTTTTACTCTTCTGTTTCTGCTTTGGTTTGGGTGTGTTCACCTCTGTTTTACTCTTATGTTTCTGCTTTGGTTTGGGTGTGTTCACCTCTGTTTTACTCTTCTGTTTCTGCTTTGGTTTGGGTGTGTTCACCTCTGTTTTACTCTTCTGTTTCTGCTTTGGTTTGGGTGTGTTCACCTCTGTTTTACTCTTCTGTTTCTGCTTTGGTTTGGGTGTGTTCACCTCTGTTTTACTCTTATGTTTCTGCTTTGGTTTGGGTGTGTTCACCTCTGTTTTACTCTTATGTTTCTGCTTTGGTTTGGGTGTGTTCACCTCTGTTTTACTCTTATGTTTCTGCTTTGGTTTGGGTGTGTTCACCTCTGGGCGTCGGTCAGAACGCAAGGATGGCAAGACACGGTGAGCGGTTGGCTTGTAGTTTACTGAAGGAACAGAAGACAGTAAATAACAGCATGATATGTACAGGGCTATGGCTTGATCACTAGGAAGGCTCCTGCTTGTGCCACTGATCCATAACTGTGGATGTGGAAAGGTGATAGTGCTTGTGTGTGGTTGTCCTATAGGAGAAGGCAGAATGCAGAGTGCCATTAATATCAGGAATAATATACAGCAATTATACAACGACATTACATGACACCACTTACAATTTAAACCACAGTTCAAAGGCATCACTTTACTGCACAGTTTACTACAGATACAGGCCCTATTCTAAAGTACCACTAGGTGGCAGTAGTAACACATTAATGACTAGGCCATTACTACATAACTGAACCGTGGAATCGCAAACATCGGAAAAGGGATGGGCATAATACTGACTAACATGCACTGGCACCATTTTAGGCTTTACTAACTATTAATCACTGTCATAAAAGGCTTATACACTAAAAAGGCACACTTTAGTACTATAATAACCTAAATAGTATACATAGGCACACACAAACATAATACACTGGGTATATGTTATTAACTCCTTTATATAACTAAATGACTGCTGTGACCGCAACCTGTCGTCCACTACTAAAGGACTACAGCAGACGTGTCGCGGATGTTTTTTTTCAAAAATCACACGGGTAAGAAAGGAGATCCATGAAGTGAACATGGACAGCAACTCTAAACCCGAGTTCTCGTGGAGTAAAGGTAAGCATGGCTCACCTAGGGAGCTCTACACTCACAATTCCACCTAGTTCAGGAACTGAATGGGCATTCTTTATATTTTATTTTTGGTTTCATATTTTTCTACACCTTTTTTCTCCCCAATTTCGTGATATCCATGGATGGGCATTCTTATGGAGAAATCTGTAATGTAGTGAACATTATGCCATTTTCCAGTCCCTGTATTCGTGCTGTGGGATTCCAGTTCCGTGTTTTACAGTAGCCAGGCGGCGGGAGGAATATGCCATGTGAACTACAGTATGTAATGCCAGGATTTACTTCTGAGTAAAGTTAAACTAAAGTATACGAACGCCCCGACCTCAGTTCTTATAAACATAAGTAATCTAAATAACTGTACGTTACAAAATCAAATGTCTTAGTCAACTGAATTGAGATCAAATTAATCTGTAACTCTTGACATGCTCTGTCCTACTCCCAGGGTTGGATGGGGCAGTGCATTTCCTCAAAATCAAGACGTCCCTGACAGTTGGATCATGGACATGAGCGAGATCTTAGAATCGTCCAGCAGCGACAAGCAGGACACGGAAGGAAAGGAGAGTGTCTAGAAGAAGGTGCTAAGGGTGGTCACGCCATCGTGGTGTCCTAACTCCTCGATGGACTCATAGTGGCCTTCCCTGCACAGACAGCCACAGACACGCTGGATGACATCATGGCAGGTATGTGAGCAGTTACAGTAGAAGCTGGTTCTTCACTTTCCTAAATTCTTCTAATAACTACAAATAGGGACAGTGTTCCCCATCCTTTTCCTTAATGCTGAACATAGTTTCAATACATTTTCAACATAATTCACAAATGGTTTTAAATGAAATCTTAAATTCTAATGTAATATGATGTAGTTATAATTTGAATGTTGACTCTTATTAACACCTCTCTCTCTCCGCCTGTGACAGTAGTGGTGAGCATCAGTGCCTATGTTGAGCATTACAACCTCACCCATACCCACAGCACAAACGCCCATCAACGCAGTGTCCCCACCCTCCCCCTGTGGACAAAGATGTACATATACAGTACCAGTCAAAAGTTTGGACACACACTCATTCAAGGCTTTTTCTTTATTTTAACTTTTTTCTACATTGTAGAATAATAGTAAAGACATCAAAACTATGAAATAACACATATGGAATCATGTAGTAACCCAAAAAGTGTTAAACAAATCCAAATATATTTTAGATTTCAGATTCTGCAAAGTAGCCACCCTTTGCCTTGATGACAGCTTTGCACACTCTTGGCATTCTCTCAACCAGCTTCATGTGGAATGCTTTTCCAACAGTCTTGAAGGAGTTCCCACGTATGTTGAGCACTTGTTGGCGTATTTTCCTTCACTCTGCGTTCCAACTCATTCGAAACCATCTCAATTGGGTTGAGGTCGGGAGATTGTGGAGGCCAGGTCATCTGATGCAGCACTCCATCACTCTACTTCTTGGTTAAATAGCCCTTACACAGCCTGGAGGTGGGTTGGATCCAGGGGCGCCGTATGGGGGGGGAAAGTTAGGACGATTTTAAGGACCTGTGACTGACAGGTGGCCTAAAAAATTATTGGAACATTAGGTACATTTTTTTCAATATTAAATTATTAACCTATCATCATTAATGTAATATTTTTTTTACAATGTACTAATAAAACAAACGGTTTCTTTTTATTTTCTGGTTTTTGGCAAAAAGTAATCATCCAGAGAGACCCTGTATTTCCCAACCCCCCCCCCAATACAACTGATATTTTCAGTGGTATTGTTTTCACAAACATGCCCCCATAAAGAAAATAAGAATTAAATACAGGTTCAGCCCCAGGTTCGACCGTGATTTGGCAGAGTTACTCCACATCAAGAATTGCATTTGGCGAAAGGCTCGGCACACGCATACAGGCTGACTGGCTATCGTTCTGGCAAATGAGAAATAAGTGCACTCAGTTTATCCGGAAGGCCACATTAAGTCAGGATTCCTATTTGACTCAGCCATGCCTCCGTGCACGTCCAACATTTCCTCATCTCCCACCCCTTCTAATGCGACTATCCCTGATGCTTTTACTTCTTTTTCCCCTGCCCTGCTACAAAGTTTCTCCCTGCAGGCAGTCACTGAGTCCGAGGTGCTGAAGGAGCCCCTTAAACTTGACCCCGAAAACACATCTGGGTCAGATGGTTTAGACCCTATCTTCTTTAAGATTGCTGCCCCTATCATCGCCAAGCCTATCATCACCAAGCCTATCATCACCAAGCCTATCATCGCCAAGCCTATCATCGCCAAGCCTATCATCGCCAAGCCTATCATCGCCAAGCCTATCTCCAACATGTTTTACCTGTCTCTCCTCTCTGGGGAGGTTCCCATTGCTTGGAAGGCAGCCACGGTTCATCCTTTATTTAAAGGGGAGATTAAGCTGATCCTAACTGTTATAGGTCAATTTCTATTGTTCCCTGTTTATCAAAAGTGTTAGAAAAACTTGTCAATAATCAACTGACTGGCTTTGTTGATATCTATGGTATTCTATAGTACCGCAGCCAACATGAGTAAAACATTTTAACGTGTTAACCCTCGCAAGGCTGCCGGTCCAGACGGCATCCCTAGCCTCGTCCTCAGAGCATGCGCAGACCAGCTGGCTGGAGTGTTTACGGAGATATTCAAACAATCCCTATCCCAGTCTGCTGTTCCCACATGCTTCAAGAGGGCCACCATTGTTCCTGTTCCCAAGAAAGCTAAGGTAACTGAGCTAAACGACTATCCGTCATCATGAAGTGCTTCTAGAGATTAGTCAAGGATTATATCACCTCCACCCTACCTGACACCCTAGACCCACTCCAATTTGCTTACCGCCCCAATAGGTCCATAGACGACGCAATCACACTGCCCTAACCCATCTGGACAAGAGGAATACCTATGTAAGAATGATGTTCATCAATTACAGCTCAGCATTTAACACCATAGTACCCTCCAAACTCGTCATTAAGCTCGAGACCCTAGGTCTCGACTCTGCCCTGTGCAACTGGGTCCTGGACTTTCTGACGGGCCGCCCCCAGGTGGTGAGGGTAGGAAACAACATCTCCACCCCGCTGATCCTCAACACTGGGGCCCAACAAGGGTGTGTTCTCAGCTATCTCCTCTACTCCCTGTTCACCCATGACTGCGTGGCCATGCACGCCTCCAACTCAATCATCAAGTTTGCAGACGACACTACAGTGGTAGACTTGATTACCAACAATGACGAGATGGCCTACAGGGAGTAGGTGAGGGCCCTCGGAGTGTGGTGTCAGGAAAATAACCTCACACTCAACAAAACAAAGGAGATGATCGTGGACTTCAGGAAACAGCAGAGGGAGCACCCCCCTATCCACGTCGATGGGACAGTAGTGGAGAAAGTGTAAAGTTTTAAGTTCTTCGGCGTACACATCACGGACAAACTGAAATGGTCCACCCACACAGACAGCGTGGTGAAGAAGGCGCAACAGCGCCTCTTCAACCTCAGGAGGCTGAAGAAATTTGGCTTGTCACCAAAAACACTCACAAACTTTTACAGATGCACAATCGAGAGAATCCTGTCGGGCTGTATCACCGCCTGGTACGGCAACTGCTCCGCCCACAACCGTAAGGCTCTCCAGAGGGTAGTGAGGTCTGCAATGCATCACCGGGGGCAAACTACCTGCCCTCCAGGACACCTGCCCTCCAGGACACCTACACCACCCGATGTCACAGGAAGGCCAAAAAGATCATCAAGGACAACAACCACCTGAGCCACTGCCTGTTCACCCCGCTATCATCTAGAAGGCGAGGTCAGTACAGGTGCATCAAAGCTGGGACTGAGAGACTGAAAAACAGCTTCTATCTCAAGGCCATCAGACTGTTAAACAGTCATCACTAACATTGAGTGGCTGCTGCCAACATACTGACTCAATCTCTAGCCACGTTAATAATTAAAAATTGGATGTAATAAATGTATCACTAGCCACTTTAAACAATGCCACTTTATATATTGTTTACATACCCTACATCACTCATCTCATATGTATATACTGTACTCTATACCATCTACTGCATCTTGCCTATGCCGTTCGGCCATCGCTCATCCATATATTTATATGTACATATTCTTATTCATTCCTTTACACTTGTATGTATAAGGTAGTTGTTGTGAAATTGTTAGATTACTTGTTAGATATTACTGCACGGTCGGAACTAGAAGCACAAGCATTTCGCTACACTTGCATTAACATCTGCTAACCATGTGTATGTGACCAATAAAATTTGATTTGATTCTCTCTGGAATGCAATCTGGTTTCCGCTCATGTTATGGATGTGTCACTGTAACCTTAAAGGTCCTCAATTATGTCACCATTGAACTTGATTCTAAGCAATATTGTGCTGCTATTTTTGGCCAAAGCTTTTGATACGGTAGACCATTCCATTCTTGTGGGCCGGCTAAGGAGTATTGGTGTCTCTGAGGGGTCTTTGGGCTGGTTTGCTAACTACCGCTCTCAAAGAGAGTTCGTCCAAGGTGGCTTAGCAGTTCAGACGTCTTTTTCTGTTCCGTATTGTTCGTGTCCTGTATATATATATATTTACACCTTTCTTCGCATATCTTTTATATATTTTATTATCCAAGAACTCAACTACAAAAGCTTTCCTGCAAAAGCTTTCCTGCAACCCGCTTCACCAATTACAAAAAGTATTATTTACCTCAATCTGAAAATCCATCGTGGAAGCTAGCCAGGGGCTAATTCAGAAGCTAGCCTGAAAGCTAATCCAGAAGCTACTCCGATAGCTAGCCAGAAGCTAATCTGTAGCTGCCCCGAAATTAGCCGGTTTGCTGGCTAGCGTTGGTGTTTCAGCTGCCCCCGTTTAGTGGTCATCAGCTATTCCTTTAGCTCGATAATCTACCGGCACTTTTGTGCAACGCGACTCGGACCGGAGCATTCCGGGACTCTTTTTCTCTCAGTTTCCCCGGATTCCAGCCGCAGGCTCTGGACACTTGCACCTTGATTTCGCAGCTAGCTAGCTGCAAACCGTGTGACTATTGGCTTACGTCGACCCCGGAGCAAACTCAAATCATTCTGGAGCTAGCCAGCTGAGGAGTTCCATCACCATCCGGACCCGTTTCTTTTGTTGCTGCTGCAGATACGGAACCCCACCGGGCCTTCACGACTGACTGCCGCGACTGACTGCCGACGTTATCTGCCCGAGGGATTTATCCAACTGGCACCTCCGTCCCGACGTTACCTGAACGCTCATCTGAGGCCCGCTAATCGTTAGCTGTCTTATCGGCTGCTATTTGAACAAGTATATCGGACAACTATTATTATTATTATTATTTATTTATTTTATTTTTTCCTTGGGTCACTATATCTATTTTGCCAATTTGGATTGATCCCCTCTACCACACGGAACCCCACTACACGGAACCCCACTAACCTACCGACGGAAACGCACGAGGTATCTACAAACAGACCTCCATCCTATGCTGCTACCGATAGCCATATACCCGGCCAGCTGTCTGGATCGCCACGACCCCAACCAACCTCTACTCACTGGACCCTTATTGATCACTCGATTAGCATGCCTCTCCTTAATGTAAATATGCCTTGTCCATTGCTGTTCTGGTTAGTGTTTATTGGCTTATTTCACTGTAGAGATTCTAGCCCTGCTCTCTATACCATATCCAACCTCTCAGTTCCACCACCCACATATGCGATGACATCACCTGGTTTCAATGATGTTTCTAGAGACAATATCTCTCTCATCATCACTCAATACCTAGGTTTACCTCCACTGTATTCACATCCTACCATACCTTTGTCTGTACATTATTCCTTTACACTATTTTATCGCCCCCAGAAACCTCCTTTTACTCTCTGCTCTAGTAGCTCTAGGCGACCAATTCTCATAGCTTTTAGCCGTACCCTTATCCTACTCCTCCTCTGTTCCTCTGGTGATGTAGAGGTGAATCCAGGCCCTGCAGTACCTGGCTCCACTCCTATTCCCCAGGCGCTCTCTTTTGATGACTTCTGTAACCGTAATAGCCTTGGCTTCATGCATGTTAACATTAGAAGCCTCCTCCCTAAGTTTGTTTTGTTCACTGCTTTAGCACACTCTGCCAACCCGGATGTTTTAGCCGTGTCTGAATCCTGGCTTAGAAAGACCACCAAAAATTCAGACATTTTCATCCTCAATTACAAGATTTTCAGACAAGATAGAACGGCCAAAGGGGGCGGTGTTGCAATCTACTGCAAAGACTGCCTGCAGAGTTCTGTTATACTATCCAGGTCTGTTCCCAAACAATTTGAACTTCTACTTTTAAAAATCCACCTCTCTAAAAACAAGTCTCTCACCGTTGCCGCCTGCTATAGACCACCCTCTGCCCCCAGCTGTGCTCTGGACACTATATGTGAACTGATTGCCCCCCATCTATCTTCAGAGCTCGTGCTGCTAGGCGACCTAAATTTGAACATGCTCAACACCCCAGCCACCCTACAATCTAAGCTTGATGCCCTCAATCTCACACAAATTATCAATGAACCTACCAGGTACCACCCCAATTCCGTAAACACGGGTACCCTCATAGATATCATCCTAACAAACTTGCCCTCCAAATACACCTCTGCTGTTTTCAACCAAGATCTCAGCGATCACTGCCTCATTGCCTGCATCCGTAATGGGTCAGCGGTCAAACGACCTCCACTCATCACTGTCAAACGCTCCCTGAAACACTTCAGCGAGCAGGCCTTTCTAATCGACCTGGCCGGGGTATCCTGGAAGGATATTGATCTCATCCCATCAGTAGAGGATGCCTGGTCATTCTTTAAAAATGCCTTCCTCACCATCTTGAATAAGCATGCCCCATTCAAGAAATTTAGAACCAGGAACAGATACAGCCCTTGGTTCTCTCCTGACCTGACTGCCCTTAACCAACAGAAAAACATCCTATGGCGTTCTGCATTAGCATCGAACAGCCCCCGTGATATGCAACTTTTCAGGGAAGCCAGAAACCAATATACACAGGCAGTTAGAACAGCCAAGGCTAGCTTTTTCAAGCAGAAATTTGCTTCCTGCAACACAAATTCAAAAAAGTTCTGGGACACCGTAAAGTCCATGGAGAATAAGAACACCTCCTCCCAGCTTCCAACCGCTCTGAAGATAGGAAACACTGTCACCACCGACAAATCCACTATAATTGAGAATTTCAATAAGCATTTTTCTACGGCTGGCCATGCTTTCCACCTGGCTACCCCTACCCCGGACAACAGCACTGCCCTCCCCTCTGCTACTCGCCCAAGCCTTCCCCATTTCTCTTTCTCCCAAATACAGTCAGCTGATGTTCTAAATGAGCTGCAAAATCTGGACCCTTACAAATCAGCCGGGCTAGATAATCTGGACCCTTTCTTTCTAAAACTATCTGCTGAAATTGTTGCCACCCCTATTACTAGCCTCTTCAACCTCTCTTTCGTGTCGTCTGAGATCCCCAAAGATTGGAAAGCAGCTGCGGTTATCCCCCTCTTCAAAGGGGGGGACACCCTTGACCCTAACTGCTACAGACCTATATCTATCCTACCCTGCCTTTCTAAGGTCTTCGAAAGCCAAGTCAACAAACAGATTACCGACCATTTCGAATCCCACCACACCTTCTCCGCAATGCAATCTGGTTTCAGAGCTGGTCATGGGTGCACCTCAGCCACGCTCAAGGTCATAAACGATATCGTAACCGCCATCGATAGGAAACAATACTGTGCAGCTGTATTCATTGACCTGGCCAAGGCCTTTGACTCTGTCAATCACCACATCCTCATTGGCAGACTCGACAGCCTTGGTTTCTCTAATGATTGCCTCGCCTGGTTCACCAACTACTTCTCTGATCGAGTTCAGTGTGTCAAATCGGAGGGTCTGTTGTCCGGGCCTCTGGCAGCCTCTATGGGGGTGCCACAGGGTTCAATTCTTGGACCGACTCTCTTCTCTGTTTACATCAATGATGTCGCTCTTGCTGCTGGTGATTCTCTGATCCACCTCTACGCAGACGACACTATTCTGTATACTTCTGGCCCTTCTTTTGACACTGTGTTAACAACCCTCCAGGCGAGCTTCAATGCCATACAACTCTCCTTCCGTGGCCTCCAACTGCTCTTAAATACAAGTAAAACCAAATGCATGCTCTTCAACCGATCGCTGCCTGCTCCTGCCCGCCTGTCCAACATCACTACTTTGGACGGCTCTGACTTAGAATATGTGGACAACTACAAATACCTAGGTGTCTGGTTAGACTGTAAACTCTCCTTCCAGACTCACATCAAACATCTCCAATCCAAAGTCAAATCTAGAATTGGCTTCCTATTCCGCAACAAAGCATCCTTTACTCATGCTGCCAAACATACCCTTGTAAAACTGACCATCCTACCAATCCTCGACTTCGGTGATGTCATTTACAAAATAGCCTCCAAAACCCTACTCAATAAATTGGATGCAGTCTATCACAGTGCCATCCGTTTTGTCACCAAAGCCCCATATACTACCCACCACTGCGACCTGTACACTCTCGTTGGCTGGCCCTCGCTTCATACTCGTCGCCAAACCCACTGGTTCCAGGTCATCTACAAGACCCTGCTAGGTAAAGTCCCCCCTTATCTCAGCTCGCTGGTCACCATAGCAGCACCTACCTGTAGCACGCGCTCCAGCAGGTATATCTCTCTAGTCACCCCCAAAACCAATTCTTCCTTTGGACGCCTCTCCTTCCAGTTCTCTGCTGCCAATGACTGGAACGAACTACAAAAATCTCTGAAACTGGAAACACCTATCTCCCTCACTAGCTTTAAGCACCAGCTGTCAGAGCAGCTCATAGATTACTGCACCTGTACATAACCCATCTACAATTTAGCCCAAACAACTACCTCTTTACCTACTGTATTTATTTATTCATTTATTTTGCTCCTTTGCACCCCATTATTTCTGTCTCTACTTTGCACTTTCTTCTTCCACTGCAAACCAACCATTCCAGTGTTTTTTTTATTTTTTATTTTACTTGCTGTGTTGTACTCACTTCGCCTCCATGGCCTTTTATATTTTTATTTATTTATACATATATTTGTTTGCCTTCACCTCCCTTATCTCACCTCACTTGCTCACATTGTATATAGACTTATTTTTTTTTTTCACTGTATTATTGACTATATGTTTGTTTTACTCCATGTGTAACTATGTGTTGTTGTATGTGTCGAACTGCTTTGCTTTATCTTGGCCAGGTCGCAATTGTAAATGAGAACGTGTTCTCAATTTGCCTACCTGGTTAAATAAAGGTTAAATAAATAAATAAAAAATAAAAAATAAAATAAAAAGAGTGCAATGTCAGAAAATTTGCTGTCTCAGCAACTGCCTGTCAGCAAGGAAGTACCCCAAGGCTCGATCCTGACCCCACACTCTTCTCAATTTACATCAACATAGCTCAGGCAGTAGGAAGCTCTCTCAACCATTTATATGCAGATGATACAGTCTTATACTCAGCTGTCCCCTTTCCGGATTTTGTGTTAAATGCTCTACATTAAAGCTTTCTTAGTGTCCAACAAGCTTTCTCTACCCTTAACCTTGTTCTGAACACCTCCAAAACAAAGGTCATGTGGTTTGGTAAGAAGAATGCCCCTCTCCCCACAGGTGTGATTACTACCTCTGAGGGTTTAGAGTTTGAGGTAGTCACCTCATACAAGTACTTGGGAGTATGGCTAGACTGTACACTGTCCTTCTCTCAGCACATATCAAAGCTACAGGCTAAAGTTAAATCTAGACTTCGTTTCCTCTATTGTAATCGTTCCTCTCACCCCAGCTGCCAAACTAACCCTGATTCAGATGACCATCCTACCCATGCTAGATTACGGAGACATAATTTATAGATCGGCAGGCAAGGGTGCTCTCGGGCGGCTAGATGTTCTTTACCATTCGGCCATCAGATTTGCCACCAATGCTCCTTATAGGACACATCACTGCACTCTATACTCCTCTGTAAACTGGTCATCTATGTATACCCGTCGCAAGACCCACTGGTTGATGCTTATTTATAAAGCCCTCTTAGGCTTCACTCCCCCCTATCTGAGATATCTACTGCAGCCCTCATCCTCCATATACAACACCCGTTCTGCCAGTCACATTCTGTTAAAGGTCCCCAAAGCACACACATCCCTGGGTTGCTCCTCTTTTCAGTTCGCTGCAGCTAGCGACTGGAACGAGCTGCAACAAACACTCAAACTGGACAGTTTTATCTCAATCTCATCATTCAAATACTCAATCATGGACACTTTTACTGACAGTTGTGGCTGCTTTGTGTGATATATTGTTGTCTCTACCTTCTTGCCCTGTGTGCTGTTGTAAGTTCCCAATAATGAATGTACCATGTTTTGTGCTGCTACCATGTTGTGTTGCTACCATGTTGTTGTTATGTTGTGTTGCTGCTTTGCTATGTTGTTGTCTTAGGTCTCTCTTTATGTAGTGTTGTGTTGTCTCTCTTGTTGTGTGTTTTGTCCTATATTTATATTGTATTTATTTTTAATTCCAGCCCCCGTCCCCACAGGGGGCCTTTTGCCTTTTGGTAGGCCGTCATTGTAAATAAGAATTTGTTCTTAACTGACTTGCCTAGTTAAATAAAGGATAAATTAAAAAAATATTGCCAAGGTATGTCTCCATGGCTTTGATGCAGACTGAAATATGGTCGTTTACTGATATCTAGTGGTGGTCAATATTTTTGCAGGATTCAGTGCTGTTACATTTTTTCTGTGGTGTGAGCAGTTAATTTAAGTCAACAAAATGGTAGTAACTGAAACTTTGGTTATGATGTTACTACAAATGGTATTATATTATAGGATATATTATCATATGCGTCATTTACACTCTTCAAGACAGCCAGGACCCTCTTCAAGTGATACAGTTTTGTCAGGGAGGAGTGTGGAAGTGGAGGAAGAGGTAAAAGACAGTACCAATGCAGATGATGAGGGTGGAGCAAATGAGAGAAGTTGCACAGAAAGAGACAGACAAAGTGAGGATGTTGAAAAACAAGCTGATCAGTGACTTTGCAAGCAAGAATGCTCGGCGCTGGGCTCTTGGTGAGTAAGGCTGAGCAAGGGCCAGTGATAACTGTTAAATGACATGGCTATGGATATTGGATCACTACACACATGATGCCCACAGGCTGAGAACAAGACTGAGAACAAGATATATCTCAAAGTAATGGCTGGATTGCCATACATTTTGTTGTGCCTAATCAAGACCCCAAGTGGAAGAAACCTATTGATTTGGTGACCTCTTGACCTTTCCTCTAGCGCCACCATCAGGCCTTTTCATTTCCACTTTTCCAGCTGCTTATTTTCTAGTTGGTATGTATACTTAGTTCAAAAATCTGCTGCTGATTTTATTATTTTGATTGTTATATCATTCTATAGATAATAATGTTAATTTATTTTAATTGGTGAGGTTAATATATATTTAAGTTATACTTATTTTAAGTTATCCATTAATGTTAAGAGAATTTTCCATTCAAGAATTGTACCATTCAAATTACATTTAGAGTGTAAAAGATGGCCTTTAGCACATTTCTTATAGAGGGTATCAGTCTTGCATCAGCAGTGAATTCCACTGTATGCAGAACGTTGCATGCATGTCTGCACGGTGTTAAATTTTCACAGCTCACTGTCAGTAAATATCATACAGTAAATATTGGACTACAAGAAAGTTGCAAGCCTGCAAAGGTAGTTATTCAAAGTTATGGGTCGATTGGGTTCTGGAGGTGTGTGGTTACAGCAATTGCGCAGGGATGGTGTGGCCTGTGGTGGTGGGGCCCAATGTGATATCGTTTCATGGGGCCCAAAATCACTGGCGCGCCCCTGGTTGGGTCATTGTCCTGTTGACAATGACCCAACGCACCTTGAAAAGTTCTTGAAATGTTCCAGATTGACTGACCTTCATGTCTTAAAGTAATGATGGACTGTCATTTCTCTTTGCTTGTTTGAACTGTTCTTGTCATATAGACTTGGTCTTTTGCCAAATATGGCTATATTCTGTATAACACCCCTACCTTGTGACAACACAACTGATTGGCTCAAACGCATTAAGAAGGAAAGAAATTCCACAAATTAACTTTTAACAAGGCACACCTGTTTATTGAAATTCATTCCAGGTGACTACCTCATGAAGCTGGTTGAGAGAATGCCAAGAGTGTGCAAAGCTGTCATCAAGGCAAAGGGTGGCTACTTTGAAGAATCTCAAATATAAAATATATTTTGATTTGTTTAATACTTTTTTTTTTTTTTACTACATGATTCAATATGTGTTATTTCTTAGCAATGATGTCTTCACTATTATTCTACAATGTAGAAAATAGTAAAACATTTTGAAAAACCCTGGAATGAGTAGGTGTGTCCAAACTTTTGACTGGTACTGTAGCTATATTGATTTGTCCATCTTTTAGGGAACTTGATCATTTGTGTGTAGAAGTGGGGGAGTCTGTATCTGTATATGTTGTTGTTGGAGAGTAATCAAACTGTCTGTCCCCAGGTTTCACTCCTCTAATCCTGGCTGCTACAGAGGATCATGCTGAAGTGGAGATCCTGCTGGATAAAGGAGGGGGCATCGAAGCCCAGTCTGAGAGAACCAAAAACACAATATTGACAACCAGGTTGGTCCTCTCAGTATCACTGAAGGTCTTACATGTCTTGACTTGTTCTGCTTTTTTATAACTTTGCATAGGTGACCTGGAGGGATGTCACACCACTAACAAATGCAAAACTGAAAGCTGTGGCTATGGTCATTGTTGTGTCTATAAACGTCTCCACACTGACAGGCGTGAGGTAAAAATTATGTATTCACCTTATTTGGTGGATATTTAACAATTATTTACTTAACAAACAGTAAGATATTTCTGTCCTGCTAATGCTGAGTTTCATGGTGTCCACTCTAGCTTCCTGCAGCTAGTCTGGGTGTCGAGGACATGGGTTTTACTAGAGATGGCTTGAAGCTGCCAATTGATTGATGTCTCGGTGATTAAAAAAAAAAAAAACATCCACATTCCATTCTATGATTAGTGATGCACGTGAGACATATGTCTCCGGTCTGATTGAGCCTGCATTCCATAGACAATATATGGTGTATGTTTAGCTGGAAGGCCTGAATGGTCCTTAGACATCCTGGCGTCTGGGAAATTAGGCCAGGATTAGGGGTTAAGATAATGCCAGGTGCAGATAAAGACAGGATGAGCCCAAAGTGGCTTTTGGTGACCCCCAATCTATTTGAATTTTACCTTTTTTTATCTAGGCAAGTCAGTTAAGAACAAATTCTTATTTTCAATGACGGCCTAGGAACAGGGGGTTAACTGCCTTGTTCAGGGGCAGAACGACAGATTTGTACCTTATCAGCTCGGGGATTCGATCTTGCAACCTTTCAGTTACTAGTCCAACACTCTAACCACTAGGCTACAAGGCAGTTAACCCCCTGTTCCTAGGCCGTCATTGAAAATAAGAATTTGTTCTTAACCGACTTGCCTGGTAAAATATATATTTTTTGCAATAATTAATTGATATTAAATAAAGATGATTGTTTGAAGAAATGACCAAGTCTCTCTCAGTACTGAATTTCCACGACACAGGAAAATAAATGCACTGCTGTGACGGATACTGGCTGACCCAAATACTTTAAATGACACAATTACATAAGGCTGTCTGTTTGACAGGAAAACCAGAACACTATCCATCACAAGATGAATAAAATGATTGTTTGATTACAACTGATTTATCATAAACTAATAATCATTACTTGTTGACTACACATTGTGTTACTCTTTCCTGATATGATTTTATAGATTAGTCTTGTCGGGTACAAACACTTGTAGCTGAATGCATTACTAACAACGTCTCAAAAACATTCCCATGCGGTTTCATTATGCCCATCTCACAAATCATTTACATAAACGCCTCTGCACGCTACATTTTTGTACTTCTTCCTGTTGACAGTTGCAATGGTCAAAAAAATAACAAGCAGTACAAATGGATTTATACATTTTCTTCCTTTCATTTTGGTCTAGGTGTCAGTTCCCACATCATAAATGGTATACTGTGCAGGGTTTTCTTTCTATACCGTATAATATTACTTGCTGATGAAAAGGAAATCATATGATGTTAAACATATACGTGTAGATGTAGAGGGATAAAGGTGATGACTTATGCCACCCCAGGCTTAAACAAGAGCTTGGGGAGCACAGATGTCATAGAATCAGGTTTCATTTTATGAACAAGATTAAAACTACATTTTACTACAAAGTACTTTGGTTTACAGTGCACACAAATAACTGTGTGCGTCCATCAAGGGGTGTGTGTGTTTACAATCCAAACAAAGGCCTATTCTGCAGTATTTGCTGGCCTTGGGTTGAGTTGTACTCTCCTAACCTTGTCTTCCTGCCATGGCAAGTCCAGGGGGGAGAGGAAGAAGTCCCTGAGCTTGTTTCCTGTTTCACTTGCAAGTCTCCCTGGCTCTTGGAGATTGTTGTCCTCTGCCTCAACCCTCCTCCACTCTCCAGGTTGGTAGTTACCAGAAGGGAGGGACGTGTCAGCAAAAGCGGAAGGCACGTATCTAGCGTTTGGCTCATGAGCTTCATCTGTGGAAGACGGGTAGTTGTGGAGGCCACACATGCCTTCACAATGGTCTTAGCCTTTTCAGGGGTACACTCGATTGGACAACCAAGAATCCTAATCTTTGCAGCCATGATGCCGAATGCATTCTCTATGACTCTCCGACAATGAGAGTGGCGGTAGTTCTAGGTACGCCCAGGTTCATTGATATGGACAACTGAATGAAAGGTAACAAAATAATATATGTCGGATATAAAATGAAGCCGATTTGGTCAAGAACAAAAAACACCATACCATTTACCAGTAACCATATTCCAAAAGCCTTGATAAAAAGCCAAAAGACTCCTGAACGTCTAGTCAAATGGCCACCCAGACTATTTGCATTCCCCCCCCCCCCCCCTTTATGACGGAAACTCCACTGCTACTCTCGGTTGTCATCTATGCATAGTCACTTTAATAACTCTACCTACATGTACATAATACCTCAACTAACCGGTGCCCCGGGGACATTGACTCTGTATTGGTACCCCCCTGTATATAGTCTGGCTATTGTTATTTTACTGCTGCTCTTTATTTACTTGTTACTTTTATCTCTTATTCTTATCTGTATTTTTTGGAAACTGCATTGTTGATTAGGGGCTTGTAAGTAAGCATTTCACTGTAAGGTCTACACCTGTTGCATTCGGCGCATGCGACTAATACAATTTGATTTCATTTGATTTGATATAGAGGTGCGTACATGTTTGCAGTAACAAGGGAAATTAGAAACAGAAAAAGTTAAATTGATTCCAACATTCTATTATCAACATACCTGGATAAGGGCAAATTAGGTTCTCATGTAGGGGAAAGCTGCATCTCCCAGGAAAACGTGAGGATTTGGCGTTGTGGTACCTGGTAGGACAGCTGGCGAGTGTAAATCGAGGATCTTCTACAGCAGTTTGGACCCAAAATAACTCTTCAAACACTCCACCATCGCTCTTCTGCCATATGCCCCTACATCCACCACTGTGAACCTGTAGCGGGGATCACACACTGCCATCAAGATAATACAACAGCCACGTTGTATTCCTTTTTGCATCTAAACGCTCACCTCCTCTCACTTTTTCCCTTCGTTTGTGGACTTCAATGCACAATATATCAGCTGTATGTGACCAGGCGGGAAAAAAAAGGTTCCAAACCATATCATAACCGCCACACACAGCCTACACCATTGTCCCCATATTAGCTAAAGTAACATCATAGTCAACATAGCTAATAGAACTAACGTGTTAGTAAACCTGCTACAATCATGCAGTAACATTACAGTGTATAGTCAGTTAGCAGTTTAGCAGTTAAACGGGCCCAGGTGGCAATAAATTAGTAAAACCAAATGCTTTCCTTGACTTGGAAGAGTTCCAGTGTTATGTTGGATTGTTATAGCCAGCTAGCTAACATAGCATCCCTCTGTTTGAGCCGGGTGTTTCAGTAGGCTAAACTAGCTAGCTGCATTTTCTAGGTTAATTTGTTAGAAACTATTGTCTTTCTCACTCTTTAAGTCAACTACTCAACACATTTTATGCACTGCAGTGCAAGCTAGCTGTACCTTATGCTTTCAGTACTAGATTAATTACCTGATCCTTTGATTGGGTGGACAACATTTCAGTTCATGCTGCAAGAGCTCTGATGGGTTGGACGTCCTCCGGAAGTTGTCATAATTACTTTGCAAGTATGGAAGGGGGTGAGAACCACGAGCCTACTAGGTTTTGTATTGAAGTCAATGTACCCAGAGGAGGATGGAAGCTAGCTGTATAACTCAGGCATAGAAACTCAACAAATATATACCATGTACACTAGAGCCACGTCTTTCTTGTGCCTTTTACAGCTTGTTTCTGGCCTAAAGCGTTGCAGAGTTATACATCCTATACAAATATCAAATCTGGGTTTGGGGAGTGCATTTATTTTAAGAATGTGAAATTTCAGAATAATAGTAGAGAGTGATTTATTTCAGCTTTTATTTCTTTCATCACATTCCCAGTGGGTCAGAAGTTTACATACACTCAATTAGTATTTGGTAGCATTGCCTTTAAATTGCTTAACTTGGGTCAAACGTTTCAGGTAGCCTTCCACAAGCTTCCCACAATAAGTTGGGTGAATTCTGGTCCATTCCTCCTGACAGAGCTGGTGTAACTGGGTCAGGTTTGTAGGCCTCCTTGCTCGTACGCAAGGAGTACCTTTTCAGTTCTGCCCACAAATTTTCTATAGGATTGAGGTCAGGGCATTGTGATGGCCACTCCAATACCTTGTATTTGTTGTACTTAAGCCATTTTGCCACAACATGCTTGGGGTCAATGTCCATTTGGAAGACCCATTTGCAACCAAACTTTATCTTCCTGCCTGATGGCTTGAGATGTTGCTTCAATATATCCACACAATTTTCTTTCCTCATGATGCCATCTATTTTGTGAAGTGCACCAGTCCCTCCTGCAGCAAAGCACCCCCACAACATGATGCTGCCACCCCCATGCTTCACGGTTGGGATGGTGTTCTTTGGCTTGCAAGCCTCCCCCTTTTCCTCCAAACATAACGATGGTCATTATGGCCAAACAGTTCTAATTTCATTTCATCAGACCAGAGGACATTTCTCCAAAAAGTAGGATCTTCGTCCCCATGTGCAGTTGCAAACCGTAGTCTGGCTTTTCTATGGCGGTTTTGGAGCAGTGGCTTCTTCCTTGCTGAGCGGCCTTTCAAGTTATGTTTTGTATCTGTTTCCTCCAGCATCTTCACAAGGTTCTTTGCAGTTGTTTTGGGATTGATTTGCACTTTTTGCACCAAAGTACGTTCATCTCTAGGAGACAGAACGCGTCTCCTTCCTGAGCAGTATGACGGCTGCGTGGTCCCATGGTGTTTATACTTGTGTACTATTGTTTGTACAGATGAGCGTGGTACCTTCAGGCGTTTGGAAATTGATCCCAAGGATGAACCAGACTTGTGGAGGTCCACAATTTTTTTTCTGAGGTCTTGGCTGATTTCTTTAGATTTTCCCATGTCAAGTAAAGAGGCACTGAGTTTGAAGGTATGCCTTGAAATACATCCACAGGTACATCTCCAAATGACTCAAATGATGTCAATTAGCCTATCAGAAGCTTCTAAAGCCATGACATAATTTTCTGGAATTTTCCAAGCTGTTTAAAGGCACAGTATGTAAACTTCTGACCCACTGGAATTGTGATACAATGAATTATAAGTGAAATAATCTGTCTGTAAACAATTGTTGGAAAAATTACTTGTGTCATGCACAAAGTAGACGTCCTAACCGACTTGCTAAAACTATGGTTTGTTAACAAGAAATTTGTGGAGTGGTTGAAAAACGAGTTTTAATGACTCCAACCTAAGTGTATGTAAACTTCCGACTTTAACAGTAGGTATCCCCCAATCCTTTCCCTTTATGTTTTGTGGAAAAATGTAGCACTGGCATTTGGACGTGAGCTAGCTTTTGTGTCGAGGTCAGCTGTTGTTGACTGGCTCTAACTAGCTATTGGCTGAAGTCATTTGTGTAACAAACCTTCTGCCATAAACAAATATAACTAGCTACCTTTCTTTGACTGTTTGTTAGCTAACTAGCTAGCTTTTGGCTGACTGGTGTTAGCTAGCTAGCTACAATATATACCAGCTTTAATACCACCATATAACTAGTTATCTACAGTAGCCTATAGGTTTGTTCTCATATACTTCTTATGACTTACTTGCAGCATGTTGCAGCAGCAGCTGAGTTTCTCAAGCCCATTAGAACCGAGGTAAAGTCTTCTTCAGGTTGGATAGGTTGGATATATTCGACGGATATTCGCGCTTTCAAATCTCAATAGCTTTCAAACCACAGACTCCAAATAAGTGTCATGATGTTGTAAAAATTGCGCACAACATTGCACCGGTCTTATTTTGACAATTTGGACATTAACAAGCTTTCCAAAGCAAAATAAACATGTGGAAATGTGAGCAGCATTTTGTATTCCTAGTTGAATTGAAGCAAAGTACTAACTTTTTTTACATTCAAATTTCAATAGCTCCTTGGTCATGTGACCTACTGACTTCAATCAAGGTTCAGAATGTCCACTGACTACCCTTCTATATTGCACACCCTTTAGTTTGTCCATTTTCATCTCACTTGATTTTACAGTAATTTTTCTAAATTTCTAATTTCAATAACTCCTTGGTCATGTGACCTGCTGGACACAAGGTTCAGAATGTCCACTGACTACCCTTCTATATTGCACACCCTTTAGTTAGTCCATTTTCATCTCATATGCTTTTACATACATTTTTCTACCTTTCAAATTTCAATAGCTCCTTGGTCATGTGACCTACTGACTTCAAACAAGGTTCAGATTGTACACTCAGTGGGCATTTACTTTGCACACCCTTTAGTTTGTCCATTTTCATGGGCTGGGCTCGAGCCGCGGCTGGGGGAGCAGTCGCTCCGTCGCCCTCTTCTCGGAACCGTTGGAAGTTCGTTGTGCGGCCCATCTCGCGGTCTCTCGTGCATGGCCGCGCAAGGGGCTGCGTCCGGGGGGTCTTCGTGGTGGTGTCAGTCGGCGGGCCGAAGGCGGATCAGTAGGGGGTTGGGTCTGGCGGTTATGTATTATTTCATAGTCTTGATGTCTTCACTCTTTGTTCTACAATGTAGAAAATAGAACAAATGAAGAAAAACCCTTGAATGAGTAGGTGTGTTCAAACTTTTGACTCGTACTGTATGTGTTGTGATAATTGTAGGTTTTTTTCTACAACCTTTCATATGCCTTTCGACCGTGAAATATAGGCCTAAGGCCGAGACAATAGGAAGATGGTAGCACAATTAATTCAACAACACCTTTGTTTTATCACTAAACTGGAGAGCAATATCTGTCCGGTGAAGTCCACAAAGCATTTTGCATGTAACAAACAGTTACATGACGTACAGCATGGTCAAGTAAGTTAATGTAGAACCACAGAGTTACCACAAGTCAGAAAGAAAACAGTAGCTGCCTCCACTATTCCAGCACCATTTCAACTACAAAATGTCAACATCATGTAATCACCTCTGCTTAGTCTAATACAGTGACAACTAAAAGATATGGAAAACAATTTAGTCCAATCAACGTAAGCTAAATAATGATGTGGCTGTCCATGGTTTCTGATTTCTGTGTGTGTGTGCAAGTAGAAAAACATGTTTACTCACCCTACTTGTAGAGAATCCTCCTTTCTTTTATGTTGACAAAACAGTCTATAAATCTGTCATACACAGTGCACGCTTTTATTTTTTGTTGTCCTAGGTTACCTGGCTAAAATGCTTGCCCGCTAGCCTAACTTCCCTTCATGGGCAACGTTAGCATATTGAACTTACATGTCACGGCTGTTTAAAGGAGTGGACCAAGGCGCAGCGTTTTGAGCGTACATACTTATTTACCGATGTCGCCAACAAAAACAATAAATATCAAAACGACACGTGCAGCCAACGTAGTGCAACCAGGCAACTAACAAGGACAATCACCCACAACCCACAATGACAAAACAGGCTACCTAAATATGGTTCCCAAACAGAGACAAAGACTAACACCTGCCTCTGATTGAGAACCATATCAGGCCAAACACAGAAACAGACAAACTAGACATACAACATAGAATGCCCACTCAGATCACACCCTGACCAAACAAAACATAGAAACATACAAAGCAAACTATGGTCAGGGCGTGACATTACATCCTATCAGGCCAGGGACACAACAATGTATGAATTGATGGTTGGATCAGAATCACCGTTATAATCGCAGTCACATGACATGCTAGTGCTAGAGATACCCCGTATTAACTCTGAGTTAGGCAAAACAGTACTTGAATATCACGCTCCACCAGTCATGGAATGAATCGCAGAAAGAACTCCATTTAGATGTTTTGGTGCCTGTAAAACAGTTTAAATGCACATTACATGAACTTTTTATTATAAACTGTGATTGCTTTTTGTAATGTGTGTTTTTCTTATAGAAGTTTATTTCTTTTATTAGCTTTAATCTCCATCTTGTACTTTTTATATTATTTTGTTTGGTTTTAAATTCTTATTGATTACTGTGTTGTTTTTATAGTTGTATCACAGGGCACAACTGTAAAAGAGACTGTCTCAGCTTGTTCCCCTGTTTAAATATAGGTTAATGAAATATATATATATATATTTAAAGGATTCTAGCTACCCTTGGCATCAATGAATACATGCCCCGGTTGTCATACTGTCTTAGATATGATGGTAGGGAGATTTGAATTTAAAATTGAACTTCAATCAATCCCATACTCTGTAATGAGTATGTCAGATTATTAATGTAGAGTGTACCTACTTGTAGAAAGCACAGTAATAAAGAAAAATATCATCCTGATATTCATCATAATTTCACTGAACCCACACTAACTGTAGTCCACAGGGTTTCTCGCTAAAGTATGATGGACCCCCGTACAGGCATTACATTGCCAACAATACTATTTCTGTAAAACGAAACTCCACCGAGGTCAACTTCCATTGCAGGTGTTTTAGGCTGCTTGCCGCCACATACCAAAACAGCACAACCCTTGATCTCTGTGTTGCAACTTCTCTCTTCTCAGGCTTTATAGTTAAGACGAATAGAAAGGTAAGATTACAAATTACATGTATCTGTAAAGCTAGTTGCCAATTGCTAAAACATATACCATCTTCAACTAACAGCACATTGCGGTTAAAACAGTCTCTTCGGTTGGTTTCAGTCTAGTCAATATTTTATTGTAGACGTTCATTACGATGATGGATCTTGTACTAACATGACTTATTTGGCTATTTGATTTAATCGAATGAGGTGTGTTTATACTTTCCCCACTAATAAGAAACCAGAACTACTCTGAATTAGAGAAACTTGAATGGTTAATTAGAAAATAAGTCTTCATGGTTGCAAATCGTATTTCAAAAGCATGGCAGATTCGACAGGATACGCGATATAATTGAAATAGCAGGTTTTGTTTTGTTTCCAATAGTCTTTCGTTTTCGTGAAAATGTATGTATACAGTATATGTAAACGTCAAAATATAATTATTTCCCTTTGCTATTGCAAATACAGTGTCTTGTAACCCGATGTGGCCTGGGCATCCTGAAGATTCAAGAAACTTTAATAATTAAATCAATCAAAAGTAAGGTTCAATTAATATGACTGTAAAATGTGGTATAATAAGGAAGGGAAGTATGATTTTATGTCATAGAAAAGTTGGTACTGCAGTCACATCAGGAAATCATCCTACAGCTAGAGCAATCATGATGATTTTCAAAGTGAATCTTTGATATTATTCAATATTAATCTTCAACATTATTTGATACAGACACAGGTCAATGTTTGCAGCAACAACAAAAAAAATTGGGAAATGTTACAACATGTATACTGAATAGAAAAAGTGTTGGTCCCATGTTTCATGAACTGAAATAAAAGATCGCCGAAATGTTTCATATGTACAAAAAGCGTATTTCTCTAAAATGTTGTGCACAAATTTGTTTACATCCCTGTTAGTGAGTATTTCTCCATTGCCAAAATAATCCATCCACCTGACTGGTGTGGCATATCAAGAAGCTGATTAAACATCACGATCATTACACAGGTGCACCTTGTGCTAGGGACAATTAAAGGCCACTAAAAAAGGTGCAGTTTTGTCACACAGCACAATGCCACAGTTGTCTTAAGTTTTGAGGGAGCGTGCAATTGGCATGCTGACTGCAGGAATGTCCACCAGAGCTGTTGCCAGATAATTTCATGTTCATTTCTCTACCATATGCCATCATTATAGAGAATTTGGCAGTACGTCCAACAAGCCTCACAACCGCAGACCACGTGTAACCATGGCAGCCTAGGTCCTCCACATCCGGCTTCTTCACCTGCGGGATTGTCTGAAACCATCCACCCAGACAGCTGATGAAAATGTGGGTTTGCACAACTGAAGAATTTCTGCACAAACGTCTCAGGGAAGCTCATCTGCATGCTCATCGTCCTAACCAGGATCTTGACCTGACTGCAGTTTGGCGTCGTAACCAACTTCAGTATGTAAATGCTCACTGCCATGCTGGTGAAGTCTCCTCTTCACGGATGAACGTCGGTTTCAACTGTATCAGGCAGATGGCAGACCGCCTGCATGGCGACATGTGGGCGAACGGTTTGCTGACGTCAACGTTGTGAACAGAGTACCCCAGGGTGGGGGTGGAGTTATGGTATGGGCAGGCATAAAACAAGTATCGATGTGTACGACAGCGTGTTCCAGTTCCCGCTAACATCCAGTAACTTCGCACAGCCTCTGAAGAGGAGTGGGGCAACATTCCACAGGCCACAATCAACAGCCTGATCAACTCTTTGCGAAGGAGATATGTCTTGTGACACGAGGCAAATAGTGGTCACACCAGATACGGACTGTTTTTTTCCCCCACGCCCTTACCTTTTTCAAATCTGTATTCACAGTCATGTGAAATCCATAGATTAAGGCCTAATTCATTTATTTCAATTAAACTGATTTCCTTATTTGAACTGTAACTCAGTAAAATCTTAGAAATTGTTTCATGTTGCGTTTATATTTTTGTTCCGTGTAACTACTTCCTTTCATGGATTTAAAACCTCTTATCAGACCGATGCATTTCTCTCCCCACTAAATGTAATTCCTTCTCTTCCTCCTTCCCTCCCTCCTTCCCTACCTCCTTCTTTCTCCTTGGGTGTGGTGTAGCCATGGCTGTCCACCAGCAGCAGATCACCACTGTAACAACCACCCAGAGGTCGGGGGAATGGAGCACAGGACTGTGTGACTGCTGCTCTGACATGGGCACCTGTAAGTCATCATAGAGTCACTTACCTAATATGCTCATCTCAAAACCCAGAACCAAATCTAGATTTATGTTTTTATTTTGTAATGTATATATTTTTTTTAGTAATTTTTTTCCTCGGGCTCTTCTTTCCGAGTATATATTCGTTATATATTTAAATTAAAATCAGTCTGTCGTGACTAGAGACTAGTTTGAAGCATCTTGCACTTCATATACTTGAACTTAAAATCTCTGATTTACTGAGAGAATACTGTACCAAGAACCAGACATTTACCTGATACCCCCCGGACCCAGGGAACCGACCTCCCCAGGGAAATCAGCTAACTTCCTGCATTTGAAACACATTTAGCCATGGTGCAGAGAGAAACTGTAGTTTTATAATGCTATTCTACACTTATTGTCCTGAGGCTAAGAGAAAATGTTGCAGTTTTAAAGCTACATTTCCTGCAAATCTATACTTGTTGCCATGTGTGAGGGGGGGGGGGCAGTTTTATAGCTCATCTCATACTTTGCAAATCTTACATTTACCGGAAATATGTCACACTGAATTTTAGGGGATGGGAGGGTCTATGAGAAACAATCTCACTGGATAATGAAAAACAGAAAGCTGGAACCAAATGTGTGACGTCACATTCCAGTAACACAGTGGGGGCTGTGTTACTGGAATGTCAATAAACTGGTGAAATCAGATCCTTAAACGTTACAGGGAGGGATAGAGTTGGTTTTATCAGTACATTTTCTGCTAACATCCACAGTGAACAGGAGAGAAAGCTGAATTATTTTGAGGCCATCCCTGCCCATCCATTATCGTATACTTATTAGTCGGTTACCTTAAAAATAAAGAGTTCATCTTTGGTTGTTGAGAGCTCTCTAGAGACAGAAGGAGAGGGGCAGAGGGAGGAAGTTAGGAGAAATTCTCGACGGAGAGAAGGAAGAAAGATCGGGAGAGGAGAAATATGTGTTGAAAATGAGTTAATTTACATACATTTGTTTATAGTTTTACCCCTACTTTCACTCTATGATCAAACATTGTTTCATGACATTCTAATCTGTTGTATATGAACTATCAAGTGTTACATACTACAGTCGTGGCCAAAAGTTTTGAGAATTACACAAATATTATTTTTCACAAAGTCTGCTGCCTCAGTTTGTATGATGGCATTTTGCATATACTCCAGAATGTTATGGAGAGTGATCAGATGAATTGCAATTGCAAAAAACGTTTCCACTGCATTTTAGCCCTGCCACAAAAGGACCAGCTGACATCATGTCAGTGATTCTCTCATTAACACAGGTGTGAGTGTTGAGGAGGACAAGGCTGGAGACCTCACTCTCATATTGATTGAGTTCGAATAACAGACTGGTAGCTTCAAAAGGAGGGTGGTGCTTGGAATCATTGTTCTTCCTCTGTCAACCATGGTTACCTGCAAGGAAACACGTGCCGTCATCATTGCTTTGCACAAAAAGGGCTTTACAGGCAAGGATATTGTTGCCAGTAAGATTGCACCTAAATCAACCATTTATCGGATCATCAAGAACTTCAAGGAGAGCGGTTTAATTGTTGTGAAGAAGGCTTCAGGGCACCCAAGAAAGTCCAGCAAGCGTCAGGACCGTCTCCTAAGGTTGATTCAGCTGCGGGATCGGGGCACCACCAGTACAGAGCTTGCTCAGGAATAGCAGCAGGCAGGTGTGAGTGCATCTGCACGCACAGTGAGGCGAAGACTTTTGGAGGATGGCCTGGTGTCAAGAAGGGCAGCAAAGAAGATTGGACTGCTGAGGACTGGGGTAAAGTCATTTTCTCTGATGAATCCCCTTTCAGATTTTTTGGCCTCCGGAAAAAAGCTTGTCCGGAGAAGACAAGGTGAGCGCTACCATCAGTCCTGTGTCATGCCAACAGTAAAGCATCCTGAGAACATTCATGTATGGGGTTGCTTCTCAGCCAAGGGAGTGGGCTCACTCACAATTTTGCCTAAGAACACAGCCATGAATAAAGAATGGTACCAACACATCCTCCGAGAGCAACTTCTTCCAACAATCCAGGAACAGTTTGGTGACGAACAATGCATTTTCCAGCATGATGGAGCACCTTGCCATAAGGCAAAAGTGATAACGAAGTGGCTCGGGGAACCAAACATCGATATTTTGGGTCCATGGCCAGGAAACTCCCCAGACCTTAATCCCATTGAGAACTTGTGGTCAATCCTCAAGAGGCTCCACAAACAGAAACCCACAAATTCTGACAAACTCCAAGCATTGATTATGCAGGAATGGGCTGCCATCAGTCAGGATGTGGCCCAGAAGTTAATTGACAGCATGCCAGGGCAGATTGCAGAGGTCTTGAAAAAGAAGGGTCAACACTGCAAATATTGACTCTTTCATGTAATTGTCAATAAAAGCCTTTGACACTTATGAAATGCTTGTAATTATACTTCAGTATTCTATAGTAACATCTGACAAAAATATCTAAAGACACTGAATCAGCAAACTTTGTAGAAATTAATATTTGTGTCATTCTCAAAACGTTTGGCCACGACTACGTTGACCTTCAATTGTGTGTGTATGTGTCTCCCAGGTTGCTGTGCCTTGTGGTGCTTCCCCTGTCTTCAGTGTCAGACCGCCTCCCACTTCGGCTGGTGTCTCTGCATGCCCCTCCTGGACCCATGTGCCTTTATGGCTGTCTCCTGCTGCATGCGCTCCTCCATGAGAGAACGCTACGGCATCCAGGTAGGAGCCCTGCGAGAGGGTGGGGGTGCCGATCGGGGAGAGCAGGGAGGGGGAGGTGAGAGTGGAGACAGGGAGGGGATAGGTGGGTGGTGGTATCCACAGCACCCACATCCGTTGCTATCCACAACGTCTCTTACTTTCCTTTCTGAGGGGAAATGGTTTTGGAAACTACCAGATGTTTGACGTGTGAATAAATATTATTTTTGTTGCATTTACATTCTACACCTATTTAACATACATGGCCTTATTTTTTTTACACACTTACATAGCGAAATACAGTTATTTGATGTACATGACATCTGGATAGATAGCACTTAAACACATCTGGTATACATTATACAGTATAGTGTTTCCAGTCTGTTATAGATCATTGGCTTTTAAACCCACCCCAATGCTGTTGTTCTTAGTGTTGTTATTGCCTTAATTACCCTTTAAAAATAACATTGAATATGGAATTAAACTCAACCTTTTCTCTCTCCTTCCCTGAACTTGTGCTACACCCCTATTCTTCTCTCCACCTCTGTCCTCATCCCCTTTTAACTCTGTCCTGTTGACATGTTCTTGTCCTCTGCTTTCATTTTCTATCCATCTCTCCTTCCTTCTTCCCCCTCTCAGGGTTCGACGTGTGGAGATGTCGCATTGGTGTGTTGCTGCTACGTCTGTACCTGGTGCCAGATGGCCCGTGAGGTTAAGACGCAGACCACATCAGGCCCCCAACAGGTTCACGTGGTCACCCAACAAGTTCACATGGCTTAGGACCCCAAAATGAGGGTAGGGACTAGATGGCCAGTCTAGAAGGGTCTTAACTGCTGAGCAAGAACTACTGAGCAAGTGCTTTACTAACTTTTTGTTCCTTATAATGTTTAAAAGGTTAAAGATAGGGCTTACAGTTTGGGTTTGTGGTTGAAAAATTACACAATTTCATAATTTCTAGCATTGCCAAATAGTGATGGCCAAGAAAGAGGGCCATATCGGGATAGAATACCATTCCAGTCTATAGCAAACATATGTTGAATGTACTGCATACTTCAGATGTGTCTGTAGGAGAGACATTTTATATAATTTACTCATCTCATAGTAACCATTGAATGTTAATCTCAGGCTTTAAAGGTCCAGTGCAGTCAAAAACGTGATTTGTCTGTGTTTTATATATATTTCCACACTATGAGGGTGGAATAATACTGTGAAATTGTGAAAATTATGATAATGCCCTTTTAGTGTAAGAGCTGTGTAAAAAGACCGCCTGAAATGTGCCCCTGTTTTGGTAGGAGGGAGTTTTGGCCTTCCATGGTGACATCACCAGGCTGTAAATGAGTTAATAGACCAATAAGAAAGAGAGTTCCAAACTGCCAAGAACAGCATATTGTCAGTTTTCCTCTCCTCACTTAAACCACACCCAGACAGTCCTAACAAAATCATTGCCTGAGAAATTGCTCTTTGCTAAGAAGATATTTCTGTATATTTTTACAATTTTAATTGAAAACAATCACAGTAAGGTACTTAATTGTTACCCGGAAATTATTTGATGTTGAAATAAAAATGGCTGCATTGGACCTTTAAACATTTCTTTTACAGTTTAACATGTGGACTACTTGCCATTCTTGCACACTTTCACTTGTCTTTTATGACTAGCCCTGACTTTGCTGATAGTTGCTCTACTGAGAAAAAGTTTGGTCTATTATGACTATTTGGTTGTCTTACCTAGCTACCTAAAGATGAGTACTCTAGATAAGTGTTAAGTGACTAAAATGTACTGTAAATGTACATTTTACTGGACTGGAAATGCTTGAACCATGATTCAAATGGCAACAACATTTCAAATTGAATGTTATATATAAATGATAATATATGCCATTTAGCAGACATGCGTGCATAAATATAACGTACCAGTGGTCCCGGGAATCGAACCCATTATCCTGGTAGCGCCATCTTCCAAATGAGCTACAGCGGAACACTGTTTTCTCTGTTGCTTTGTCTTTGATTTCACCTGCTTGTTCAATAAGTGTTTTTAAATAAAGCATTTACACGTCTTACCTTTACAAAGTTATTTTATATATGTTATTTTACTGCTGCTCTTTAATTACTTGTTACTTTCATCTCTTATTCTTATCCATATTTTTTGGAAACTGCATTGTTGATTAGGGGCTTGTAAGTAAGCATTTCATTGTAAGGTCTACACCTGTTGTATTCGGCGCATGCGACTAATACAATTTGATTTCATTTGATTTGATATAGAGGTGCGTACATGTTTGCAGTAACAAGGGAAATTAGAAACAGAAAAAGTTAAATTGATTCCAACATTCTATTATCAACATACCTGGATAAGGGCAAATGAGGTTCTCATGTAGGGGAAAGCTGCATCTCCCAGGAAAACGTGAGGATTTGGCGTTGTGGTACCTGGTAGGACAGCTGGCGAGTGTAAATCGAGGATCTTCTACAGCAGTTTGGACCCAAAATAACTCTCTTCAAACACTCCACCATCGCTCTTCTGCCGTATGCCCCTACATCCACCACTGTGAACCTGTAGCGGGGATCACACACTGCCATCAAGATAATACAACAGCCACGTTGTATTCCTTTTTGCATCTAAACGCTCACCTCCTCTCACTTTTTCCCTTCGTTTGTGGACTTCAATGCACAATATATCAGCTGTATGTGACCAGGCGGGAAAAAAAGGTTCCAAACCATATCATAACCGCCACACACAGCCTACACCATTGTCCCCATATTAGCTAAAGTAACATCATAGTCAACATAGCTAATAGAACTAACGTGTTAGTAAACCTGCTACAATCATGCAGTAACATTACAGTGTATAGTCAGTTAGCAGTTTAGCAGTTAAATGGGCCCTGGTGGCAATAAATTAGTAAAACCAAATGCTTTCCTTGATTTGGAAGAGTTCCAGTGTTATGTTGGATTGTTATAGCCAGCTAGCTAACATAGCATCCCTCTGTTTGAGCCGGGTGTTTCAGTAGGCTAAACTAGCTAGCTGCATTTTCTAGGTTAATTTGTTAGAAACTATTGTCTTTCTCGCTCTTTAAGTCAACTACTCATCACATTTTATGCACTGCAGTGCAAGCTAGCTGTACCTTATGCTTTCAGTACTAGATTAATTACCTGATCCTTTGATTGGGTGGACAACATTTCAGTTCATGCTGCAAGAGCTCTGATGGGTTGGACGTCCTCCGGAAGTTGTCATAATTACTTTGCAAGTATGGAAGGGGGTGAGAACCACGAGCCTACTAGGTTTTGTATTGAAGTCAATGTACCCAGAGGAGGATGGAAGCTAGCTGTATAACTCAGGCATAGAAACTCAACAAATATATACCATGTACACTAGAGCCACGTCTTTCTTGTGCCTTTTACAGCTTGTTTCTGGCCTAAAGCGTTGCAGAGTTATACATCCTATACAAATATCAAATCTGGGTTTGGGGAGTGCATTTATTTTAAGAATGTGACATTTCAGAATAATAGTAGAGAGTGATTTATTTCAGCTTTTATTTCTTTCATCACATTCCCAGTGGGTCAGAAGTTTACATACACTCAATTAGTATTTGGTAGCATTGCCTTTAAATTGCTTAACTTGGGTCAAACGTTTCAAGTAGCCTTCCACAAGCTTCCCACAATAAGTTGGGTGAATTTTGGTCCATTCCTCCTGACAGAGCTGGTGTAACTGGGTCAGGTTTGTAGGCCTCCTTGCTCGTACACACCTTTTTAGTTCTGCCCACAAATTTTCTATAGGATTGAGGTCAGGGCATTGTGATGGCCACTCCAATACCTTGTATTTGTTGTCCTTAAGCCATTTTGCCACAACATGCTTGGGGTCAATGTCCATTTGGAAGACCCATTTGCGACCAAGCTTTTACTTCCTGCCTGATGGCTTGAGATGTTGCTTCAATATATCCACACAATTTTCTTTCCTCATGATGCCATCTATTTTGTGAAGTGCACCAGTCCCTCCTGCAGCAAAGCATCCCCACAACATGATGCTGCCACCCCCATGCTTCACGGTTGCGATGGTGTTCTTCGGCTTGCAAGCCTCCCCCTTTTTCCTCCAAACATAACGATGGTCATTATGGCCAAACAGTTCTATTTTCGTTTCATCAGACCAGAGGACATTTCTCCAAAACGTACAATCTTCGTCCCCATGTGCAAAGCGTAGTCTGGCTTTTTTTAATGGAGGTTTTGGAGCAGTGGCTTCTTCCTTGCTGAGCGGCCTTTCAAGTTGTCAATATAGGACTCGCTTTACTGTGGATATAGATACTTTTGTATCTGTTTCCTCCAGCATCTTCACAAGGTTCTTTGCAGTTGTTCTGGGATTGATTTGCACTTTTTGCACCAAAGTACGTTCATCTCTAAGAGACAGAACGCGTCTCCTTCCTGAGCAGTATGACGGCTGCGTGGTCCCATGGTGTTTATACTTGCGTACTATTGTTTGTACAGATGAGCGTGGTACCTTCAGGCGTTTGGAAATTGGTCCCAAGGATGAACCAGACTTGTGGAGGTCCACAATTTTTTTCCTGAGGTCTTGGCTGATTTCTTTAGATTTTCCCATGATGTCAAGTAAAGAGGCACTGAGTTTGAAGGTATGCCTTGAAATACATCCACAGGTACATCTCCAAATGACTCAAATGATGTCAATTAGCCTATCAGAAGCTTCTAAAGCCATGACATAATTTTCTGGAATTTTCCAAGCTGTTTAAAGGCACAGTATGTAAACTTCTGACCCACTGGAATTGTGATACAATGAATTATAAGTGAAATAATCTGTCTGTAAACAATTGTTGGAAAAATTACTTGTCATGCACAAAGTAGACGTCCTAACCGACTTGCTAAAACTATGGTTTGTTAACAAGAAATTTGTGGAGTGGTTGAAAAACGAGTTTTAATGACTCCAACCTAAGTGTATGTAAACTTCCGACTTTAACAGTAGGTATCCCCCAATCCTTTACCTTTATGTTTTGTGGAAAAATGTAGCACTGGCATTTGGACGTGAGCTAACTTTTGTGTCGAGGTCAGCTGTTGTTGACTGGCTCTAACTAGCTATTGGCTGAAGTCATTTGTGTAACAAACCTTCTGCCATAAACAAATATAACTAGCTACCTTTCTTTGACTGTTTGTTAGCTAACTAGCTAGCTTTTGGCTGACTGGTGTTAGCTAGCTAGCTACAATATATACCAGCTTTAATACCACCATATAACTAGTTATCTACAGTAGCCTATAGGTTTGTTCTCATATACTTCTTATGACTTACTTGCAGCATGTTGCAGCAGCAGCTGAGTTTCTCAAGCCCATTAGAACCGAGGTAAAGTCAGTTTCAGTTTGGATATTCGACGGATATTCGCGCTTTCTAATCTCAATAGCTTTCAAACCACTTGAGCCACAGACTCCAAATAACTGTCATACACAGTGCACGCTTTTATTTTTTGTTGTCCTAGGTTACCTGGCTAAAATGCTTGCCCGCTAGCCTAACTTCCTTTCATGGGCAACGTTAGCTAGTTAACATTAGCCTTCTACATCTAGTTTATAATCCCAGTCACATGACATGCTAGTGCTAGAGATACCCCGTATTAACTCTGAGTTAGGCAAAACAGTACTTGAATATCACGCTCCACCAGTCATGGAATGAATCGCAGAAAGAACTCCATTTAGATGTTTTGGTGCCTGTAAAACAGTTTAAATGCACATTACATGAACTTTTTATTATAAACCGTGATTGCTTTTTGTAATGTGTGTTTTTCTTATAGAAGTTTATTTCTTTTATTAGCTTTAATCTCCATCTTGTACTTTTTATATTATTTTGTTTGGTTTTAAATTCTTATTGATTACTGTGTTGTTTTTATAGTTGTATGACAGGGCACAACTGTAAAAGAGACTGTCTCAGCTTGTTCCCCTGGTTAAATAAAGGTTAATGAAATATATATATATATATTTAAATGATTCTAGCTACCCTTGGCATCAATGAATACACGCCCCGGTTGTCATACTGTCTTAGAGATGATGGTAGGGAGATTTGAATTTAAAATTGAACTTCAATCAATCCCATACTCTGTAATGAGTATGTCAGATTATTAATGTAGAGTGTACCTACTTGTAGAAAGCACAGTAATAAAGAAAAATAGCATCCTGATATTCATCATAATGTCACTGAACCCACACTAACTGTAGTCCACAATGTTTCTCGCTAAAGTATGATGGACCCCCGTACAGGCATTACATTGCCAACATTACTATTTCTGTAAAACGAAACTCCACCGAGGTCAACTTCCATTGTAGGTGTTTTAGGCTGCCTGCCGCCACATACCAAAACAGCACAACCGTTGATCTCTGTGTTGCAACTTCTCTCTTCTCAGGCTTTATAGTTAAGACGAATAGAAAGGTAAGATTACAAATTACATGTATCTGTAAAGCTAGTTGCCAATTGCTAAAAACATATACCATCTTCAACTAACAGCACATTGCGGTTAAAACAGTCTCTTCGGTTGGTTTCAGTCTAGTCAATATTTTATTGTAGACGTTCATTACGATGATGGATCTTGTATGTAGTACTAACATGACTTATTTGGCTATTTGATTTAATCGAATGAGGTGTGTTTATACTTTCCCCACTAATAAGAAACCAGAACTACTCTGAATTAGAGAAACTTGAATGGTTAATTAGAAAATAAGTCTTCATGGTTGCAAATCGTATTTCAAAAGCATGGCCGATTCGACAGGATACGCGATATAATTGAAATAGCAGGTTTTGTTTTGTTTCCAATAGTCTTTCGTTTTCGTGAAAATTGATGTATACCGTATAAGTAAACGTCAAAATATAATTATTTCCCTTTGCTATTGCAAATACAGTGTCTTGTAACCCGATGTGGGCTGGGCATCCTGAAGATTCAAGAAACTATAATAATTAAATCAATCAAAAGTAAGGTTCAATTAATATATCTGTCAGAAAGCAATGAGTATTTTGCATAGCCTATCGTTTCGTATAATTTTTTATGTGCATGTGGTGGGTCAGTTATCGTGTCTAGCAAGGTGACTGAACGGTATTGACTGTAAAATGTGGTATAATAAGGAAGGGAAGTATGATTTTATGTCATAGAAAAGTTGGTACTGCAGTCACATCAGAAAATCATCCTACAGGTAGAGCAATCATGATGATTTTCAAAGTGAATCTTTGATATTATTCAATATTAATCTTCAACATTATTTGATACAGGCACAGGTCAATGTTTGCAGCAACAACAAAACATTTTTGGAAATGTTACAGCATGTATACTGAATAGAAAAAGTGTTGGTCCCATGTTTCATGAACTGAAATAAAAGATCGCCGAAATGTTTCATATGTACAAAAAGCGTATTTCTCTAAAATGTTGTTCACAAATTTGTTTACACCCCTGTTAGTGAGTATTTCTCCATTGCCAAGATAATCCATCCACCTGACTGGTGTGGCATATCAAGAAGCTGATTAAACATCATGATCATTACACAGGTGCACCTTGTGCTGGGGACAATTAAAGGCCACTAAAAAAGGTGCAGTTTTGTCACACAGGCACAGTTGTCTTAAGTTTTGAGGGAGCGTACAATTGGCATGCTGACTGCAGGAATGTCCACCAGAGCTGTTGCCAGATAATTTCATGTTCATTTCTCTAACATATGCCATCATTATAGAGAATTTGGCAGTACGTCCAACAAGCCTCACAACCGCAGACCACGTGTAACCATGGCAGCCTAGGACCTCCACATCCGGCTTCTTCACCTGCGGGATTGTCTGAAACCATCCACCCAGACAGCTGATGAAAATGTGGGTTTGCACAACTGAAGAATTTCTGCACAAACGTCTCAGGGAAGCTCATCTGCATGCTCTTCGTCCTGACCAGGATCTTGACCTGACTGCAGTTTGGCGTCGTAACCAACTTCAGTATGTAAATGCTCACTGCCATGCTGGTGAAGTCTGCTCTTCACGGATGAACGTCGGTTTCAACTGTATCAGGCAGATGGCAGACCGCCTGCATGGCGACATGTGGGCGAACGGTTTGCTGACGTCAACGTTGTGAACAGAGTACCCCAGGGTGGGGGTGGAGTTATGGTATGGGCAGGCATAAAACAAGTATCGATGTGTACGACAGCGTGTTCCAGTTCCTGCTAACATCCAGTAACTTCGCACAGCCTCTGAAGAGGAGTGGGGCAACATTCCACAGGCCACAATCAACAGCCTGATCAACTCTATGCGAAGGAGATATGTCTTGTGACACGAGGCAAATAGTGGTCACACCAGATACGGACTGTTTTTTTCCCCCACGCCCTTACCTTTTTCAAATCTGTATTCACAGTCATGTGAAATCCATAGATTAAGGCCTAATTCATTTATTTCAATTAAACTGATTTCCTTATTTGAACTGTAACTCAGTAAAATCTTAGAAATTGTTTCATGTTGCGTTTATATTTTTGTTCCGTGTAACTACTTCCTTTCATGGATTTAAAACCTCTTATCAGACCGATGTATTTCTCTCCCCACTAAAGGTAATTCCTTCTCTTCCTCCCCCCTTTCTTCCTTCCCTCCCTCCTTCTTCTTTCTCCTTGGGTGTGGTGTAGCCATGGCTGTCCACCAGCAGCAGATCACCACTGTAACAACCACCCAGAGGTCGGGGGAATGGAGCACAGGACTGTGTGACTGCTGCTCTGACATGGGCACCTGTAAGTCATCATAGAGTCACTTACCTAATATGCTCATCTCAAAACCCAGAACCAAATCTAGATTTATGTTTTTATTTTGTAATGTATATATTTTTTTTAGTAATTTTTTTCCTCGGGCTCTTCTTTCCGAGTATATATTCGTTATATATTTAAATTAAAATCAGTCTGTTGTGACTAGAGACTAGTTCGAAGCATCTTGCACTTCATATACTTGAACTTAAAATCTCTGATTTACTGAGAGAATACTGTACCAAGAACCAGACATTTACCTGATACCCCCCGGACCCAGGGAACCGACCTCCCCAGGGAAATCAGCTAACTTCCTGCATTTGAAACACATTTAGCCATGGTGCAAAGAGAAACATGTGTAGTTTTATAATGCTATAAGGCTAAGAGAAAATGTTGCAGTTTTAAAGCTACATTTCCTGCAAATCTATACTTGTTGCCATGTGTGAGGGGGGGGGGGCAGTTTTATAGCTCATCTCATACTTTGCAAATCTTACATTTACCGGAAATATGTCACACTGAATTTTAGGGGATGGGAGGGTCTATGAGAAACAATCTCACTGGATAATGAAAAACAGAAAGCTGGAACCAAATGTGTGACGTCACATTCCAGTAACACAGTGGGGGCTGTTACTGGAATGTCAATAAACTGGTGAAATCAGATCCTTAAACGTTACAGGGAGGGATAGAGTTGGTTTTATCAGTACATTTTCTGCTAACATCCACAGTGAACAGGAGAGAAAGCTGAATTATTTTGAGGCCATCCCTGCCCATCCATTATCGTATACTTATTAGTCGGTTACCTTAAAAATAAAGAGTTCATCTTTGGTTGTTGAGAGCTCTCTAGAGACAGAAGGAGAGGGGCAGAGGGAGGAAGTTAGGAGAAATTCTCGACGGAGAGAAGGAAGAAAGATCGGGAGAGGAGAAATATGTGTTGAAAATGAGTTAATTTACATACATTTGTTTATAGTTTTACCCCTACTTTCACTCTATGATCAAACATTGTTTCATGACATTCTAATCTGTTGTATATGAACTATCAAGTGTTACATACTACAGTCGTGGCCAAAAGTTTTGAGAATTACACAAATATTATTTTTCACAAAGTCTGCTGCCTCAGTTTGTATGATGGCATTTTGCATATACTCCAGAATGTTATGGAGAGTGATCAGATGAATTGCAATTGCAAAAAACGTTTCCACTGCATTTTAGCCCTGCCACAAAAGGACCAGCTGACATCATGTCAGTGATTCTCTCATTAACACAGGTGTGAGTGTTGAGGAGGACAAGGCTGGAGACCTCACTCTTTCATATTGATTGAGTTCGAATAACAGACTGGAAGCTTCAAAAGGAGGGTGGTGCTTGGAATCATTGTTCTTCCTCTGTCAACCATGGTTACCTGCAAGGAAACACGTGCCGTCATCATTGCTTTGCACAAAAAGGGCTTTACAGGCAAGGATATTGTTGCCAGTAAGATTGCACCTAAATCAACCATTTATCGGATCATCAAGAACTTCAAGGAGAGCGGTTTAATTGTTGTGAAGAAGGCTTCAGGGCACCCAAGAAAGTCCAGCAAGCGTCAGGACCGTCTCCTAAGGTTGATTCAGCTGCGGGATCGGGGCACCACCAGTACAGAGCTTGCTCAGGAATAGCAGCAGGCAGGTGTGAGTGCATCTGCACGCACAGTGAGGCGAAGACTTTTGGAGGATGGCCTGGTGTCAAGAAGGGCAGCAAAGAAGCCACTTCTTTCCAGGAAAAACATCAGGGACAGACTGATATTCTGCAAAAGGTACAGGGATTGGACTGCTGAGGACTGGGGTAAAGTCATTTTCTCTGATGAATCCCCTTTCAGATTTTTGGGGGCCTCCGGAAAAAAGCTTGTCCGGAGAAGACAAGGTGAGCGCTACCATCAGTCCTGTGTCATGCCAACAGTAAAGCATCCTGAGACCATTCATGTATGGGGTTGCTTCTCAGCCAAGGGAGTGGGCTCACTCACAATTTTGCCTAAGAACACAGCCATGAATAAAGAATGGTACCAACACATCCTCCGAGAGCAACTTCTCCCAACCATCCAGGAACAGTTTGGTGACGAACAATGCATTTTCCAGCATGATGGAGCACCTTGCCATAAGGCAAAAGTGATAACTAAGTGGCTCGGGGAACAAAACATCGATATTTTGGGTCCATGGCCAGGAAACTCCCCAGACCTTAATCCCATTGAGAATTTGTTGTCAATCCTCAAATTGGGTGGACAAACAAAAACCCACAAATTCTGACAAACTCCAAGCATTGATTATGCAAGAATGGGCTACCATCAGTCAGGATGTGGCCCAGAAGTTAATTGACAGCATGCCAAGGCGGATTGCAGAGGTCTTAAAAGAAGAGTCAACACTGCAAATATTGACTCTTTCATGTAATTGTCAATAAAAGCCTTTTACACTTGTAAAATGCTTGTAATTATACTTCAGTATTCCATAGTAACATCTGACAAAAATATCTAAAGACACTGAATCAGCAAACTTTTTGGAAATTAATATTTGTGTCATTCTCAAAACGTTTGGCCACGACTACGTTGACCTTCAATTGTGTGTGTGTATGTGTCTCCCAGGTTGCTGTGCCTTGTGGTGCTTCCCCTGTCTTCAGTGTCAGACCGCCTCCCACTTCGGCTGGTGTCTCTGCATGCCCCTCCTGGACCCATGTGCCTTTATGGCTGTCTCCTGCTGCATGCGCTCCTCCATGAGAGAACGCTACGGCATCCAGGTAGGAGCCCTGCGAGAGGGTGGGGGTGCCGATCGGGGAGAGCAGGGAGGGGGAGGTGAGAGTGGAGACAGGGAGGGGATAGGTGGGTGGTGGTATCCACAGCACCCACATCCGTTGCTATCCACAACGTCTCTTACTTTCCTTTCTGAGGGGAAATGTTTTTGGAAACTACCAGATGTTTGAGGTGTGAATAAATATTATTGGTGCACTTTTTTTTTTTTACAGCTTTTTCTTTTTTGTTGCATTTACATTCTACACCTATTTAACATACATGGCCTTATTTTTTTACACACTTACATAGCGAAATACAGTTATTTGATGTACATGACATCTGGATAGATAGCACTTAAAACACATCCGGTATACATTATACAGTATAGTGTTTTCAGTCTGTTATAGATCATGGGCTTTTAAACCCACCCCAATGCTGTTGTTCTTAGTGTTGTTATTGCCTTGATTACCCTTTAAAAATAACACTGAATATGGAATTAAACTCAACCTTTTCTCTCTCCTTCCCTGAACTTGTGCTACACCCCCTATTCTTCTCTCCACCTCTGTCCTCATCCCCTTTTAACTCTGTCCTGTTGACATGTTCTTGTCCTCTGCTTTCATTTTCTATCCATCTCTCCTTCCTTCTTCCCCCTCTCAGGGTTCGACGTGTGGAGATGTCGCATTGGTGTGTTGCTGCTACGTCTGTACCTGGTGCCAGATGGCCCGTGAGGTTAAGACGCAGACCACATCAGGCCCCCAACAGGTTCACGTGGTCACCCAACAAGTTCGCATGGCTTAGGACCCCAAAATGAGGGTAGGGACTAGATGGCCAGTCTAGAAGGGTCTTAACTGCTGAGCAAGAACTACTGAGCAAGTGCTTTACTAACTTTTTGTTCCTTATAATGTTTAAAGGTTAAGGATAGGGCTTACAGTTTGGGTTTGTGGTAAAAAATTACACAATTTCATAATTTCTAGCATTGCCAAATAGTGATGGCCAAGAAAGAGGGCCATATCGGGATAGAATACCATTCCAGTCTATAGCAAACATATGTTGAATGTACTGCATACTTCAGATGTGTCTGTAGGAGAGACATTTTATATAATTTACTCATCTCATAGTAACCATTGAATGTTAATCTCAGGCTTTAAACATTTGTTTTACAGTTTAACATGTAGACTACTTGTCTTTCTTGCATACTTTCACTTGTCTTTTATGACTAGCCCTGACTTTGCTGATAGTTGCTCTACTGAGAAAAAGTTTGGTCTATTATGACTATTTGGTTGTCTTACCTAGCTACCTAAAGATGAGTACTCTAGATAAGTGTTAACCTTTCTGAACCACCCATTCCGGATCCGGGATAATTGTCATCAGCAACGCTGAATAGCATAGCGCCACAGTCAAATAATATTACTAGAAAATATTCATATTCATGAAATCACAAGTGCAATCTTGCAAAACACAGCTTAGCCTTTTGTTAATCCACCTGTCGTCTCAGATTTTGAAATTATGCTTTACAGCGAAAGCAATACAAGCGCTTGTGTAAGTTTATCGATCGCTCGACAAAACATTAAGTACACTTAGCATCAGGTAACTTGGTCACGAAAATCAGAAAAGCAATCAAATTAATAGTTTACCTTTGATGATCTTCGGATGTTTTCACTCACGAGACTCCCAGTTAGACAACAAATGTTCCTTTAGTTCCATAAAGATATTTTTATATCCAAATACCTCCATTCGTTTCGCGCGTTATGCTGAGAAATCTACAGGAAAAAGCGTTCACGACAACGCAGACAAAAATTCCAGATAATGTCCATAATGTCCACAGAAACATGTCAAACGTTTTTTATAATCAATCCTCAGGTTGTTTTTCAAATATCTATTCGATAATATATCAACCGGGAGTGTTGGTTTTTCACTAGGACCGGGAGTAACAATGGCCGCCTTTCTCTGTTGCGCACAACTCACTCTGAGAGCCCCCACCTATCCACTTACGCAATGTGATCGTTCTCGCTCATTTTTCAAAATAAAAGCCTGAAACTATGTCTAAAGGCTGTTGACACCTTAGGGAAGCCATAGAAAAAGGAATCTGGTTGATATCCCTTTAAATGGGTAATAGGGATGCATAAGAACAGAGAGGTTTCAAAAACAGAGGCACTTCCTGATTGGATTTTCCTCAGGTTTTAGCCTGCAATATCAGTTCTGTTAAACTCACAGACAAAATTTTGACAGTTTTGGAAACTTTAGTGTTTTCTATCCTAATCTGACAATTATATGCATATTCTAGTTTCGGGGGCTGAGAAATAGGCAGTTTCAAATGGGTACGTTTTTTAGCCAAAAACGAAAATACTGCCCCCTACACTTAATTAAGTGACTAAAATGTACTGTAAATGTAAAATGCTTGAACCATGATTCAAATGGCAACAACATTTCAAATTGAATGTTATATATAAATGATAATATATGCCATTTAGCAGACATGCGTGCATAAATATAACGTATCAGTGGTCCCGGGAATCGAACCCATTATCCTGGTAGCGCCATCCTCTTCCAAATGAGCTACAGCGGAACACTGTTTTCTCTGTTGCTTTGTCTTTGATTTCACCTGCTTGTTCAATAAGTGTTTTTAAATAAAGCATTTATACGTCTTACCTTTACAAAGTTGTTAAAATTAGTATTGGTGATCCTTTTGTGTGCATGTGTGTTACCGTCAACAGTGTCCCACAAGATGTTCAGTACATTTATGACATTTATCTGTGACTGGACTCCAAAGAGGTCTATGTGTACTGTATCATAAAGCAGCATATAGTGAATGACTTACCTGTTTCCCTTTTTGAAAAAGTTAAAGATTAACATAAGTTAATGTGCAGTTAAGTTGAACTCTGAGAATGTAAAAAGAAAAAAAGAAGATTTCCAGATAAACGTTTTATTTCAACGGTTTCAATCAAGACAATACTATATGTTTGCTCTCATTCTTCTTTGCTCTCTCCATCCATTGTCTTGGAAGTGCAGCACTGGCACAGTAGAGAGCTACACACACACACACACACACACACACACAAGCATTTAGTATCAGATCACAGAAAATGGTGCATGCAACAGTCGTACCAATAGGTAACACACACAGACACACTCACTCCTACCTACCTGTTGGGTGTCAGCTTGGTAGAGGCAGAGCGGACCAGAGTTCCTACTGCTCCCAGCCCCTCCAATTGAAGCCCCACTTTACCGAACACAGCAACTGCCTGTCGAGTCCTGACATACAAACACACACACGTGCTCTTACTAACACACCTCACCCCAGAGCCCACTTCTGCTACTTGCTATTACTTCTACTATTACTTGTTATTGTTGACTTGACTCTCCATTGTTATTATTGATAATTGATTAATGTACTTCTTTGTTGAGGGCGCTAACACGTAAGCATTTCACTGCACCTTTTATCCATGCTATAAACTGTGATTGTGACGAATAAATGTGATTTGATTTTAGCCAAATGTTTCACCAAACAAGCCTTTTGTTTTCAGCATCATATTCAGCGACCACCATTTCATTTGGTTGCATAAAGAAACACTAATAAAATAGTGATAAGACTTGAGGAAATGTGGTTGTTTTCTTTTAGCTACCAGTCCTCTGCGATGGTTCAGAGATGATGATAATAATCGAAAAGGGCAAATAAGAACAGACTCGTCTCAAAATGTCTGCTGACTTCTCTTTCTTCCTCCGAAGCCTCTCCCTGGAGGCCTCAGGTGACCCCTTTTTACCATACCGTTCCCTCGCTTTCCTTCCCTTTGCTCTCATTTGTTGTCTCACTCCTCTTTTTACACCCCCCCCCTTCAATCCCCATCTCTAACACATTTCCAACTGTCCAGATCTTCTCTTGCTCCTCCACTCTTTTTCTCACAAGGTATGCCTCCCTTTCTTTCTCTCTGCCCCCCCCCCCCCCCCACTCACATCTCAGTGACATTGTTGGATTGCTGTCTGATAGCTTCCAGCTGTGTGCCGACGTCACTCTGCTTCTGTCTGTCGTGTCTGTCTCTCCGCCAGTGGGACACCAGGGTACCCATGTCCTTCTGGAAGGCCCTCAGCAACCCCAGGGTCTCCCGGTGCTCCTGGCGCCCCTCCTCATAGGCCACGCGCAGGTGCTCGACGTCCATCCTATAGGGGGTTAGAGTTTAGGGGGGAGAAGGCCACATACTGTAAATCAATCTTTTTCATGAAACTGGTGTTTTTTTGGTTTGCTGAATATGGTGAAAGGAAATGTAAATGTGCGTCTGTGTCTGTTTGTCTTTGTGACTTTGAGATTCTGTATGTAATGAAAAGCGCTGTATAAAATACATCTATTATTATTATTATTCTGACTGGCTGCCTGCATCTATACTGCCAATACCTCAGGTCAGTGATGGCATGGAGGGCTGCTGCCCTCTCCTTCCCCCGCTGGGCACAGCTGGTCAGGGTGGCGGTTCCAGGGCTGGTGGTCCTGGGGCAGCAGTGGCCCTGGGTCAGGGTGGCGTTGGCCTCGGTCAGGCAAGTCTCGGATGGGCGGCGCGCCACGGCACAGTGAGCCAGGCAGTGGTGGTGTGTACACTGGGACAGGTTGGAGGGCACCTGGTTCACCTGGGAGGTGGAATGGATCTTGGTGGGGGCGTCTGCCGGCAGGAGAGGGTTGGCGGAGTGGAAGAGGGAGTGAGAGGGGCGGTGGTGGGTAGTGGAGAGGAGGTGGTGAGTGGTCGGTATTGGGGTTGGGTCCAGGGCTTCGTTGCTCTGAGCCTCCACCAGGCGTTTCAGAAGAGTCCGCAGTGTTTCCTGAAAATAACGTACAAACCTGAAAATCTAGTATAGAATGAATTCATTTAGCTACAGCAGAAAAACTTATTTTAAAGGAGCATTCCATGTACAGTATACTGTATCTATTTGGAATTTGTCTCCAGCATGGCATATTTAGCAACATATTTATTCCTCAGTCATGAGAAAGCTATCAACGCTAAAAACACTTCATCCCTCTTCACATTTGCCATGGTCTCCCTCTCTCTCTCTTTCACTCCTCCCTTTTTCCACCTCCTTCTTTCACCTGGACTGTGACCACACTGCAATGAATTAGCTCCATCTTCCATTTGACACTGTCGCTCTCTCTCTCCACTCCTCTGCACTCCTCCTATGAGAAAGGGAGGGAAGGATGTTAACTATTATTTGCATCCGGGAAAGACCTGGCAAGATGCCAGCACTACGAGCTGACAGAGGAGTTAGTAGCGAACCCACATCTCCACACACATCTGTTGAGGTTAAAGGTTCACTGCAGCCATATTCATGTCAATATCAAAGATTTTCTGGGTAAGAATTAAGTACCTTACTTTGATTGTTTAATTAAAATGGTCAAAAGGAAACAAAAATAGATTCTTATCAAAAAGCTATCTCTCAAGATAGCACTGTCTGGGAGTGGCCTGAGTGAGGGACCTAATTGGAGGAGCCTAATGGGTGGGATATGTAACCTGAAAACGAACTATTATTGTCAGAGACGAGGGCAAACTCTTTATTGGTCTATTAACTTATATCGTCTGGCGATGTCGTCAGCCGGTCCAAAAACCCCACCTGTGCAAACAAGCTGAAATTTCAGTCTTTTCAAACAGCTCTAAGACCAAAATGACATTATCATAATTTTCACATTTTACAATATTATTCCAACTTCATAGTGTGGAAATATACACTGAATGTACAAAACATCAGGACCACATTGTTAATATTGAGTTGCACCCCCTTTTGCCCTCAGAACAGCCTCAATTCTTCGGGGCATGGACTCTACAAGGTGTCGAAAGCGTTCCACAGGGAGGCTGGCCCATGTTGACTCCAATGCTTCCCACAGTTGTGCCAAGTTGGCTGGATGTCCTTTGGGTGGTGGACCATTCTTGATATACATGGGAAACAGAGTTGCAGTTCTTGACATACTTAAACTGGTGTGCCTGGCACCTACTACCATACCCTGTTCAAAAGCACAGAAACACACACCCAATCCATGTCTTAATTGTCTCAAGGCTTAAAAATCCTTCTTTAACCTGTCTCCTTCCCTTCATTGACACTGATTGAAGTGGATAAGGGATCATAGCTTTCACCTGGATTCACCTGGTCAGTATATGTCATGGAAAGAGCAAGTGTTCTTAATGTTTTGTACACTCAGTGTACAGTATATAAAACACAGGAAAAACATATTTTTGACTGCAATGACCCTTAAAAAATCTGAACATTTTCTGAGAAGGAACTTGACAGATTTTATTGTTCACACCAGACCTGAGTTCAAATAGTATCTGCTATCGTAAAGAAACGTTAACTGCAATTGATTGAGCTTGCCCGGCACAATAGAACCAACGGAATAGTCCAAAATGTGCAGAACCCGCCCATCTGACACTCCGGACAGGCTCTATCAGATGCTCAAAGTATTTTAAAGAAAACCCAATACTACTTGAACCCAGCCCACAGTTTTAGTTGCTTTCTGTCTGTTACTCACCTCTAGTTCATACAGACAGTGGGTGATCTCAGAGGGCACTAGCCTCTTGGGTAAACTATGGAATTCCTGCAGGGACAAAAGCCATAGAAAATACAGAAACAAACAAGACAAAGGTTTCTTATAATGCTGCAGAATCTAAAGCCAGGGGAACCACAATAGTATTCAAAGCCTTGCCACATATTTTTCACTTCCTGGGTGGTGGATGTAACCATTGCAAATGTAAAAACACAATAGCTTCAGCATCGAAATTGCGCATTCAAACAACCTTAATGATAACAGTGGATTTTCTTTTAAGTTTTTTAGTACTTTTACAAGGGCCTCATTGAATAACATTGAATGGGAATAACTTGTGTAACTCTCACCCCATCCTCCATCAATATGTACCATCCACATGTCTCCCAATATGTTAAAGCAAACAACCCCAAACATCAGTTCTACATTGCCTGACCTGTAGGTACTTTGATGGGCTCTCAGTTGAAGTCCCCTCCACATCATGTCTCTTTTTCCTTTTCTCTTGACTTGCTTTGAGGTTTACCACCATTAACCCTTCCTCCTCCTCTTCCTCATCGATGGACTCAAGGGACCCCGAATCCTCATCATCCTCAGGGTGCAACTCGTTGGTGCTGTCCCTGGCGTCCTGCCAGTTCTCCTCGTGCTCCGTGCCCAAACTCTTTTTTCCGTCACTGCACTTCCCCTCCCCACCTGCAGGCAGCGCTATGTCCTCCAGGGAGAGCCGGCTGCTGTGGGAGCTCCTGGGGTTCAGGGTGGTGTCACTGGTAGGCTGGAGCTCCACTCTAGAGTCTGATAGAGAAGGGGAAAGGTAGTCTATTATGTTTCATGGGCCAAATCTGGTTTTGAACAAAAGCCTCCACACTGCGGCTCTTCAGGACTGGAGTTGTCCACCTTGATTTAAACTTTCAATAATGTCCAAATCTCAAATGACACCCTATTACTTTAGTAGTGCACTACTTTGAAGACAAGAGGCTCTGGTCAGTAGTGCACTATATAGGGAAAAGGATGTCATGGTTTTAGATGACATGGGTTAAAGTGTAAACCAGGGTGGACAACTTTGATCCTGATGAGTTGTGGTACACAGCATGTGGGGAACTGGAAAATACTAGCAGAAACATGACAAGGCTATAGGCAATTGCATGCATGCACACACGCACTTAGGCCTGCACACACACACACAAATAGACATGCCACCCTGGGTCCTCTCCAAATACTACCACTTCACCATCGAGAGCATCCTGACTGGTTGCATTACGGCCCGGTACCATGATTTAAACCACATGGAACCTTGCACATGACTGACTGACATGAAAAGATGTTTGCTGGCACCTCATTTTTAATTAGATTTTTTTATCACGGATAATTACAAAAAAATACTCTGATCATAAACGTATCCAGAAAATTGCACATATCCGTTATGATACTCGTTTTGTCCGACTACTCGGCACACCCCTAATAAGGTCTGATACCAACAGGCTCGTCTCTGCTTCAAGCCATCTGCTGAACACTTGAACTGGACTGACCACCTGCTCTGATTCTCTACACCTTAGCGCAGATGCATTCGCTCACACACACTCCCACACAGACATCAGGGTTCTCCCCAAAGAATATAAGAGATAGTGGTGAGCGGGTCAACGGTTTGTTCACCCGCTCCCGCACACACAATTGCTAATAACCCATCTTCAACCGCCTGACTATATGTGATAAAGTGAAAATCTGAAGCCCGCACCCGACTCTAACCCACAAAATATAGAAAATGAGCTGTAGGCTACAGCCAGAGATGATTTTTTGACCGGGGTTGCAGGATTATTTTGTTGTTGCCTAATTTAGATATGTTTCTGCTTATAATTTCCAATATTTTGGCCAGCAACTTGTTAGTCAAGTTGTCTGTAATTAGATACATGCAGCTTCTCCTCTGTCATTATACAGTATGTTGCACTAGAAGACTAAATAAACCATTGCTCACCAGAAGAATGTCATAAATGGTCAAACGAATGCTTCAATCTAGTTGACATCAGTAAAGTTCTCTATCATCTCTGCTTTTTTGTGTGAAGCAAATACATTTAGGGACCAGGAAGAAAATGCAATAACAGAAAAACAAAGAAATAAGAAAGATTTTCTGTGCAAAATGTCCAAATGAAATCAGTGAGACTGGTTGTAAGGAAATAGAAAGCTGTGAAAACAGCCCAACATGTTTGTGATAAGATTTCAGCTTGGATTCATATTTTATGTGGTTGATATAGGTCTACTATCAGATTGTATAATGCTGATAAAGATATCACCTCTACAGATGGTCCCTAACTGCCATTCACATTCTTTCAAGATGCTGAATGAAAGAAATAATGTACATTTGGTGTATAATTTTACTGCAAGAAATTCTGCAGGAGTTAATATTAAGACTATGTGAGAGGTTATAGACCTACAGTCAGTGTCCAGATTTCAGTTTCCAGTTAACCAATCTGAACAGTAGGCTACAGTTCCCTTGACATAGGCCTATTTGAAGTCCTAATCTTGTGACTGTCAAATGTGTATAGTGCCTCACAATCATCACACACAACATCGCACTGCTATCATCCCCTTTAACCACTTCACCAAATCTTTCCCAAACATGACTTTTCTGGCCCTCTCTTCTCTTTATTTTCAACTCTTCATTACACAGCTTTTCTCTTATTGTATTAAACTCCGACATTGGCCTTTTTTCCTCTGTGGATCTACGTTAACTTTTTCTGGATGTTCCCAAAAGCATTTTCGCGATTGGCATGTAGGCTAACACAAATAGCCTATTACGTAGCCTATATATATATATTTTTAAGTGTTTTTAAAACTGCCACCCAAACTGGCCTAAAATATAGCCCTTTATAATGTCCACTTACAGTGCATTTGGAAAGATTTCAGACCCCTTGACTTTTTCCACATTTTGTGACATTACAGCCTTATTCTAAAATGGATTAAATAAAACAATTTCCTCAGCAATCTACACACAATAACCCATAACGATAAAGTGAAAACAGTTTAGACATTTTTGTTAATGTATTAAAAACAGAAATGCCGAGGGATCACGTGACCCCTGAACGAGATGGCCGCATGAACTAGGAGCTCCGCACAAGTAGTTTCCAATTCCTAATCTTACCTCCACTTCAAGTTTAAACTCATTTAGCTTTAGTCAAAAAGTCATGGCGGCTACAAAAGGCGACACTACAGGTGACATTTTTACCCGGACTCGAGCACTAGCGACGGAAAAAGCCTCCAAGAAGCAGCTAGCTTCAGAAAAAGCTAGCGCCATTAGCCAGGAGCAAGAGGACCCGTTCCCCCCCGAGGCCCAACGAAGGCCAACCTCGCACTCTGTCGAAGACATCTTTTCTGAGCTGAGATCCCAACGTACAGAACTCAACACTAAACTAGATGCCATTAACGCTCAGCTCAGTGCGATAGGGGGCAAGGTGACAATCCTGGAAAATGCTTTGCCTGACATAAACAACAAGATAACCATAAACGCGGGGCGCCTGGACGAGGCAGAGAGGCGAATCCTATCCACGGAAAACTTATTGACAGACGCCATGGAAACAATAGCATATGCTAAAAAAAAAATAGAGCAGCTGGAAGAGAAAACAGAGGACCTGGAAAACAGGGGGCGAAGGAATAATTGTGTTCTATTAAATCTGGGCGAAAAAGAAGAGGGAAACATGCCACTGATCCGCTACCTGCAAGACAAACTTCCCGAGTGGCTCCACCTGTCCACCGACAGACCCATAGAACTCGAGAGAGCTCACCGAGCACTGAGGCCCCCACCAGCAGCCAGACAACCACCGCGCCCAATCACCATACGTTTCTTGAGATTCACCGACAAGGAACGAGTCCTACAGGCGGCGAAAACCAACACCATTACAGTGGGAAACGCCAAACTCATCTTGCTCCAGGACCTGTCAGCTGGAATACGCCGAAAGCGCCGAGAGTTTGACGAGGTGAAGAAATGCTCCATTGACCGAGGCATCTTTAGGGGATTCAAATACCCAAACGAGCTCAGGATTCTTTACCAAGGAGCCCTGCGACACTTCAAAACTCCCGAAGAGGCAAAACGTTTTTTGAAAGACAACCCCGGTCAATGAGAAATGGACCAATGACTAAATGCGATTACTATTATTACTAAAGGAGGTAAGACAACATATAGCCGATATCCAAAGACCCACCCGCCCTGCTAAATGTCATTATAGCCGTCTAATCTATATTTATGTTCCTTTAGCTGAGAGGGATAGGCTCCATATTATAACCTAGGCCTACTATATGTAGGCTGGGCTATTGATTTTATTTTCTCCCATTTTTAATGTGGTCTGGACGGGGGCTACGTTGTCATTTACCCAATGCGGGGCGGAGAGGATGAGGCATTTCTTTGGTGGGGAGGGGGAGACGTTGTGCGTTGCTAACTGTTCCCGTTTTTTTTGTTGTTGTTGTGGGAACACAGAATTGTGACTGAGCGGGGAGGTAATAGATCCAACGGGATATGTCGAGTTGTTTGGGAACTCGGCTGGGGTGTTCAGAGACTGTTATTTTATGTAAACCATTTATTTTCCTTTTATGTGAACGCAGCTGTAACTACTATCCACCTTTACCCAGAGATGACTTGCACTAAAGTTCGATTACTGTTCGATGACGATGACTAGTACCTTAAATCTATTGACATGGAACTGCCATGGTCTAGGTCATGCAATAAAACGGAAAAAGATACTATGTGCTCTAAAAAAGGAAAAAGCAGACATCGCGCTATTGCAAGAGACACACCTCTGTGATGCTGAACATGCCAAACTCCGCAGAGCTTGGGTGGGACAGGTGTATTTCTCATCTTTCAAATCCAACAGTAGAGGCACAGCCATACTTATCCATAAGAATGTTCCATTCATAATTGACAAAAACATATCTGATCCGGAGGGGAGATTTATTTTGATAACTGGGTCACTGTATGGGCAACCAATTACTCTCTTAAACATATACGCCCCTAACACAGATACTCCTGCTTTTATGTCGAAAATGATAACCCTGTTCAATGAGCATTGTGTTTCCTTTGGAGTGTTGGCCGGAGATTTTAATTGTACCCTGAACCCAACCCTAGACAAATCATCTCAAGTCCCCACCACAAATCCTAGATCTGCAAAGATGTTGAACTCTCTTACTAAAGAGATGGGACTGATAGATATCTGGAGAGAGACTAATAGCTCATCTATGGACTATACATACTACTCTAATGTCCATAACACCTACTCCCGTATAGATTACATTTTTATCCCAAAGAGTTTCATAAATTCAGCCACGGGTAGAATCGGACCCATAGCGCTTTCGGATCACGCCTTTGTCCACCTCCGCTTTGACCTCTGCAAAAACATCCCGAGGTCAAAGAGCTGGAAATTCAACACCTCCATGCTATCAAACGAAGCATTCCATACATTGGTAACTACATGGATAGACAACTACACACAAGACAACAAAGATTCTCCTGTTTCTCCGGCCACAATGTGGGACGCTGCTAAAGCCACACTAAGAGGTCATCTAATTGCATATGCTTCCTCTAAGAAAAAAGCAATGGAAGCACACAGGCTAGATCTGGAGAGGGAGCTGGAACGCTGTGAAAAAGTACATAAACAATCCACAGACAGCACCTCCTGGAGTCAACTTAAAGCAGCCAAAGCCAAACTGAATTTGGACTATACTCGGGAGATTAAAAAAAAAGTTCTTTACTAAACAGAAATACCATGAGTATAGCAATAGGCCTAGTAGATTGCTTGCTTATCAATTAAAAAAAGAGCAGTCAGAGCGTACAATTATGGCTATCCGAACAGCAGAGGACGAGGTCACATATGACCCAAAAAAAGATCAATTTAACTTTTCATGATTTTTACTGCAAACTATATACCTCTGAGAGAAAACACACGGAAGCAGAACTCCACTCCTTCCTAGAGGGAATCTCGCTACCTAAACTATCAGAGACTGACCAAGAAGATCTCAACTCCCCCTTCACTCCTGAGGAGATCCTGGAGGCAATTACCTCCATGCCACCTAACAAGTCCCCAGGCCCAGATGGATTCCCCAGAGAGTTCTACAAAGCTTTTTGGCCCCAGCTTAGCCCTATTTTCATGCCAATGCTGGAGGATTTTTGCAAAAACGGAGTTCTCCCAGACTCAATGCGCACAGCTCGCATTACAGTGTTGCTCAAAAAAGACAAGGACCCCCTATCCTGCTCCTCCTTCCGGCCCATAAGCTTGTTGGATTTCGACTACAAAATAATTACCAAATTGCTGGCCAAAAGACTAAACACTCTTCTTCCCAAAATAATAAAAGCGGACCAAACTGGATTTATTAGAGACAGATACTCTTCTGATAACATTCGCCGTCTTTTTGATATTATTGATCAAGTAAACGCACAGAAGACCCCTGTCCTGCTGGCTTCACGAGTATCAAGAGTATCTGGATGCTGAGAAGGCGTTCGACAGGATGGAGTGGAGCTTTTTGTTCTCAGTCTTAGAAAAGTTCAATATGGGCCCAAACTTTATTAAATGGATCAAATCACTATACTCTCATCCAAATGCCATGGTGACTACTAACGGACTGAACTCTGACAGATTCCCTTTGGGACGGGGCACAAGACAAGGGTGCTCGCTGTCCCCCCTGCTCTACTTGTTGGGGGCGGAGCCTCTGGCAGAGTTGATAAGGAGCAATTCAAGTATTACAGGTGTTCCTGCAGGCGGCCTGCAGCACAAGATTTCGCTTTACGCGGATGATGTCTTGCTCTACATATCCAACCCTGAGAAATCCCTTCCTCCCATTTTAGACACAATTGCTCAGTATGGCACGTTTTCAGGTTATAAGATAAATTTTAACAAATCCACTGTCTGCCCTCTCAATATTACACTCACCAGTTCTATGAAGACACTATGCCCATTCCAATGGAAGACACAGGGGTTTCAATACCTTGGGATATTCATAACACCAGATCTGAATAGGCTTTTCAAGGAGAATTATCTTCCACTCCTGGATCGAATCAAAAACAACCTCCAAACCTGGATCTCCCTCCCAATTAGCTTAGTAGGAAGAATTAATGTAATCCGTATGAACATCCTCCCTAGACTGAACTATTTATTTCAGATGCTCCCATGCTATCTCCCAGCTTCCTTTTTCAAAACAATTAACCAAAGCATCACCAAATTTATATGGGGCAATAAAAAACCTAGGATCAAGCTCTCCACTCTATCGAAACCTGAATCTAAGGGCGGTCTTGCCCTTCCCTCCCTTCAATTGTACTACTGGTCTGCCCAAATCCGCAACATGCTAACATGGATCACAAACAGACAAGAGTCAACGTGGATCCAGATAGAAGCCCAATCCTGTGGTTCATTGCCACTAAGCTCAACTATATTCATTAATAACTTTAGTGAAGTGGGCAACATAGCCAAAACATTTGTGATTTACAGCACCCTACTAGCGTGGAGGGACTGTAAGAAATACCTGGGCATCTCCTCCCAAATATGCTCTCACTCGCCTATAGTAGGCAACCCAGACTTGCCAAAAGCCCTGAGGGATGCCAACTTTAATCTTTGGCATACTCTAGGAATCAGGACCTTCTCAGACCTATTTCATCAGAAGACCACTACACTGAAATCCTTTCAAGAGCTCTGCAGTGAATTCAATGTGCCAAGATCCCATTTTTTAAAATATCTTCAAATTAGACATGTCATCTCCTCATTTACTTCCAAGAGGAGGTTTAGAACTCAGTTGAACGAAGTTGAAACCCTTCTTGTCACAGCACAATCCATTAAAGGCAAAATATCCTATATCTATAGACTCCTTTCTGAGAAAGGAGGCTCCTCCTTTACTCCTTTGAAAATAATCTGGGAAAAGGACCTTGGTCTGACTATCAGTGATGAGTTATGGGCGGAGGTTTGCGATACTGCTCCTCTACTAATGTAAAAATGAAAGAATCGAATTACAAATTTTTGTACAAATTTTATTACACTCCCTTGAGACTCCATAAAATGAAAACAGACATTTCTCCTAACTGTAAAAGATGTACCTCTGAAAGTGGAACCTATATGCATGTATTTTGGAGCTGTAGAGAGATTGCCAGATTTTGGCAATCTATACATACTGCTGCACAGAAAATACTAGATGTACAGTTTGATATGACCCCGTGTCTCTATCTTCTTAATGCCCAGCAGGACTTTGTTCTTGATCCTGACAGAGAAAATTTGCTCATGACCATTACATACTTTGCTAAGAAATGTATCCTTCTATTGTGGGCCTCTAGTACCTCTCCTACATTTAAAATGTGGATTGACCAGATTGTTGACTTTCTCCCTCTTGAAAAGCTCACTTATGACCTCCACAAGAGACAGCCCAAGTTTGATAGACTCTGGTCTCCACTACTCCACTATATCTCAAATTGGACAGAGTGAATGGGGGGATCGGGGAGGTGAGCGGATGCGTGTTGTGTAAGGTGCTGTAAAATCTAAAAACTAATCATTGGCTCGTCATCTCAGCTAAGGCTGGAAATAGCAAATAAGAACCTTGATAGTGCTGCTGCAAGTTCTACATTTTAAATTTTGTTATAATTATTATTTGTGTGTATGTGTGTATGTATGTATATGTAGGTATGTATATATGTATATATATATAACATTTTTTATTATCTTTTATTATTATTATTATTATTATTTAATTTTTTTAAGTCTGTCACATCTGTGAATGTGGAATGTGTTTGGTTGGTTGTTTGAAAACTTAATAAAACTTTAAATTGAAAAAAAAAAAAACAGAAATGCCTTATTTACATAAGAATTCAGACCCTTTGCTATGCGACTCGAAATTGAGCTCAGGTGCATCCTGTTTCCATTGATCATCCTTGAGATGTTTCTACAACTTCATTGGAGTCCACTTGTGGTAAATTCAATTGATTGGACATGATTTGGAAAGGCACACACCTGTCTATATAAGGTCCCATAGTTGACTGTGCATGTCAGAGCAAAAACCAAGCCATGAGGTTGAAGGAATTGTCCGTAGAGCTCCGAGACAGGATTGTGTCAAAGCACAGATCTGGGAATGGGTACCAATACATTTCTGCAACATTGAAGGTCCCTAAGAACACAGTGGCCTCCATCATTCTTAAATAGAAGAAGTTTGGAACCACCAAGACTCTTCCTAGAGCTAGCAGCCCGGCAAAACTGAGCAATCGGGGGAGAAGGGCCTCGGTCAGGGCGGTGACCAAGAACCCGATGGTCACTCTGACAGGGCTCTAGAGTTCCTCTGTGGAGATGGGAGAACCTTCCAGAAGGACAACCATCTCTGCAGCACTCCACCAATTAGGCCTTTATGGTAGAGTGGCCAGACGGAAGCCACTTCTCAGTAAAAGGCACATGACAGCCCTCTTGGAGTTTGCCAAAAGGCACCTAAAGACTCTTAGACCATGAGAAAAAAGATTCTCTGGTCTGATGAAACCAAGATTGAACTCTTTGGCCTGAATACCAAGCGTCACATCTGGAGGAAACCTGGCAACATCCCTACATTGAAGCATGGTGGTGGCAGCATCACGCTGTGGGGATGTTTTTACATGACACATTGGAAAGAATTAACAAAAGAATTGAGCAAACTAGAATGCTATTTGGCCCTAAACAGAGAGTACACAGTGGCCAACAGGACAACGACCTTAAGCACACAGCCAAGACAACGCAGGAGTGTCTTCGGGACAAGTCTCTGAATGTGCTTGAGTGACCCAGCCAGAGCCCGGACTTGAACCTGATCGAACATCTCTGGAGAGACCTGAAAATAGCTGTGCAGCTACGCTCCCCATCCAACCTGAATGGGAGAAACTCCCCAAATACAGGTGTGCCAAGCTTGTAGCATCATACCCAGAAAGACTTGAGGCTGTAGTCGCTGCCAAAGGTGTTTCAACAAACTATTGAGTAAAGGGTCTGAATACTTATGTAAATGTGATATTTCTGTTATTAAATTTTTTATACAGAAATTAGCAAAAAAATCTAAAAAACGGTTTTTGCTTTGTCATTATGGGGTATTGTGTGTAGATTAATGAGGGGGAAATGATTTCATCAATTTTAGAATAAGGCTGTAACCTAACAAAATGTGGGAAAAGTCGAGGGGTCTGAATACTTTCAGAAGGGACTGTATGTACATAGGATGCTGTATATAGCATTTTAACATATTAAAACAAGAGATAAATCCTATTTGTCCAGCCTTTGCTGCTAGCAGATGTGCATAATATCCTGTGACCATAATCAAAAAGTTTTTAATAACTCCATATGATAAAAACGTAGTTAGGTTGTTGTAACATTTAAACTTAAAACATGTATTTTATTTTTTGCACACACACACATTCATGCTGCACACAGATCACAACTGATGCTATCAGACTCCTATTATGATAGCTAAATATTGAACAATGTAAACACTTGCACCCCAATCCTCCCTCCCCCAAACATTTGACTATAAATTGTGCCTTCCTCTATTATACTTATGCTAAAATATAAACTCTATACTACTGAGCCATTTACTTTGTGTTTGTATTCTTATCTTTTATTATTTGTTATTGTTGTTGCATTGTCGAGAAGGAACCTGCAAGTAAGCATTTTGTTGGAAGCCTATTCCGTACATATGACTATTGAAACCTGAAACACATAGATGCTCAAGAGCTTTGAACTTGGGTGCACCCTTTCCACGCCTTTACACAGGTTGTGTAAAATGGGTGTGTTGTGTCTTCCACTTTCCTTTCTCATGAAATTAGTCAATTTGAGGGAGAGGGTGAGACAGAGAGAGGGAGAGAGAAGGGAGTGATTGAGAGAGCGGGAAAGCGGGGGAGGGAGATAGAAGTGTCACGAAAACTCCCTCTCCTGCCTCTAGGTCATCAGGCTGCTGATTATCACGCACAACTGTCACCATCGTCTCACCCCCCCCCCCCTCCCCCCGGCCTCATGACCCTCACCTGGACTCCATCATCTCCTTGATTATCTTCCCTACATTTGTAGTCAGAAGTTTACATACACTTAGGTTGGAGTCATTAAAACTCGTTTTTCAACCACTCCACAAATTTCTTGTTAACAAACTATAGTTTTGACAAGTCGGTTAGGACATCTACTTTGTGCATGACACAAGTTATTTTTCCCGACTCTCAGCGCACTCGTTACAAGAAGGGAGTGATTGATTGAGAGACAGGGAGGGGAAGGGAGAGAGAGAGAGAGAGAGAGAGAGAGAGAGAGAGAGAGAGAGAGTGGGCAAAATTGAAAAACACAACAAATTCGTGTTTTTACATAACAAGCCTGCCAGTGGCGGTCAATGCCTTTCAAGATGAGGGAGGATGATTTTTTTTCCTTCATGAGCTTGGCCTATTACGGAATATTGGATGACTACGATTCATATTCCATTCACCCACTTCAATGTAATATCAATAGATTTAGGCTACTAAATGATACTCACATTTTCTCTATACCCATCATGAGGTTGCTACAACCTAGCATATGAATAAAAAATTACAATGTAAGTACACACAGGTCGAGAGAAAATGTTGGTTACAGACAGTGACACATGGACAGACAGCGACACATTCAATACCACCTTGCACACTCTTGCCTACATCTAGCTGATGTAGGGTGTAATCATTAGTCCAACAGTTGAAAACAAGAGTTTCTATTTGACAAATTCCGGTATGTTTATTCCTGTTTTGTTCCTTTTAAGAAACACATTTTCAACAGAATCGGCGGAATGTATACACCCCCTGGTCACGCGTAAGCACAGTTCACATTCATAGCAGCCATGTTGTATTTCTTCTCGCATCTATGCACTCTCCTCCTCACACCTTTTCCCTTTGTTTGTGGACTTAAATGCACAATACATCAGCTGTATATGATCAGGTGAAAAAAATACTTTCCAACCCTAACCATATCATAACTGCTACAGACAGCCTACATTGTTGTCACCATATTAGCTAAAGTAACGTCATAGTTGACATAGCTAATAGAATTAATTTGTTAGTAAACCCGCTACAATCATGCAGTAACTTTACAGTGTATAGTCAGTTAGCAGTTTAACAGTTAAACGGGCCCTGGTGGCAATAAATTAGTAAAACCAAATGCTTACCTTGACTTGAAAGAGTTCCAGTGTTGTGTTGGATAGTCATAGCTAGCTAGCTAACATAGCATCCCTCTATTTGAGCAGAGTGTTTGAGTAGGCTAAACTAGCTAGCTGCATTTGCTAGCTAAGTGTAACTGAAAGTGAAAAAAAGGATGAAATTTCTATCTCTCTTGCTTCTCCTTCATTTTTCAAGAAATTAATTTGTTAAAAACTGTTCAACTATTGTTTTTCTCTTTAAGTCAACTACTCACCACATTTTATGCACTGCAGTGCAAGCTAGCTGTAGCTTATGGTGCTGCTACCCTACAGAGTGCTGTTGAGGCTACTGTAGACCTTCATTGCAAAACAGTGTGTTTTAATAAATTATTTGTTGACGTGAATATATTTAGTTTAGTTTTATCTAAAAAGGATAACTTTTAAATGTTTTACAATCTTTATTTTTATTAAATTCACAGAGGAGGATGTTCCTCCTCATCCTCCTCTGAGGAGCCTCCACTGAAGCCTGCACATAACTGCGAACCAAACTGGCCATTGTTTTATTAGAAAAAACATGACCCTTTATAATGTCCACTTATGTACATAAGATGCTGTATATAGCATTTTAACATATCAAAACAAGAGATAAATAAAATGTGTTCAGCCTTTGCTGTTAGCAGATGTGCATAATATCCTGAGACCATAATCAAAATAACAAAAACGTAGTTAGGTTGTTGTAACATTTAAACATAAAACATTATTTTTTTTTTGCATTTCATGGATCACCAGTGTGGTTCAATGCAGCATTGCTGTATGGTGCACTCAAAATGTCTTGTAGGCCTAGTTGAGTAGCCAGCCTAGGCCACTGCTCAAATGTTGGTATAGGCCTACACATTTTCCTTTTGCTTTTTGTTTTTGTTGTTATTGCAGGTTTTGTTTTTGGGTTATTCATTGTCAAGCTTTAGAAACCAAAGGTAGACTGCTATTTTAGTAGCCTAGCTAGTAATGTGGCATGTGTCCTTACACTTTCCCTCCGCTGCACATTACGGGACACAGGAAAGTAGCGCGATTGAAGTTGAATTCACCGATACAAGCGCCTCAGGCTGTAATTTCATAAAGTAGATGACATAGCAGTTGACTCATTTATACTCGCTTGTGTGTCCTATTGTTCTAGCAATTTATAACCGAGATTACATTTTTTGTAGGCTACAGCAATGACCCGTTGGACCCGAAACTTGGCATTGACATTTAGCCTACAACACTTTTAAAACGTTCAGTCTGGTAGAAGATTTGGTCAGTGCCATTAGTGATGATATAATACAGTGCACTGCCTGGCTGGTGTGTGTGTGTGTTCCCAGTGGCAGATATAGGTATAGGCGACTTGGGCAGACACCCAGGGAGGCAACATGCCAGGGGCGGCACGAGGCGCCCGCACCAGCATTTTTGGGAATGGTGACATTTGCGCGATCGGTTTGCTATCTCTCATTTACACGTCACGTCAACGATATCATGTGACCGTGTGGGACTGTGGGTCAATTAACCTTGTCGGAGTGGGGTGGGAGGGTTCGCCCAGGGAGCCATACAAGCTAGAACCACTACTGTGTGTGCCAATGCACTGCCGTTTGGCGTGCAGCACATTAGCAGTGCTTGCTGTCACAGCAAGGTTGTGTCATAGTGTCATTATATTTGGGGCGTGGTGCGGTCACGATATAGTGATTGCAAAACAATTGGGTTCCCAAGAAATTCTGGCAGAAAAAATGGGGTCCCCTCTGAAAAAGTTTGAATAGCACTGATATAAGGCAAGTTTTTGCTATAGATTGCAGGTAATGGCAGTTACAGCTGTTAAAAAAGGCTAAAATCCCACCATACTCAGCAGCACCAACTTGTTAAAAAATCTCCAGACTCTTATTAAGATTGATAAACACTGCACAATTTAAACAATTGCCCCCCAATCCCCCCTCCCCCAAAACACGAGTAAATATTGGACTATAAATTGTGCCTTCCTGTATTATACTTATGCTAAAATATAAACTCTATTCTACTGAGCCATTTACTTTATGTTCCTATTCTTATCTTTTATTATTTCTTGTTGTTGATGCATCGAGAAGCATTATCCCGCACATATGACTAATGAAACTTAAAACACACAAATGCTCAAGGGCTTTGAACTTGAGTGCACTTTTAGAAATTCTTAAACCCGTTCCTCACCTATTTCCTGTATAAATTGGGTGTGTTGTATCTTTCACTTTCTTTTGTCATGAAATTAGTAAGTGTTTAGAGAAGGTGGGGGAGGGGAAGTGGGAGTGACAGAGACAGAGACAGAGACAGAGAGAGACATTACTGAGGAATTACTGAGGAATTTTTCTGGAATAAATGCAAGACAGAAAGGGAGTGTCCCATAAAGTTACACATGGGGTTTTAAGGTGAAAGGAGAAGTGTGTGTAAGAAACTGGGCATCCATCCACAGCAAGAAGTAAAGAAGAGAAAGAGACCCCAGGACGAGTAGCATCCTAATAAAATAAAAAATACAAATACAGAGAGAGCGAGACAGAGAGAGAGAGAGAATAGAAATCAATGGCTGTGGTTGGTCCATACCTGAGTGTAGCGATAGCACCCTCTCCAGGCTGTCCAGGGAAAGTGCACTGTGTGCTGAATGCGGATGCGCATTGGTGAGCAGGTCCGTGGAGGCGAAAGAGCGGCGGATTCCTAAACTCAAATGGTGTGACTGAATTTGACCAATTCTGATTTACACACACAACAGACAGCACAGAGAGAGGGAGAGGGATTGAAACATTTTCACATTCAAGGAATCATTTTAAAAAATGCATCTCGGTTTTGCTATCAGTCATCTTCCTATCAATAAACTACAAGTAGCAGGCCTGGATGCCAAGGTATGCACTTGATGGAAATCACAGATTATCCGAATATTATTGGATCTGGCTATAAAATACACATTCTTACCGAAGAGATGGTGGTGATTTATGGTCTGGAAAGCGTATCTCTTGAGCACCTGTCGATAGAGCCTTGTCGCTGGCCTGTCTCAACTCCCGAGACATATAGATGGTGGTGCATTTTGATTGGCCCGACATTCTCTTTTCCTAAATTCTCCGAAGATACTCAGAGGAAAGAGAGGAACAGGAAACCGGATCTACACATCTATATAATCGGCCTTTGAATGTAACTGTAACCAGCCATTCTAGAAATGTTATCACAAGACAGAGAACTTAACTTCACGATGCTATGTGATCTCATAATGTAACTTCGATGCAAATGTGAGCTCACCAAAGAATTGAACTATGCAACAATACATGACGTAGCCTAAATAAATTTTGTCAGATTAAAACAATTACAAAGAAATGACCACTAGATGGCAATGTTGCATTAGTAAAGAACCACAGAAAAATTACAAAAGCTACATTTTGTCCCTCTAATAAACTATTCGTTATAAGTGATTGGTTGACTCTAACACATATAAACCATTTCATTATGTATAATATATTCTCAAACATGCACAAAAAACATTCCAGCATGTCAGTGTTGTCCTCCCAATTTATAATTGCAGCGAGTGACTGCAGACATTATCATTTTGCTTGTCATCAGTAGGCCTATCACAAGTGTTTGTGTGTCGCTCTTATGATATCAGAGCTGCATGTGCCATCCGTTTCCTGTGTGCGCTGTCCAAGGTGCTGCAGTCAGGTTTATGTTTAACCATCAGGGTGAGCCGAGATGTCAAGCGGAGTTGAGCTCACTGCTCTCATCCTGTGTAAAGGTTAAATCATTTACATCTTAGTCATTTAGCAGACCCTCTTATCCAGAGCGACTTGGGTAAAGTGCCTTGCTCAAGGGCACATCAACAGATTTATCACCTAGTCCGCGATTTGAACCAGCAACCCTTTAGGTTACTGACCCAACTTATGTTAACTGCCATGCTACCTGCCATCCTTATTTGAGAACAGCCTATAGAACCAGAACCCAAGGTAATTTAGTTTTTTAACTAGGCAAATTAGGCTATTGGATGTCGAACAATGCAGATTTTATTTTCAAATGAGTCACTCAGAATGTCCTTATGTACCATTTGCCCCCCCCCCCCACCACTTTTTAAAAATCTTCATCACAGAAACAGGAAGTTTAACGACTGCAGAGCGTGTTCTCATTTTCCCCTCTCTTGAGACAGTCTCACAGTCACTTAGCCCAGACACTCACTGAGAGTGTTGCAGATAGGACCTTAGAGCTATGGAGGTCTTCATGGAGGCAGCTGCCTACCTTGAGTCACAGCATATTCCAGGCAAGTACATTTGTGTGTTGTGTGTGTGTGTGTGTGTGTGTGTGTGTGCATGCCTCTGTCTGTCTGTCTGTCTGTCTGTCTGTCTGTCTGTCTGTCTGTCTGTCTGTCTGTCTGTCTGTCTGTCTGTCTGTCTGTCTGTCTGTCTGTCTGTCTGTCTGTCTGTCTGTCTGTCTGTCTGTCTGTCTGTCTGTCTGTCTGTCTGTCTGTCTGTCTGTCTGTCTGTCTGTCTGTCTGTCTGTCTGTCTGTCTGTCTGTCTGTCTGTCTGTCTGTCTGTCTGTCTGTCTGTCTGTCTGTCTGTCTGTCTGTCTGTCTGTCTGTCTGTCTGTCTGTCTGTCTGTCTGTCTGTCTGTCTGTGTATGAATGTTATCTTCTATGTAAATTATGTGTGTGTTTGTACTGTATCTTAGTGGAGGCTGTAGGTGAGCCAAGTCCTGATCCACTGCAGGAGGATGTGTTCCCAGAGGAGGATTTGTTCTCCCCCCACCAGACAGACAGCATGGACCTGCCCGACACCCCCGTGAGTCTGTGCACTATGGCGCCTTCGTCACCTATCTGCCAAACCCAATTCCAAATAGTCTTCTTTTCTTATAAATGCACACACTCACACGCACACACACTCTTACAGCAGAGTGTTTTCTCTCTCAGGTCCTGCGTACCCCTGGAGAGATGCTGGATAGGAGGCTCATGGTGCTGAGAACTATCCTGGACAGTGAGAAGCTCTTCCTCAACGAGCTGGAGACACTGCTGATGGTAACACACACACACACAGACACACACTGACATCTCTAAGTCTCTCTCTAACACACACACTGCTCAGGCCTCAGGGGGCTTTGGTGTGTTTACTAGTTTGTAAGTTTGGTGTGTTTGTAGTCTAAGTGTTTGTACGTTTATTTTAAGTGGAAGTGCATGTGGTTATGAATTGTGCCACAGTTTACATTTTGGCACTCTTTTTTATGTTGTCTAGTTTTAGTAATTTTGACTAAAATATAATTAAGTCTTCATCACATTTTGGTCATTTGAGTAATGATTTAGTCTACTTATTGTCAAAATTACGAAAACAGTGGACCATTTTAGTAAACTAAATGCCCTTTAATTTTAGTCACATTTGTATTGCCTCATTAACCTATCACAGTAGACTGGTGGCACCTTAATTGGGGAGGACGGTCTCATGGTAATGGCTGGAGCGAAATCAGTGGAATGCTATCAAATACATCAAACATATGGCATCTACATTTGTGATGCCATTCCATTAGCTCCGTTCCAGACATTTTATCAGCCGTCCTCCGACCATTTCGAATCCCACCATACCTTCTTCGCTATGCATTCTGGTTTCAGAGCTGGTCATGGGTGCACCTCAGCCACGCTCAAGGTCCTAAACGATATCCTAACCGCCATCGATAAGAAACAATACTGTGCAGCCGTATTTATTGACCTGGCCAAGGCTTTCGACTCTGTTAATCACCACATCCTCATCGGCAGACTTGATAGCCTTGGTTTCTCAAATGATTGCCTCGCCTGGTTCACCAACTACTTCTCTGATAGAGTTCAGTGTGTCAAATGCTCAAATCAGAGGGCCTGTTGTCCGGGCCTCTGGCAGTCTCTATGGGGGTGCCACAGGGTTCAATTCTTGGACCAACTCTCTTCTCTGTATACATCAATGATGTCGCTCTTGCTGCTGGTGAGTCTCATATCCACCTCTACGCAGACGACACCATTCTGTATACTTCTGGCCCTTCTTTGGACACTGTGTTAACAACCCTCCAGACGAGCTTCAATGCCATACAACTCTCCTTCCGTGGCCTCCAATTGCTCTTAAATACAAGTAAAACTAAATGCATGCTCTTCAACCGATCGCTGCCTGCACCTGCCCGCCCGTCCAACATCACTACTCTGGACGGTTCTGACTTAGAATATGTGGACAACTACAAATACCTAGGTGTCTGGTTAGACTGTAAACTCTCCTTCCAGGAGACTCTCCTTCCAAACATCTCCAATCCAAAGTTAAATCTAGAATTTACTTCCTATTTCGCAACAAAGCATCCTTCACTCATGCTGCCAAACATACCCTTGTAAAACTGACCATCCTACCGATCCTCGACTTCGGTGATGTCATTTACAAAATAGCCTCCAATACCCTACTCAATAAATTGGATGCAGTCTATCACAGTGCCATCCGTTTTGTCACCAAAGCCCCATATACTACCCACCACTGCGACCTGTACGCTCTCGTTGGCTGGCCCTCACTTCATACTCATCGCCAAACCCACTAGCTCCAGGTCATCTACAAGACCCTGCTAGGTAAAGTCCCCCTTTATCTCAGCTCGCTGGTCACCATAGCAGCACCCACCTGTAGCACGCGCTCCAGCAGGTATATCTCTCTGGTCACCCCCAAAACCAATTCTTCCTTTGGCCGCCTCTCCTTCCAGTTCTCTGCTGCCGATGACTTGAACGAACTACAAAAATCTCTGAAACTGGAAACACTTATCTCCCTCATTAGCTTTAAGCACCAGCTGTCAGAGCAGCTTACCGATCACTGTACCCGTACATAGCCCATCTATAATTTAGCCCAAATAACTACCTCTCCCCCTACTGTATTTATTTATTTATTTATTTTGCACCATTGCACCCCATTATTTCTATCTCTACTTTGCACATTCTTCCACTGCAAATCTACCATTCCAGTGTTTTACTTGCTATATTGTATTTACTTCGCCACTATGGCCTTTTTTTTGCCTTTACCTCCCTTATCTCACCTCATTTGCTCACATTGTATATAGACTTATTTTTCTACTGTATTATTGACTGTATGTTTGTTTTACTCCATGTGTAACTCTGTGTTGTTGTATGTGTCAAACTGCTTTACTTTACCTTGGCCAGGTCGCAATTGTAAATGAGAACTTGTTTTCAACTTGCCTACCTGGTTAAATAAAGGTGAAATAAAAAATAAATAAAAAATGATCTGCCCAAATTCCTGATTCAGCCTACATACAGTACCAGTCAAAAGTTTGGACTCACCTACTCACCTACCCTGGGTTTTTCTTTATTTTTTACTATTTTCTACATTGTAGAATAACTATGAAATGAAACATATGGAATCATGTAGTAAACAAATAAGTTTTAAATAAATCTAAATATACAGTGGGGCAAAAAAGTATTTAGTCAGCCACCAATTGTGCAAGTTCTCCCACTTAAAAAGATGAGAGAGGCCTGTAATTTTCATCATAGGTACACTTCAACTATGACAGACAAAATTAGAAAAGAAATCCAGAAAATCACATTGTAGGATTTTTAATGAATTTATTTGCAAATTATGGTGGAAAATAAGTATTTGGTCACCTACAAACAAGCAAGATTTCTGGCTCTCACAGACCTTTAAGAGGCTCCTCTGTCCTCCACTCGTTACCTGTATTAATGGCACCTGTTTGAACTTGTTATCAGTATAAAAGACACCTGTCCACAACCTCAAACAGTCACACTCCAAACTCCACTATGGCTAAGACCAAAGAGCTGTCAAAGGACACCAGAAACAACATTTTAGACCTGCACCAGGCTGGGAAGACTGAATCTGCAATAGGTAAGCAGCTTGGTTTGAAGAAATCAACTATGGGAGCAATTATTAGGAAATGGAAGACATGCAAGACCACTGATAATCTCCCTCGATCTGGGGCTCCACGCAAGATCTCACCACGTGGGGTCAAAATGATCACAAGAACGGTGAGCAAAAATCCCAGAACCACACGGGGGGACCTAGTGAATGACCTGCAGAGAGCTGGTACCAAAGTAACAAAGCCTACCATCAGTAACACACTACGCTGCCAGGGACTCAAATCCTGCAGTGCCAGACGTGTCCCCCTGCTTAAGCCAGTACATGTCCAGGCCCGTCTGAAGTTTGCTAGAGAGCATTTGGATGATCCAGAAGAAGATAGGGAGAATGTCATATAGTCAGATGAAACCAAAATAGAACTTTTTGGTAAAAACTCAACTCGTCGTGTTTGGAGGACAAAGAATGCTGAGTTGCATCCAAAGAACACCATACCTACTGTGAAGCATGGGGGTGGAAACATCATGCTTTGGGGCTGTTCTTCTGCAAAGGGACCAGGACGACTGATCCGTGTAAAGGACAGAATGAATGGGGCCATGTATCGTGAGATTTTGAGTGAAAACCACCTTCCATCAGCAAGGGCATTGAAGATGAATAGTGGCTGGGTCTTTCAGCATGACAATGATCCCAAACACACCGCCCGGGCAACGAAGGAGTGGCTTCGTAAGAAGCATTTCAAGGTCCTGGAGTGGCCTAGCCAGTCTCCAGATCTCAACCCCATAGAAAATCTTTGGAGGGAGTTGAAAGTCCGTGTTGCCCAGCAACAGCCCCAAAACATCACTGCTCTAGAGGAGATCTGCATGGAGGAATGGGCCAAAATACCAGCAACAGTGTGTGAAAACCTTGTGAAGACTTGCAGAAAACGTTTGACCTCTGTCATTGCCAACAAAGGGTATATAACAAAGTATTGAGATAAACTTTTGTTATTGACCAAATACTTATTTTCCACCATAATTTGCAAATAAATTCATAAAAAATCCTACAATGTGATTTTCTGGATTTTTTTTCTCATTTTGTCTGTCATAGTTGAAGTGTACCTATGATGAAAATTACAGGCCTCTCTCATCTTTTTAAGTGGGAGAACTTGCACAATTGGTGGCTGACTAAATACTTTTTTGCCCCACTGTATTTGAGATTTGAGATTCTTCAAAGTAGCAACCCTTTGCCTTGATGACAGCTTTGCACACTCTTGGCATTCTCTCAACCAGCTTCACCTGGAATGCTTTTCCAACGGTCTTGAAGGAGTTCCCACATATGCTGGCTGCTTTTCCTTCACTCTGCGGTCCAACTCATCCCAAACCATCTCATTTGGGTTGAGGTCGGGTGATTGTGGAGGCCATGTCATCTGATGCAGCACTCCATCACTCTCATTCTTGGTCAAATAGCCCTTATACAGCCTGGAGGTGTGTTGGGTCATTTTCCTGTTGAAAAACAAATGATAGTCACACTAAGATGGGATGGCGAATGCTGTGGTAGCCATGCTGGTTAAATGTGCCTTAAATTCTACATTTGGACTCTACATCAGACCAAAGGACAGATTTCCACCGGTCTAATGTCCATTGTTCATGTTTCTTGGCCCAAGCAAGTTTCTTCTCCTTATTGGTGTCCTTTAGTAGTGGTTTCTTTGCTGCAATTCGACCATGAAGGCCTGATTCATGCAGTCTACTCCGATGTTGAGATGTGTCTGTTACTTTAACTCTGTGAAGCATTTATTTCTGCTGCAATTTCTGAGGCTGATAACTCTAATGAACTTATCCTCTGCAGCAGAGGTAACTCTGGGTCTTCCTTTCCTGTGGCGGTCCTCATGAGAGCCAGTTTCATCATAGCTCTTGATGGTTTTTGCGACTGCACTTGAAGAAACTTTAAAAGTTCTTGTAATTTTCCAGATTGACTGACCTTCATGTATAACGTGAACATCTAGCAACCCAAAGGTTGTGAGTTCAAATCTCATTATGGACAACTTTAGCATTTTAGCTAATTAGCAACATTTCAACTACTTACACATTTTTAGCTACTTTTCAACTCCTTAGCATGTTAGCTAATACTTCCTCTAACCCTAACCATAACCATTTTAGCTAACCCTTCACCTAACACTAACATAAACCCTAACCTTAACTATAACTCCTAACCATGACCCCTATCCTAGCTAACGTTAGCGAGATAGCTAACATTAGCCACCTTGCTATTCGTAAGATATCATACATTTTGCAAATTCATAACATATAACATGTTTTGCAATATCGTAACAAATTGTAAATTTTTTCAAATTCGTAATATATAATACGAATTGTATTTCATGACATATTATACGAAATGGGTGACTGACATCCACAAATTACATACCATATGAAACGTAACATATCATATTAAATTGAGTGTCTCGGATTTACATACAGAATAACACAAAATGCTCTGAGACCAGGTTGGTATAATCAGAGCAGGAACAGAGCCTGTCTGCTCACTCTCATAGCTTGCTCCCCCACAGCTCACCAGCTGATGTAGGCTGTGTGTGCCGGGTGTGGTGCGTCCTTCCCACGGCTGAACAGAATTGCGCAAATATTAATTGTGCTTATCACTGAACAGCTCTCAATCTCTCCAAAACTCTTGTCCAGTCCATTTAGTAGTCCGATTTTTGTCACAGAAAATGTTTTGTCTCACCTCGTTTTAATCAACTAAAATTAACTGAAAAAAATATAAAAATTTCTGCAGTCTACTGAAAAATAGGTGTTTGATGAATACTTTTGTCACAATTTTTGTTGACGAAATTGACACTGTTGTGCCATACAGTATTATTTAAAATAACAATTACAACACACTTTTTATATCACCTGGTGTCTGGTGGCATACTGCTTCCTCCTGGAGCCACAACACTTCTGTAATTCTTTGTTGAGAGAAGAATGGCTTCCCTCTTTTGTCCAGGGCTCGATTTCATTATGAAAACTATGCTCCCTTCCCTCTCCACCTGTTCACATCCCTTGCAAACCTGAAAGGGATTAGGTGTACTATATATGGGTGTACTATATATGGGTGTACTATATATGGGTGTACTATATATGGTAGCGTATGTGGAGTAATGTGGTAATAGCTACACCGAAGCTTCTGGAAGGATATTTTGCTCCATCTATTGCTTCGTATATAGTCAACAAGGGCTGAGGGAAGTGGGTGAGTTTTTTGTTGCGGAATTAGACCAAAGAGTCCACTATACAAATAGGCAGCATTATGTGTGAGTGCCAGAAAGTGATGTTGCAATAACAAGTGACCAAGTCATTTTCAATCTCTTAATTTCTCTTCTCCTTCATCTCCATCTATTATAAACGGTATGCTTCTGCTTTTGTGTCAACAAGCAACACAAATAGATGTGAGAAATAACCCCTGTTTGGATTTGTGTTGTAAGGTTGGACATTTTAACACATCTAATTAGTATACACGCGAACTCAGCATTTTTTACGCCCATTCTCGCAGCACACACACACACACACACACACACAAACACACACACACACACACACATACACACACACACACACACACACACACACACACACACACACACACACACACACACACACACACACACACACACACATACACACACACACACATACACACACACACACACACACTACATATTCTCTCTCACACACAGCACCCACACTAACACACAAAGCAAAACTAGGCCAACTACAATATGGGTAATGTGTGTGAGAGAGAATATGTAGTTTGTGCTTTGAGAGTGAGTGTCAAAAATGCTTTTGACAAATGTGTGAAAATGTGTGAAAACAGGCTTGATTAAACGTCTCTACTACTATTCTCACCTCCCTCTTTCTCACCTTGTTTTCTCTCCCCCACACTCCATCTGTCTGTCTGTCTGTCTGTCTGTCTGTCTGTCTGTCTGTCTGTCTGTCTGTCTGTCTGTCTGTCTGTCTGTCTGTCTGTCTGTCTGTCTGCCTGCCTGTCTGCCTGCCTGTCTGTCTGGGTCTCTCTCTCTCTCACTCTTCCTTCCCCCTCTCTATCTCTCTCTATGTCTCTCTCTATGTCTCTCTCTCTCTCTATGTCTATGTCTCTCTCTCTCTATGTCTATGTCTCTCTCTCTCTCTATGTCTATGTCTCTCTCTCTCTATGTCTATGTCTCTCTCTCTCTCTCTATGTCTATGTCTCTCTCTCTCTCTATGTCTATGTCTCTCTCTCTATGTCTATGTCTCTCTCTCTCTCTATGTCTATGTCTATGTCTCTCTCTCTCTATGTCTATGTCTCTCTCTCTCTATGTCTATGTCTCTCTCTCTCTATGTCTATGTCTCTCTCTCTCTCTATGTATATGTCTCTCTCTCTCTATGTCTATGTCTCTCTCTCTATGTCTATGTCTCTATCTCTCTATGTCTCTATCTCTCTATGTCTCTCTCTCTCTATGTCTATGTCTATGGCTCTCTCTATGTCTATGTCTATGTCTCTCTCTCTATGTCTATGTCTATGTCTATGTCTATGTCTATGTCTCTCTCTCTCTCTCTCTCTCGCTCTCTCTCTCTCTCTCTTCCCCACCCTTCTCCCTACCCCACCTCCTTTCTCCCACAGCCTATGAAGGCTCTAAAGGCCACAGCAGGGACGTCTCAGCCGGTTCTGTCCAGCCAGCAGGTCCAGATTGTGTTCTACCAGGTTCCTGAGCTCAGAGACCTGCACAGAGACTTCTACACTGGCATGAGGGACCGCCTGGGGCACCTGGAGCCACAAGCACACCCAGAGACAGACCAGGGGCCCGGGCCAGGGTCGGAGCAGGGGGAGGCGAAAGAGCAAGGCCAAAGCGGCTACCAGCTAATGGTTGGAGACCTCTTCCTAAAGATTGTGAGTTACTGCTCCTGCTCTGTCTGTCTGTCTGTCTGTCTGTCTGTCTGTCTGTCTGTCTGTCTGTCTGTCTGTCTGTCTGTCTGTCCGTCCGTCCGTCCGTCCGTCCGTCCGTCCGTCCATCCATCCATCCATCCAGTCATTGTCCCACTGTCTTAGCTAAGATAAGTTACATTCTCACATACAGTTGAGCCAGCTAGGTGTGTATCGTGGATTCATTGATAACTATGAGAGTGCTGTTGAGATCGTGAGGAGGTGTACTCAGACTGACCAGCGCTTCAGGATACTGGCCGAGGTAAGACAGATTGATTTGTGTATTTCAACATCTCTCTATTTTCTATCTTGAATAACACATGCATTATTAGTGACCTCCTAGTCGAAGTATTGCGACATTGCAACCTCCTCACACACTCTCTCCTTCTGTTTCCAGAGTATGATGTCTCATAATGGATCAGACAGATCTAAAACGAAATACACCTTTGAGGGTAAGATGAAGGTTTCACCTCTTTTTAAAAAGTCACTGTATGTCACTCCAACCTCCACAGATGAATCATGTGTGTGTTTATGTGTTGGATGTCTGTCTATATCCCTCCAGCTCTCCTGTACAAGCCTCTGGAGAGAATCACCAAGACAACCCTAGTGCTGCATGTAAGAGTGCAACCCCATTCATCCTGCTTTGCATTCATCCATTGAATTCTCCACCTACCCACCTATCCACTGACTCCCAAGTAACCATGCACTCTTGTCGCCCCCCCCCGCCCCCCCCTGTATAGGACCTGTTGAAACACACTCCCCAGCAGCATAGTGACCACCCCGTGCTGCACGAGGTTCTGAGACTGTCCCGGAGCTTCCTGTCTGGGGTCAACGAGGGATCACAGTGCAAACGAGAGGTCACCCTCAGCAGAGGCATGGTGAGAGGGACATATGCACACACACACACGGACACACACACACACGGACACACATACACCATATCATAACCATTGCTATATGTGTGTGTTGCAGCGGCGCCAGCTGATTCGTGACGGCTTCGTGGTGGAAGTGTGTGAGGGGGGGCGTAACCTTCGCCATCTCTTCCTGTACACTGACCTGCTGCTGTGCACCAAACTCAAGGGCGGGGCCCAAGGGTGAGTGACAAGTCCAGAATGGTAGTTCAGTAATTTAAGTTGATGAAGAGTCACCACCTAGATTGTGTTTGCAACTGAGCATGCATGTATCTGTTCATTTGTGTGTGTGTGTGTGTGTGTGTGTGTGTGTGTGTGTGTGTGTGTGTGTGTGTGTGTGTGTGTGTGTGTGTGTGTGTGTGTGTGTGTGTGTGTGTGTGTGTGTGTGTGTGTGTGTGTGTGTGTGTCCTCTCTCCCAGTAAGCAGGCCCAGTACAGGTTCTGCTGGTACCTGCCTCTGGCTGGACTGAAACTCCACTGGGGACCAGAGATGGAGCGCACTACAGACACACATCACCGCATACACGCCACAAGAGTCAAGATGTACCTGCTTAGACACGAGCTGCGACAGACAATGGTGAGTGTTCGCGTGTGTGTGTGTGTGTGCGTGTGCGTGTGCGTGTGCGTGCGCGTGCGTGTGTGTGTGTGCATGCGACGAGTGAGTGTATTATTCAATAGAACCAACCCTCTTTAAAGTAACCAGATATGAAAAATAATCTTTGCGTGTGTATGTGTCCTACAGAAGCCTGTCCGACAGAAGTGCTTGGCAGCTCGTACTATAGAGCGAAGCAGATGGAAGAAGATGGAGCAGCTTGAACTGATGATTCTGACACACTCTCCTCTCCTCCCGCTGGAACTACACAGCCCCAGCGGAAAGGCACACACACACACACACATCCACACACACACACACACACACACACACACACACACACACACACACACACACACACACACACACACACACACACACACACACACACACACACACACACACACACACACACACACACACACACACACACACACACACACACACACACACACACACACACACACACACACACACACACACACACACACACACACACACACAGACACACACTCTCACAAGCATGTGGGTGTTCTTTTTCAGAGCCACACTTTGGTGATGTCATCTCTGTATGAACTAGAGGAGTGGAGAGAGGCCATCCACAAACTCACCGGAGATAGTGAGTGAAAGGGGGGGTGTATATACGTGTGAGAGAAAGAGAATGAGTGAGTGAGTGTGCCATTCATAGGGTTAATGGGCAAGACGAAAGATTTAAGTGCCTTTGAACGGGGTATGGTAGTAGGTGCCAGGCACACTGGTTTGTGTCAAGAACTGCAACGCTGCAGAGTTTTTCACACTCAACAGTTTCCCATGTGTATCAAGAAAGATCCACTACCCAAAGGACATCCAGCCAACTTGACACAACTGTGGGAAGCATTGGAGTCAACATGGGCCAGCATCCTTGTGGAACTCTTTCGACACCTGGTAGAGTGGTAGAGTCCATGCCAGACCAATTGAGGCTATTCTGAGGACAAAAGAGGGGGGTGCAACTAGGGCTGTGGAGGTCATGAGAATTTGTCAGCTGGTGATTGTCAAGCAAATAACTGACGGTCTCACGGTAATTGACCATTAATTAACATAAACACATTTAACATCTGGCTTCCATGCATAGCCAACAAGCCACTGATGCAGACCTTTAGAACATTTACATTTTAAAAAGTCCATTTATACATTTAATATAGCCTACAACATCATAATAGGTCCATTATCTATTTTAGACAGGTCTAAAGAAAAATGATATGAGGAAAATGTAGTCTATTTCAGAAGAACAGAATAGTATACTCTGAGTTGTCCTTATGTTAGGCCCTGATATGGCTATGCCAAAGGCTGTGGGCTACACTAGTTCATTTAGCAGACAAGTTTTGCTTAAAGTTCCGTAGCATTATTTTTTAAAATATTTTATAGTATGAAGAATACAATTGAACATAGCTGAATAAAATAGAAAGGATATCTTCTCCAAACTATTTCCAAGGAAGTGGGCACATTCGGCTATTAATGTGATGAGCGGTTAACAGAGAAACAGGTCCTCCAATAATTCAGAGTTATTTATGCAACTTTAGTTGAGAGACAAACGTTGCGCTATATGTTTAGATTTTTAATACCTTCTAAGGCTGCATGATGCGACTCTAATGATGATTTGAAAAAAAGTTGCATGAACGGCACGAGCTCTGATTTGTTTGTTGTGCAGGCTGTACACACTTCATCAGTCTCTCATTCACAATTTGACAAGCACTTGATAATATTCTCACCAGACCTCAAATTTCCCAGCGGCATTCCCTTTGTGTGGTCGTAATGCCCCCTAAAAGATCCATGCCTTTTGCGGCCAAAGTGGTCGTTGTACCCTTGAGCTGAATATAATAATTATAATTATTTTCTTCCATCTGCCGTGCTCTGAAACACCTCTCAATCACATGGCTCTCTCAGATATCTCAATTCTTATTAGTCAATGCCCGTCACGTGATCGGTTCCTTCTTACAGGCGTCTCAGCCAAGAAGTAGGCTACAATTGAAGACAAACACATGAGGCAAACTGTTCGCCTCCGTCTAATCGAATTCCGAGGTGGATATTGAAGATTTTAGAAGAACTGTTCACATTTAGCCTACTTTTTGTCAGCTAACAAGATGAGTAGGCCTAACGAAGAGCAAAGCAGAAGTTGACTTATTCTATTGGTCAACTTGTCCTTCTGTGCAATAAATAAATGTTCAAAACATACACTGGGACTGTTGTGGGATGTGATAGATCCCAAATTAATACAACCATTCGCATAATTTTTTTTTTACAAGAAATGAGTCTGATGCAACAGATCAGAACGTTTAGCTTAAAATGTTGATAAACTATTAGGCTATTTCTTCTAATCAAATCAAATGTATTTATATAGCCCTTCTTACATCAGCTGATATATCAAAGTGCTGTACAGAAACCCAGCCTAAAACCCAAAACAGCAAGCAATGCAGGTATAGAAGCACAGTGGCTAGGAAAAACTCCCTAGAAAGGCCAAAACCTAGGAAGAAACCTAGAGAGGAACCAGGCTATGAGGGGTGGCCAGTCCTCTTCTGGCTGTGCTGGGTGGAGATTATAACAGAACATGGCCAAGATGTTCAAATGTTCATAAATGACCAGCATGGTCAAATAATAGTAATCACAGTGAACAGGTCAGGGTTCCATAGCCGCAGGCAGAACAGTTGAAACTGGAGCAGCAGCATGGCCAGGTGGACTGGGGACAACAAGGAGTCATCATGCCAGGTAGTCCTGAGGCATTGTCCTAGGGCTCAGGTCATCCGAGAGAGAGAAAGAAAGAGAGAGTTAGAGAGAGCATACTTAAATTCACACAGGACATCGGATAAGACAGGAGAAATACTCCAGATATAACAGACTGACCCTAGCCCCCCGACACATAAACTACTGCAGCATAAATACTGGAGGCTGAGACAGGAGGGGTCAGGAGACACTGTGGCCCCATCCGATGATACCCCCGGACAGGGTCAAACAGGCAAGATATAACCCCACCCACTTTGCCAAAGCACAGCCCCCACACCACCAGAGGGATATCTTCAACCACCAACTTACCATCCTGAGACAAGGCCGAGTATAGCCCACAAAGATCTCCGCCACGGCACAACCCAAGGGGGGGCGCCAGCCCAGACAGGAAGACCACGTCAGTGACTCAACCCACTCAAGTGACGCACCCCTCCTAGGGACGGCATGGAAGAGCACCAGTAAGACAGTGACTCAGCCCCTGTAATAGGGTTAGAGGCAGAGAATCCCAGTGGAGAGAGGGGAACCGGCCAGGCAGAGACAGCAAGGGCGGTTCGTTGCTCCAGTGCCTTTCCGTTCACCTTCACACTCCTGGGCCAGACTACACTCAATCATAGGACCTACTGAAGAGATGAGTCTTCAATAAAGACTTAAAGGTCTGCGTCTCTCACATGGGTAGGCAGACCATTCCATAGAAATTGAGCTCTATAGGAGAAAGCCCTGCCTCCAGCTGTTTGCTTAGACATTCTAGGGACAATTAGGAGGCCTGCGTCTTGTGACCGTAGCGTACGTGTAGGTATGTACGGCAGGACCAAATCGGAAAGATAGGTAGGAGCAAGCCCATTTAATGCTTTGTAGGTTAGCAGTAAAAACCTTGAAATCAGCCCTTGCCTTAACAGGAAGCCAGTGTAGGGAGGCTAGCACTGGAGTAATATGATCACATTTTTTGGTTCTAGTCAGGATTCTAGCAGCGGTATTTAGCACTAACTGAAGTTTATTTAGTGCTTTATCCGGGTAGCCGGGAAGTAGAGCATTGCAGTAGTCTAACCTAGAAGTAACAAAAGCATGGATTCATTTTTCTGCATCATTTTTGGACAGAAAGTTTCTGATTTTTGCAATGTTATGTAAATGGTAAAAAACTGTCCTTGAAACAGTCTTGATATGTTCGTCAAAGGAGAGATCAGGGTCTAGAGTAACGCTGAGGTCCTTCACAGTTTTATTTGACACGATTGTACAACCATCAAGATTATTTGTCAGATTCAACAGAAGATCTCTTTGTTTCTTGGGACCTAGAACAAGCATCTCTGTTTTGTCCGAGTTTAAAAGTAAAACGTTTGCAGCAATCCACTTCCTTATGTCTGAAACACAGGCTTCCAGCGAGGGCAATTTTGGGGCTAAACCATGTTTCATTGAAATGTACAGCTGTGTGTCATCCACATAGCAGTGAAAGTTAACATTATGTTTTCGAATGACATCCCCAAGAGGTAAAAGATATAGTGAAAACAATAGTGGTCCTAAAACGGAACCTTGAGGAACACCGAAATTTACAGTTGATTTGTCAGAGGACAAACCATTCACAGAGACAAACTGATATCTTTCCGACAGATAAGATCTAAACCAGGCCAGAACTTGTCTGTGTAGACCAATTTGGGTTTCCAATCTCTCCAAAAGAATGTACTGATCCATGGTATCAAAAGCAGCACTAAGGTCTAGGAGCAAGAGGACAGATGCAGAGCCTCGATCTGACGCCATTAAAAGGTAATTTACCACCTTCACAAGTGCAGTCTAATTGCTATGATGTGTTCTAAAACCAGACTGAAGCATTTCGTATACATTGTTTGTCTTCAGGAAGGCAGTGAGTTGCTGCGCAACAGCTTTAAAAAAATTTGGGAGAGGAATGGGAGATTCGATATCGGCCGATAGTTTTTTATATTTTCTGGGTCAAGGTTTGGCTTTTTCAAGAGAGGCTTTATTACTGCCACTTTTAGGGAGTTTGGTACACATCTGCTGGATAGAGAGCTGTTTATTATGTTCAACATAGGAGGGCCAAGCACAGGAAGCAGCTCTTTCAGTAATTTAGTTGGAATAGGGTCCAGTATGCAGCTTGAAGGTTTAGAGGCCATGATTATTTTCATCATTGTGTCAAGAGATATAATACTCAAACACTTGAGTGTCTCCCTTGATCCTAGGTCCTGGCAGAGTTGTGGAGACTCAGGACAACTGAGCTTTGGAGGAATACACGGATTTAAAGAGGAGTCCGTAATTTGCTTTCTAATGATCATGATCTTTTCCTCAAAGACGTTTATGAATTTATTACTGCTGAAGTGAAAGCCATCCTCTCCTGGGGAATGCTGCTTTTTAGTTAGCTTTGCGATAGTATCAAAAAGAAATTTCGGATTGTTCTTATTTTCCTCAATTAAGTTGGAAAAATAGGATGATCGAGCAGGAGTCAGGGCTCTTCAATACTGCACGGTACTGTCTTTCCAAGCTAGTCGGAAGACTTCCAGTTTGGTGGAGCGCCATTTCCATTCCAATTTTCTGGAAGCTTGCTTCAGAGCTCGGGTATTTTCTGTATACCAGGGAGCTAGTTTCTTATGACAAATGTTTTTAGTTTTTAGGGGTGCAACTGCATCTAGGGTTAAATTGAGTTCCTCAGTTAGGTGGTTAACTGATTTTTGTCCTCTGACGTCCTTGGGTAGGCAGAGGGAGTCTGGAAGGGCATCAAGGAATCTTTGGGTTGTCTGAGAATTTATAGCAAGACTTTTGATGCTCCTTGGTTGGCGTCTGAGCAGATTATTTGTTGCGATTGCAAACGTAATAAAAGGGTGAGCCGATAGTCCAGGATTATGAGGAAAAACATTAAGATCCACAACATTTATTCCATGGGACAAAACTAGGTACAGAGTATGACTGTGGCAGTGAGTAGGCCCGGAGACATGTTGGACAAAACCCGATGATGTCAATGATGGCTCCGAAAGCCTTTTGGAGTGGGTCTGTGGACTTCTCCATGTGAATTTTAAAGTCACCAAAAATGTGAATATTATCTGCTATGACTACAAGGTCCTATAGGAATTCAGGGAAGTCAGTGAGGAACGCTGTATATGGCCCAGGAGGCCTGTAAACAGTAGCTATAAAAAGTGATTTAGTAGGCTGCATAGATTTCATGACTAGAAGCTCAAAAGACGAAAACGTCGTTTTTTTTTGTAAATTGAAATTTGCTATCGTAAATTTTAGCAACACCTCCGCCTTTGCGGGATGCGCGGGGGATATGGTCACTAGTGTAACCAGGAGGTGAGGCCTCATTTAACACAGTAAATTCATCAGGCCTAAGCCATGTTTCAGTCAGGCCAATCACATCAAGATTATGATCAGTGATTAGTTCATTGACTATAACTGCCTTGGAAGTGAGGGATCTAACATTAAGTAGCCCTATTTTGAGATGTGAGGTATCACGATCTCTTTCAATAGTGGCAGGAATGGAGGAGGTCTTTATTCTAGTGAGATTGCTAAGGCGAACACCGCCATGTTTAGTTTTGCCCAACCTAGGTTGAGACACAGACACGGTCTCAATGGGGATAGCTGAGCTGACTACACTGACTGTGCTAGTGGCAGACTCCACTAAGCTGCCTGGCCTGCACCCTATTTCATTGTGGAGCTAGAAGAGTTAGAGCCCTGTCTATGTTCGTGGATAAGATGAGAGTACCCCTCCAGCTGGGATGGAGTCCGTCACTCCTCAACAGGCCAGGCTTGGTCCTGTTTGTGGGTGAGTCTCAGAAAGAGGGCCAATTATCTACAAATTCTATCTTTTGGGAGGGGCAGAAAACAGTTTTCAACCAGCGATTGAGTTGTGAAACTCTGCTGTAGAGCTCATCACTCCCCCTAACTGGGAGGTGGCCAGAGACAATTACTCAATGCCGACACATCTTTCTAGCTGATTTACACGCTGAAGCTATGTTGCACTTGGTGACCTCTGACTGTTTCACCCTAACATTGTTGGTGCCGACGTGGATAACAATATCGCTATACTCTCTACACTCGCCAGTTTTAGCTTTAGCCAGCCCCATCTTCTGATTAGCCTTAACGCTGGTAGCCCTGCCCCCTGGTAAACAGTGTATGATCGCTGGGTGATTCGTTTTAAGTCTAATACTGTGGGTAATGGAGTCGCCAATGACTAGGATTTTCAATTTGTCAGAGCAAATGGTGGGAGGCTTCGGTGTCTCAGATCCCGTAACGGGAGGAGTAGAGACCAGAGAAGGCTCGGTCACCGGTTGAAAGTTTCTGTCGGCTGAATGAGCGACACCGGTTGAGCATTCCTACAGCATTTCCCCCCAGAAGCCATGAGAAAGTTGTCCGGCTGCGGGGACTGTGCGAGGGGATTTATACTAACGTTACTATCTGTACTTACTGGTGGCACAGACGCTGTTTCATCCTTTCCTACACTGAAATTACCCTTGCCTAACGATTGCGTCTGAAGCTGGGCTTGCAGCACAGCTATCCTCGCCGTAAGGCGATCGTTCTCCTGTATATTATGAGTACAGCGACTGCAATTAGAAGGCATCATGTTAATGTCACGACTTAGCTTCGGCTGTTGGAGGTCCTGATGAACCATGTCCTGATAAAGCGTCCGGAGTGAAAAAGTTGAATGAAAAAAATTTGAGTGAGGGAAAAACTAAAAATATAAACGGTAATTAAAAAGTAAAAACCGTAAAGTTGTCAGGTGGGCAAGTAAGGTTAGCAACAAAACGCACAGCAGCACGTAAAGAAGTCTGCAAGTTCATCACATTAGAAGCGCAACAATGTGCACATGGCAGTAGGCTATAAGCGCGAATGTTCCAAAATGCAATCAATAAGCGGAAAACATTCTTCTCAAAAGTGACTGCAAATGCGATTATACATGTAATGCTTTATTACAGAGGTGCATTTTTCGCAAACTCATGCTCCTCCTATGTATGCCAGTTACAACCGGCTCTACACCGGTTGTAAATCGGATTAATGTGCTTCATTTTAAGAAGTTATTTGGCCACTTTAGTTGTGATATAAACATATAGGCCTATGGGCTAGGCTACATGAAGTGTGTGACTCCGATTTGAAAAAAAGGCATGCTCTGTTTCTTGCCTTACTTCACACGCTGGGCATCATTCACAAGTGATAATACATCATTCAGAAGTGATAGATAATATTGCCATCCATCAGACTACTCTTAATTTAATGTTGTCTTTACATATACTAAATACTATATGTGCGAAATCAGTTTTTATATAGCATGGACCATTATCATGCAACTGTCTTGGAACATGGGCATGGGAAAAAAATACATGTAATCTATGCACATAAATAGCGACGCTTTTCCCCAAGGTTCATTTTCATGCCAGCCAGGTGGGCTATACTCCCGTTGTAAAGCGAAGCAATGTGCTTAATATTAGGCAAGTTGATAAATAAATAAATAAATATAGTAGGCATAGCCTATAGAAAGCTAATGGGATCCTCCTCTTTTTAATAGAGGCCATCACTCTGTTTTCTCGCGCAGTTGCATATCCTATTGAAATGTTGCGCAACATGAGCTCATGGGCTCTCATGAAGTGTATGATTTGATTTTCAAAAACATTTGCATTGATGTCAGAGTGATTAGAGGGACAATAGAGTGCTGAGTACCAGGCAGTTAGCACGTGTGGTAGACTACTAATCAGCAGCATCAGAGCTTGGAGAAGCCTAGTTACCATGACTAAACTGTCACGTGGAATTTGACTGCGGTTATGACTCGTGACCGCTGGTTTGGCGGTCATTTTATTATTATTATTATATATTTTTTTTCACCTTTATTTAACCATGTAAGCTAGTTGAGAACAAGTTGTCATTTACAACTGGGACCTGGCCAAGATAAAGCAAAGCAGTGCGACACAAACAACAACACAGAGTTAATAATAATACGGTCACCATAACAGCCCTATGTGCAACTCAATATTAGGAAGGTGTTCTTAATGTTTTGTACACTCAGTGTATATTAATTAGATAAGGATTCACCCCCCTGAGAGAATACATGTCAGCAACACTTTTGGCAGTGATTACGGCTGTGAGTCTTCAAGCCATTTTCAAGTCTTGCCATAGATTTTCAAGCCGATTTAAGTCAAAACTGCAACTCCAGTGTATGTTTGGCCTTGTATTTTAGGTTATCATCCTGAAAGATGAATTCATCTCCCAGTGTCTATTGGAAAGAAGACTGGACCAAGTTTTCCTCTAGGAATTTGCCTATACTAAGCTGTATTCCGTTTTTTTTATCCTAAAAAACTCCATAGTCCTTGCTGATGACAAGCATACCCATAACATGATGCAGCCACCACCATGCTTGAAAATATGAAGAGTGGTACTCAGTGATGTGTTGTGTTGGATTTGCCCCAAAGATAATGCTTTGTATTCAAGACAAAAAGTGAATTTCTTTGCCACATTTTTTGTAGTATTACTTAAGTGCCTTTGGGATGCATGTTTTGGCATATTTGTATTCTGTATTTGTATTATTTTCACTCTGTCATTTAGGTTAGTATTCTGGAGTAACTACAGCGTTGTTGATCCATCCTCCATTTTCTCATATCACAACCATTAAACTCTGTAACTGGCCTCATGGTGAAATCCCTGAGCAGTTTCCTTCCTCACTGGCAACTGAGTTAGGAAGGACGCCTGTACCTTTGTGGGGACTGGGTGTAGATACACCATCCAAAGCCTAATTAATAACTTCACCATGCTCAAAGGGATATTCAGCATCTGCTTTAGATTTTTTTACACTATTATTGAACCCAGAATGAGTCCTTGCAACTTATTACGTGATTTATTAAGCACATTTTGACTCCTGAACTTAATTTAGCTTTCCATAACAAATGGGTTGAATACTTATTGACTCAAGACATTTCAGCTTTACATTTTTTATTAATTTTGAAAATGTTTTTAAAACAAAATTCCACTTTGACATGATGGGGTATTGTGTGTAAATGTAATCCATTTTAAATTCAGGCTGTAACACAAAAACATTTGGAATCATTTCTGAAGGAACTATATGCCTTCCTCGGCTCTCACCCAAAAAATCAAAACCACTGCTCAGACCACTGCACCACCGCACTTCACAATGCTCTAGCAAGTTGCGAGAATACTTGAAGATACTTGATGGTGATCAGTGTCGTTTTTTATTATTTTGTTTTAAGCCTTCCGAAAGCCATAACCCTAACCTTAACCACTCAGAATGAATGCCTAAACTGTTAACCTTTGAGTCCCTTCTGTTTTAATCTGGTAACCATGTGGAATTCATCCACAATACATTGAATTTTGAAGGGAAACTATGAGATGTTGTTGTGCTGAACAGTATGTCCTTCAAGTGGTGTATGATGTGGGTGTGTTATCTCTCAGACATAGAAATGGTTCCTCCAGACCTGCTCACCCTAACCAGCTCCTGTGTCAAACTGAGAATGACCCAACAGCCTCCCCTTCACAGCATACTGCCTGGTGAGACCTCCTTTCACACACAGTTTCCTCTCACTCACTTCTGTTTACTTTATCTCGCTTTATCATACTTTATTTTACTTTCTTACACTTTTTCTAATGCTCACACCCCCCACACCTCTCTCTCTCTTTCAGGTGAGGAACAGTCTCTATGTGGGACTCTTAGTGTAGCCGTTCACTCTGCCTGTGGACTACAACAGCCAGCCAGTGAGTGTCTGCACAGTATCTTCAGTATCTATACCGCAGTGTCTATATCTTAACCAGATGCAGTACATACAGAATACTCTACCCTCAGACTCCACTGTAACACAAACCATTGAGCTCTTTAAACAGACGCACACTGTTTTCATTCTCACTTTACTCCCTCCTAGGTGTGTATGTGTGTGTGGAGGTGGATGGCTTTGAGTTCTATGAGAGCCAGGCCCAGACCCACTCCTCTGACAGCAGCCTCAGCCCTCACTGGGACCAGGTAAGATGCCGTATCCAGGCTAGCTCTACCGGCAGCCATTTTGAGTGGGGAAATCATCATACATCATTGTTGTTACAGATGTAGGATCTTAATTTGAGCCAGTTTGACACAGCAGTATCAGGATATGTGAATTATTATGTGGATTATAATTAATGGACATTTTTGTAGGGGTTGATACAAAACAAGGGAAAATCAAGTCTGACATTTAAAAATGGAAATGACAAACTTCAGTAGCCTTTTTAAACCTTAAATAAACTACACGTTGTAATTGTCCTGACTTGCATGATGATGATGCTTTTCAGTGGTATTTCAGTGCGGATGCTTTTTACTAGATTTGGTCTTTTAAAATAACTTTTGAACATAGCCATGCTGCCCGTACGTCATCAATACTACTCTTCAACGGTGTCTTGTGTTGGTCCTCAGGAGTTCTCCTTCCAGGTGGATGGGGCTCAGAACCTCAAGGTGCTGTGTGTGTTGCAGCCAGAGGAAGGAGAGAGCTGTGAGGACCGAGTCATTTGCAAGACCTCTATACAGGTGTGTGTCTGCATCTGTGCATCTGTGTTTAAATGTGTGTGTTCTTCAATGTTCAGAAGGTGTGTGTGCCTGTATCTGTTTAAAAGTGTATACTGTGTGCACGTGCGTGCACCTGTGTGGTCACCTGTTCATCTGAATGTGTTCTAGCTGGACCCAGGCCTCCTACAGAAGCGATGGAGGAGACAGACCCTCTCTCTAGGCCATGTGGAGGTGACTATGTCTCTAAAGTACTGCCCTCACCCTCTAGACCCGCCCTGTCTGGTCCCTGCCCAGCAACAGTCCATCTTCTGCAAGCCCATTGGAGCTGTGGCACAGTGAGTCCTGTCGATCAATACTAGTCCAATGAGGTTTAAGGACCTGGGATTTTTGCGCATTTCAGTACTCTAAAGTGACTTCCTCTCCTTTTCCCATCTCTTAACTAAGTTATTTGTAGCATAATCGTAAATTACACCGTGGGATCTCTCTTGTTTGGTTAATAGTTTTAGGAAATTAAAAGAAACCACTCTGACAGACCAGAACACGGGGTGTTTCTCAAAATGCATCCTACCGTGCTCCGAGCACACAAATTGGACCACGGGAGGGTCGGAGTATGAGTCCAGATAAAAGTATGCAAAACAGAGCACGGAGGGCACTTCTCGAATGCGTACTACGGTTGTACATATTTTGAAGCATGCATCGATGCAAGCTTCAACGGAAAGTAGGACCAGAAATATGACGCAACTATGGGAAAAATGAAGCAACATATATTGAAATCAATGGCGGCCATTTTTTGAGCTGAAGCGAGAAAAAATACACTCCGACTTCAGAATGTAATGTTACCTATTCACATCTCATATGTTGCCTGACTACAATATTTAATATTGATACGTAAATACATGCTGTGTTAATTTTGGCACGTTTACCTTTCTACAATACCCACTGTAGGGTGCATAGATCGCAAGCCCATATTAAGTCAATAGGGCTAACTACCCACGAAGAATTGACATCTACCTTGCATAACATTAGTTTTACGTCATTTTTTGCCTTTTAAATTATCTTATTAGGTATGTAAATGTTTACGATTCACATATAGCTAGTTGCTAACGTTAGTTATGAAGTAAAACGTTTCCTTTGTGTATATCGTGTTTCCTCTCTATTGCCATTATCCTGGCTGAAATAAGGTTCAGTGAATGGGTAAATTGATATGGCTAACTAGCTAGAAAATGTTTTGCTTACTCCCAGCGAACAAATGTAAATCTATCTTGCATAACATTAATTCTAGGTTATTTATGCCTGTTTAACTTCCTGGCTAGCTAGATTTTTACGATTTGCATATAGCTAGCTGATAATTATGAAGTAAAACATTTGCTTTGTGTTTATCTTGTTTCGTCTCTATTGGCATTGTCCTGGCTGGAATAAAGTTCAGTGAATGGGGAGGTGCAGCGTGAGGTCATACAGTAGGGTTTTATGCGTTCTCCACACTCTCGTCCTCACAAGAACGTACTCAAGAGAACGTCCTAGGAGAATGCACTCAGAGCATGAGAGTGTGGAGCACGGTAGTACGCCTATTGAGAAATACCCAGGATTAGGCAATATAGGATCAGCAGATCTGTGGCAAGACTAGAAATACTTGTGAAAGGGAACCACGTACCATATACAGTCTGAGGGTGTGGGGGGGGGGGGGGGGGGGGGAATGCAGTTTTGATCTCTTTACATAAATTTAAAGTAGTCATTGCCCTCTGTGTGCTGTGAGTGTTTCATGTCTCGAGGATAAATGAAAGTCATTTGAAAACACCATGTGAACATCCAAGACATTTTTTTCTCGGTTGCCAACGACATATAATGTGTGTATATACTACTGTATGTACATACACAAACCGGAGTGTGTGTCTTGTGTGTGTGTGTCCTCTACCAGACAAGAGGGTGTCCTGGTGCCACATGTGGTGCGTTGCTGTGTGGAGGAGGTGGAGCGGAGAGGACTGGAGGAAGTGGGCATCTATAGGCTATCAGCAGCAACCAGTGACATCACCAACCTCAAGACTGCTTTCAACACCAGTGAGTGTTGAAATGATGAGACCTTCAAGACAGCGTGTACTAAACCAGAGCATGCAGTAATTTCCATAGGGACCGGATGCGCTAAACAGTTTGCAGTGGTCTGAAGTGCAGTTATCAGAGTTGAATCATTATGAAATGCATGCTGATCTTGCTCTCTCTCTTACTTTCTCTCCCTTTCATCCTCTTTCTATATCATTTCTCCCTCCCCCTCTCTCTCTCTCTTTCTTTCTCTGTCTATATATATATATATATATATATATATATATCTCCACCTCTCTCTATTTCACTATTTCTCTCTCTCTCTCTCTCTCTCTCTCTCTCTCTCTCTCTCTCTCTCTCTTTCTCTGTCTATATCATATCTCTCTCTCTCTCTTTCTCTGTCTATATCATTTCTCTCTCTCTCTCTCTCTCTCTCTCTCTCTCTCTCTCTCTCTCTCTCTCTCTCTCTCTCTCTCTCTCTCTCTCTCTCTCTCTCTCTCTCTCTCTCTCTCTCCCCCTCTCTCTTTCTCTGTCTATATCATCTCCCTCTCTCTCTCTCTCTCTCTCTCTCTCTCTCTCTCTCTCTCTCTCTCTCAGGTCTGCGTGAGGCAGTGACCAGGTTGAGGTGTGTAGATGTGAATGCTGTCTCAGGTATACTGAAGCTCTACTTCAGAGAACTCCCTGAACCTCTCATACCAACAGAACTGTTCCAGAGCTTCACCAAGGCGTTGGGTAGGTCACATACACACACAAACGCATGTACGCACGCACACATACACACACATGCAGACACACACACACTCCCTCTTCTCCGTCCATGTCTGTGTTGTGTCTCTCTAACAGACATTCCAGACCTGAGCTCCAGGAGTGTGACCATGTTGTCTCTGCTCCAGTCCTGTCCCTCCGTCAACCAAAACACCTTCCTGTTCCTCCTCCACCACCTCAAACGGTCTCTCAACACCTCTAATACACTACTTATATGTTACTAATAACATGCTACTATATTAACTTATTTCTATTACTATTTACATTGAGTCATTTAGCAGACACTTTTATAACAAAGTACTTTTCACCCATATACATTTTGTATTTTTATTTAACCTTTATTTAACTAGGCATATATATAAGGCTCATTTCCCATTGCTTCCCATTATATTTTTCATGTGTATTTTTTCCAATGACGTCATTCTCTCATGTGTTTTTGCTAATGACATCATACTCTCCTTTGTTCTCCAGAGTGTCAGACAGACAGCATGTGAACAAGATGCCTCTGATGAACCTGGCCACTGTGTTTGGTCCCAGTCTACTGCGTCCCCCTGTGGCTATTCTGGGACAGTGCAGCCCGACAGTGGACATCTCTCAGGAGGTGGAAGTGCAGGTTGGTCATGGTTACTTCATCAGGCTTATGCTATTATTATAGTCGATTGCTTTTACAGTAGCATACAGGAAAGATACAGGCCTTCACATGTTGGTGCAGGACATTTAAATCGTATCGTGTATTTAAGGTTTGAAAAGGGTTCTGAAGTTTGTAATTTCAGACTTGATTTTCTCTTATGAAAAATGTATCAACCGCTACAAAAATGTACACCATTTGTACTTTAAAAAGTCACTGATGTCAAATCAGTGATTACTTCAAGGTAGTAAGGAAGGAGGCTTTTTCCAAGTATTTGACGGACCATGAGTAGTTGTTTTAAACATGTTTCTCTGGCGTAGTAGTGTGGTAATGTGTGTATCAGTCTTTCTCTCGCTCTCTCTCTCTCGCTCTCTCTGTGTGTGTGTGTGTGTGTGTGTGTGTGTGTGTGTGTGTGTGTGTGTGTGTGTGTGTGTGTGTGTGTGTGTGTGTGTGTGTGTGTGTGTGTGTGTGTGTGTGTGTGTGTGTGTGTGTGTGTGTGTGTGTGTGTGTGTGTGTGTGTGTGTGTGTGTGTACAGGTCCAGGTTGTGTATTTCTATCTGCAGTGTGACAACCTGCCCGAAGCCCAGACATGCATATCACATGACACAGAGACCACTGAGGAAGATGAGACCACCAACATATGAACCTTAAACTCCTGGAAACATCACTGTTGGCCAACAGAGACTCAGGAAAAAGAGAGAGAGGGGACATGTAATCTACAGACATTGTAAAGATAAATAAATATATTTATTTGTAAAGCTTTGGGCTGATCAACTTGTCCTTTACTTTCGATGAGGTACTAAGTCCTAGGAGGTAGAGAAACGAACAGTGGGTGCACATGGGAGGGTGTAAGGAGACAGTAGATTTGGGGCAGGGGGGGATTGGTGTGTGTGTGTCACACAGAGCAGATGTTGTAAAAAGGTTGAGGGTCACCTCCCTGGCTTGAAATCCCATCAGTTACGGTTCAAACCCAACTAGACGGAGTTCACACACACACACACTCATACACACACCACCACCACAACCGCAACCACCCCAGCTGGGGGTCTCCTTTCAGACCCCAGTGCCGCACCACCTGGGCAGGGTAGGCTAATGTTACCTCCCCCCCCTCCCGCTGCCTTTTGATCCCTAATCCCACCTACCCCGGCCTACCGATCCCTTCTCACTCTCTCACATTCCCACCACGCATTCCGACAGTCTCGGAACGTTCCGGGAAGCCCACTACATGGCGTGTGTGTGTGCCTGCCATAACAACATCCAGACCGCGCTTAGAAACAAAGAAACGCGGAACCCTTGCCCTCCCCTGAGGCCCCCGGTGTCGTAAATCACCTGTCCCCACTAACCCTGCGACTGCCAAAATAAGGTTCCCATTGCAGACTACAAATACATCAGAGTGGAGCTGTGTGTCTGAATAATAGAGGGGAAACAGACATCCATGACCAAAGGTTTCAGAGAATAAACAGGACTATAGTATCTCTAGGGTGGAGGGGAGGTGAAATGTACCACGACCAGGGCTAAGGATAGGTAGGGGTGGGTTGGACAGGGTGAAGGATAGGTAGGGGTGGGTTGGACAGGGTGAAGGATAGGTAGGGGTGGGTTGGACAAGGCTAAGGATAGGTAGGGGTGGGTTGGACAGGGTGAAGGATAGGTAGGGGTGGGTTGGACAAGGCTAAGGATAGGTAGGGGTGGGTTGGACAAGGCTAAGGATAGGTAGGGGTGGGTTGGACAGGGTGAAGGATAGGTAGGGGTGGGTTGGACAAGGCTAAGGATAGGTAGGGGTGGGTTGGACAAGGCTATGGATAGGTAGGGGTGGGTTGGACAGGGCGAATGATAGGTAGGGGTGGGTTGGACAAGGCTAAGGATAGGTAGGGGTGGGTTGGACAAGACTAGGGATAGGTAGGGGTGGGTTGGACAGGGCGAATGATAGGTAGGGGTGGGTTGGACAAGGCTAAGGATAGGTAGGGGTGGTTTGGACAGGGTGAAGGATAGGTAGGGGTGGGTTGGACAAGGCTAAGGATAGGTAGGGGTGGGTTGGACAAGGCTAAGGATAGGTAGGGGTGGGTTGGACAGGGTGAAGGATAGGTAGGGGTGGGTTGGACAAGGCTAAGGATAGGTAGGGGTGGGTTGGACAAGGCTATGGATAGGTAGGGGTGGGTTGGACAGGGCGAATGATAGGTAGGGGTGGGTTGGACAAGGCTAAGGATAGGTAGGGGTGGGTTGGACAAGACTAGGGATAGGTAGGGGTGGGTTGGACAGGGCGAATGATAGGTAGGGGTGGGTTGGACAAGGCTAAGGATAGGTAGGGGTGGGTTGGACAGGGTGAAGGATAGGTAGGGGTGGGTTGGACAAGGCTAAGGATAGGTAGGGGTGGGTTGGACAGAGCGAAGGATAGGTAGAGGTGGGTTGGACAGGGTGAAGGATAGGTAGGGGTGGGTTGGACAGGGTGAAGGATAGGTAGGGGTGGGTTGGACAGGGCTAAGGATAGGTAGGGGTGGGTTGGACAAGGCTAAGGATAGGCAGGGGTGGGTTGGACAAGGCTATGGATAGGTAGGGGTGGGTTGGACAGGGCGAAGGATAGGTAGGGGTGGGTTGGACAAGGCTAAGGATAGGTAGGGGTGGGTTGGACAGGGCGAAGGATAGGTAGGGGTGGGTTGGACAAGGCTAAGGATAGGCAGGGGTGGGTTGGACAGGGCGAAGGATAGGTAGGGGTGGGTTGGACAGGGCGAAGGATAGGTAAGGGTGGGTTGGACAAGGCTAAGGATAGGCAGGGGTGGGTTGGACAGGGTGAAGGATAGGTAGGGGTGGGTTGGACAAGGCTATGGATAGGTAGGGGTGGGTTGGACAGGGTGAAGGATAGGTAGGGGTGGGTTGGACAAGGCTAAGGATAGGTAGGGGTGGGTTGGACAAGGCTAAGGATAGGTAGGGGTGGGTAGGACAAGGCTAAGGATAGGTAGGGGTGGGTTGGACAAGGCTAAGGATAGGTAGGGGTGGGTTGTACAGAGTGAAGGATTGGTAAGGGTGGGTTGGACAGGGTGAAGGATAGGTAGGGGTGGGTTGGACTGGGCGAATGATAGGTAGGGGTGGGTTTGACAGGGCGAAGGACAGGTAGGAGTGGGTTGGACAGGACAAAGGGGGGGGGGGCAGAGAGAGAGGCGCCTGGTGACCAAAAAAGGTGGGGTAGAGAGGGGGGATGGGTGAGTGAGGGGGCATTGGAGTTGGCCAAAGTCGAAGCACACTTGATTAGTCCTAATCTTAGGGGGGGGGGGGTTGCCGTGGCCACAGCGTGTCCGTCTAGAAGGCATGTGGGCAGCGAGTCAAAGGGATTGACCTCGCCCTCTCAGGTTAACAGAAGCTGTGTGTGTGTGTGTGTATGTGTGTGAGAGAGAGGGAGGGAGAGCGAAAGCCACACCTCGTTGAACTTGGACATGGGTGTTGGAGTTCTGAGAATGTACGTATTTGTGTGTGAAAAGAGAAAGAGGGGGTGAGAAAAGACAGGTGGAGAGAGGAGGGAATAAGGAGAAAGAAGAAGAGAGGGAGAGAGGGAGAGAGAGAGCGAGAGAGGGAGAGAGAGAGAGAGAGAGAGAGAGAGTTTCCAGGAGGTCTAGTTAAACTTTGGCTCTGGCTGCGGTGCAGACCTCATGTCTCGTAAAAGTATTTCTCCCAGGCAGGCAGTAAACGTGGCACCACTCGACAACACACAAAGGCAGTTACACACCATGCAGTAGATAATCTCACACACACAGCCTACTAGTGTGTGTGAGTGTGTGTATACTTGTGTAGGGGCTAAACTTACAGTACACCAGCTACCATCCCTCATGTAAAGAGCTTGTATGTTTGTTTTGCGTTTATAGTTTAGTCAGGATGGGCGGAATTCCGACCTGAGTTAAGCGCGTGTAACTAGAATGCAATTCCCTTTTCTATGCACTTTTCTCTCGAAGCGTATTCATGACAATAGCATGATATTCACCTGCTATTGGTTTGGGGTGGAGATCAAGGAAATGAAGGTGTGGCGGAGGTATGTTTACAGGTATGCTTGTAGTATTCTGGCCTTGACTTCATTCCACCACCTTTACATGCGAGGAAACCATGAATAAGGTCGAGCGAACCTTCCAGTTCCAGTATATGTGAATCACTAAAAAACAGGACTGGAGAGCCTTTACGTACTAAATATATCGCTGAATCAAAAATACAGTGGTTTGCTTCATCCTGAAAGTTGCCATATTCAAGTTCAAATCCAAGTGTACAATAGGGGTTAAACAGTAGTCCTGGAAATCTACTCTAATCCTCACTAATTATGGAACTGTATAACAACGGTCCAGTAATCTTGAACAGTGCGCCAGGCTCCAGCTTTAAGCTGCCATGTGTGGTTCCTGAGTTCCTATAGCTTGGTTCTCCACATTTCATCCAAATTATGAGGGAACACAATAAAAATTCGGAGTAATGGCACTTTAAAGCCTACTTCACTGTGGAAAAGGGCCGCAATACATTTGCATCTGATTTTCAGTTTGCTTCCATATGACGGGTTTAACGTCTCTACGGATCATAAGGAAAAATCATGTGCAGAAAATAAGTATAAAAATCATGTGCAGAAAATAAGTATAAAAATCATGTGCAGGAAAGTCTGAATCGGGCCCAATTTGCATTGTATACAACGTTTACAAACTGTACTGAAAAGCTTGTCAGAATAAACCGTAAAACAAGATGCTGTAAGCTTACAGTAGCTTGTGTTCTCAGTGCTATTCACTTGTAAATGTATGTGTATTTTGTGTGTGTGTAAGTGTGTGTGTGTAAGCGTTCAAGCACTGTATATGTGTGTGTGTGTGTGTGTGTGTGTGTGTGTGTGTGTGTGTGTGTGTGTGTGTGTGTGTGTGTGTGTGTGTGTGTGTGTGTGTGTGTGTGTGTGTGTGTGTGTGTGTGTGTGTGTGTGTGTGTGTGTGTGTGTGTGTGTGTGTTTGTGTGTGTGCGTGTGTGTGTGAGAGAGAGAGAGAGCTTCAACTGTGAAGACGGCTGCTGACAGGTGTTTCCTGGAAAAAGAGAGCATGTGTATCACTATCTCGCCCAAACATCTCTCTCTCTCTCTCTCTCTCTCTCGCTCTCTCTCTCTCTCTCTCTCTCTATCTCTCTCTCTCGCTCTTTCTTTCTCTCTCTCTCTCTCTCTCTCTCTCTCTCTCTCTCTCTCTCTCTCTCTCTCTCTCTCTCTCTTTCTCTCTATCTCTCTCTCTCTCTCTCTCTCTCTCTCTCTCTCTCTCTCTCTCTCTCTCTCTCTCTCAATTCAATCCAATTCAAGGGGCTTTATTGGCCTTGGGAAACATACAGTGGGGAGAACAAGTATTTGATACACTGCCGATTTTGCAGGTTTTCCTACTTACAAAGCATGTAGAGGTCTGTAATTTTTATCATAGGTACACTTCAACTGTGAGAGACGGAATTTAAAACAAAAATCCAGAAAATCACATTGTATGATTTTTAAGTAATTAATTCGCATTTTATTGCATGACATAAGTATTTGATCACCTACCAACCAGTAAGAATTCCGGCTCTCACAGACCTGTTAGTTTTTCTTTAAGAAGCCCTCCTGTTCTCCACTCATTACCTGTATTAACTGCACCTGTTTGAACTCGTTACCTGTATAAAAGACACCTGTCCACCCACTCAATCAAACAGACTCCAACCTCTCCACAATGGCCAAGACCAGAGAGCTGTGTAAGGACATCAGGGATAAAATTGTAGACCTGCACAAGGCTGGGATGGGCTACAGGACAATAGGTAAGCAGCTTGGTGAGAAGGCAACAACTGTTGGCGCAATTATTAGAAAATGGAAGAAGTTCAAGATGACGGTCAATCACCCTCGGTCTGGGGCTCCATGCAAGATCTCACCTCGTGGGGCATCAATGATCATGAGGAAGGTGAGGGATCAGCCCAGAACTACACGGCAGGACCTGGTTAATGACCTGAAGAGAGCTGGGACCACAGTCTCAAAGAAAACCATTAGTAACACACTACGCCGTCATGGATTAAAATCCTGCAGCGCACGCAAGGTCCCCCTGCTCAAGCCAGCGCATGTCCAGGCCCGTCTGAAGTTTGCCAATGACCATCTGGATGATCCAGAGGAGGAATTGGAGAAGGTCATGTGGTCTGATGAGACAAAAATAGAGCTTTTTGGTCTAAACTCCACTCGCCGTGTTTGGAGGAAGAAGAAGGATTAGTACAACCCCAAGAACACCATCCTAACCGTGAAGCTTGGAGGTGGAAACATCATTCTTTGGGGATGCTTTTCTGCAAAGGGGACAGGATGACTGCACCGTATTGAGGGGAGGATGGATGGGGCCATGCATCGCGAGATCTTGGCCAACAACCTCCTTCCCTCAGTAAGAGCATTGAAGATAGGTCGTGGCTGGGTCTTCCAGCATGACAACGACCCGAAACACACAGCCAGGGCAACTAAGGAGTGGCTCCGTAAGAAGCATCTCAAGGTCCTGGAGTGGCCTAGCCAGTCTCCAGACCTGAACCCAATAGAAAATCTTTGGAGGGAGCTGAAAGTCCGTATTGCCCAGCGACAGCCCCGAAACCTGAAGGATCTGGAGAAGGTCTGTATGGAGGAGTGGGCCAAAATCCCTGCTGCAGTGTGTGCAAACCTGGTCAAGAACTACAGGAAACGTATGATCTCTGTAATTGCAAACAAAGGTTTCTGTACCAAATATTACGTTCTGCTTTTCTGATGTATCAAATACTTATGTCATGCAATAAAATGCGAATTAATTACTTAAAAATCATACAATGTGATTTTCTGGATTTTTGTTTTAAATTCCGTCTCTCACAGTTGAAGTGTACCTATGATAAAAATTACAGACCTCTACATGCATTGTAAGTAGGAAAACCTGCAAAATCGGCAGTGTATCAAATACTTGTTCTCCCCACTGTATATTTACATTGCCAAAGCAAGTGAAATTGATAAACAAACGTGAAATAAAAAGTGAACAGTAAATACTACACCCACACAAGTTCCAGAAGAATAAAGCCATTTCAAATGTCCTATTATGTCTATACACAGTGTTGTAGCGATGTGCAAATAGTTAAAGGGAAACAAATGTTTACATTGCCCCTATTTCTCTCTCTCTCTTTCTCTCTCTTTCTCTCTCTCTCTATATATATATTTTTCTCTCTTTTTCTATCTCTCTGTATACATATATATCTTTCTCTCTCTCTCTCTCTCACACACTCTCTCTTTCTCCCGTCCCCCTCTCTCTCCTCTCTCGCCCAACGCCCTCCCTCCCTCAGTGTGTGTGGGGTCCCCTACAGAGGTCATCAGTCAGCAAGGCTATTTTTTCTCCTTTTATTTTCAATCACAGCTAGCACAACAACATGACACTTGACAAATCCCCTCACACCCCTCCCCCTCCTCACCCCTCCCCCTCCTCACCCCTCCCCCTCCTCACCCCTCAACCTTACCCCTTCCCCTCCTCACCCCTCACCCTCACACCCCTCAACCTTACCCATTCCCCTCCTCACCCCTCAACCTTACCCCTTCCCCTCACACCCCTCAACCTTACCCCTTCCCCTCACACCCCTCAACCTTACCCCTTCCCCTCCCCTCCTCACCCCTCAACCTTACCCCTTCCCCTCCTCACCCCTCAACCTTACCCCTTCCCCTCACACCCCTCCACCTTACCCCTTCCCCTCCTCACCCCTCAACCTTACCCCTTCCCCTAACACCCCTCAATCTTACCCCTTCCCCTCCTCACCCCTCAACCTTACCCCTTCCCCTCCTCACAGCTCAACCTCACCCCTTCCCCTCCTCACCCCTCAACCTTACCCCTTCCCCTCACACCCCTCAACCTTACCCCTTCCCCTCACACCCCTCAACCTTACCCCTTCCCCTCACACCCCTCAACCTTACCCCTTCCCCTCACACCCCTCAACCTTACCCCTTCCCCTCACACCCCTCAACCTTACCCCTTCCCCTCACACCCCTCAACCTTACCCCTTCCCCTCACACCCCTCAACCTTACCCCTTCCCCTCCTCACCCCTCAACCTTACCCCTTCCCCTCCTCACCCCTCAACCTTACCCCTTCCCCTCCTCACCCCTCAACCTTACCCCTTCCCCTCCTCACCCCTCAACCTTACCCCTTCCCCTCACACCCCTCAACCTTACCCCTTCCCCTCCTCACCCCTCAACCTTACCCCTTCCCCTCACACCCCTCAACCTTACCCCTTCCCCTCCTCACCCCTCAACCTTACCCCTTCCCCTCCTCACCCCTCACCCTCCTCACCCCTCTCCCTTACCCCTTCCCCTCCTCACCCCTCAACCTTACCCCTTCCCCTCCTCACCCCTCAACCTTACCCCTTCCCCTCCTCACCCTCCTCACCCCTCTCCCTCACACCCCTCAACCTTACCCCTTCCCCTCACACCCCTCAACCTTACCCCTTCCCCTCCTCACCCCTCAACCTTACCCCTTCCCCTCCTCACCCCTCTCCCTCACACCCCTCAACCTTACCCCTTCCCCTCACACCCCTCAACCTTACCCCTTCCCCTCACACCCCTCAACCTTACCCCTTCCCCTCCTCACCCCTCTCCCCTCTCCCGCCTCCCCTAACCCTCTCTCTCTCTTTCTTTCTCTATCTCTCTCTTGCTTCCTCTCTTTTTAAAAATGTTCTTACTTTCTGTCTTGCATTCACTTTCTCTCACCTCCTACACAAAAACACACACACACACACACGCATGCACACAAACTCCCCCTCTCTTCCTCCCTCCCTCAGCGTGTGTGGGGTCCCCTCACACCCCTCACCCCTTCCCCTCCTCACCCTCCCCCTCATCACCCCTCCCACTCATTACCCTTACCCCTCACCCTCCTTCCCCTCCTCACCCCCTCTCCCCTGGGCCATGGTGCTATATTCATGTTCTGGACCAAAACAGAACGCTCCAGACATTACATATGACAAATGTTTTTTAGTTCTATGTTTCTAGTTATAAATATCTGTGGTAGGTTCATCATGCTCTATCTGAGGGTCATATTCTATTTTATAACAACTCAGCTTTTCACTAAATGGCAGTTAGTTGATGCCATTGTCTTTGAATATGGTTGCATGGCTCAACCCATAGAATATGTGGCTCAGTGAACATGAACAAGTGTGCGTCAGTCAACTCAGTGTTTGTGTGCCACTGAAAGGAACTCTGAACTTAAGTGGTATTACAAGCATAAAGGAATAATCAGTTGTATACAGTATTTGTACAGTACTGTATTACATGAAGATGAAAAAAACATGACCTTTAATTTCAACTCTATGTAGTAATTGTGAGGTAGAGTATATATTTTTGGACACATTTTGTGCATACCGTATTGACATAAATACATACATTTAGATTTATGCCAGTTTACTATACATTTCTTGTGATTATGATCCATCACAAAAAAAATCAAATTAAGCACCCTTGATATATTTTGCATAATATATATTTAAAAAAAGATTTGAAGCAGAAATGTAATTAATATTCTTTTTTAGAAAACCTTTTACTTTATATATTGCAATAAGACTTAAAAACCAGCATCCTTTTTTTCTAATATTCCGTTTCTAGTTCAACCACCTGGACCACACAACAAGGTGTACATGTTTGATTTCTGAACTGATTTCCAAACTGCTCCCCCTCTCGTCGTCTCCTCGCTGGCAGACGGAGAGAAAGATGGAGGGAACAACTGACCATCCCACCATTTTTCTGGACAAGGGACACCTAGTGCTTACAACCTGAAAGATAGGGATCATTCCCTCTCTTCTTCTCGGAGAAACTGCAGAGGGGAACAGCCCGTCTTTTTGACACTTTTTATTAAATCCACATGTGGATTTATTTATTTTATAAATGTACTTTATAAAGCCCTTTTTACATCAGCAGTTGTCACAAAGTGCTTATACAGAAACCCAGCCTAAAACACCAAAGAGCAAGCAATGCAGATGTAGAAGCACAGTGGCTAGGAAAAACTCCCTAGAAAGGCAGGAACCAGGCTCTGAGAGGTGGCCAGTCCTCTTCTGGCTGTGCCAGGTGAAGATTAAGGCCATTTTGGCCAGATTTATTCTTCTCTTCACCCCTTGTTCTTTCGCTCTCTTCTTCCTCCTGTGTTTCAGACAGGGGTGGAACACATGAGAATGGGCGTGGAGGGAGACGGAGTCTGTTCCTGTTGCTGTTCCTGTGGGGTCTCAGGTCTGTGGTGTGAGGAGGACTGTGTGTGAGTGTGTGTGTCCAGCGCCACAGAGTGCTCTGCCTCCTCTTCCATGTCTTTCATGGATTCTGAGGGTGTGTGTGGATGTGAATGTGTGTGTGGGTTTGTATGTGTGTGTGGGTTTGTATGTTCAGGGTGCACCTCAACCACTGTCTCTTTCTCAACCACTAGGTGAGGTGGTGTATACTCTGAGTGATGGTGCTTCAAGTGGCCCCTGTGGGGGTCCCCACCCGTGGGGCAGCGGCCCCTCTTGTCCTGCCCCCTGAACCCTCTCAGTTTGGGGTTCCAGTGCTCCCTCCACTGGAGGGCCAGTGTGGATCTATCGGCCACCAGTCGTCTCTCCTCGGGGCCCCGGCCCCCCTCCTCGGCCCCAATCAGCAGGAAGGTGCGGCCCACCTGGAGGGTGGGGCAGCCACAGCCCAGGTCGCGATCGGGAACCCACAGGGCCTGCGGGCCCCTACGCACACTGGAGGAAGACCCTGTACGGAACACAGTCTGAATCCAGATAGAAAACTGCCACCAGGGGCCTGAACGCTCCATCCCTCTGACCTGCAGCTTCAGCACTGAGGGAGTGGGAGAGGGAAGAAGAGAGAGAGGGAGAGAAAGAGAGAGAATATTTTTTTTTTATCCGTCTTACTTTGGTAGCATTGTATTCTGCAGTCCCACCAAAGTCATCGTGCTTTACAGTTCTTACCATAGTCCTTTAGACAGTACGTCTCCAGGTTCATCCTCACTTTAACCTGCGATGGCAGGCAGTACGATAAACACTCTTCAGCTGAGAGGTTGAGAGGGTAACAGAGAGAGAGAGAGAGAGAGAGAGAGAGAGAGAGAGAGAGAGGGAAAATGTATTGAAAGAGAGAGAGAGAAAGAGAGAGAGAGAGAGAGAGAGAGAGGGAGAGAGAGAGAGAGAGAGAAAATGTATTGAATGAGAGAGGGAGCATCTCACCGCGACACATGTCTCTTCCTGCTTCTATTTGTCGTCACTGTATCTCATGTCTAACAGATGCCTCTCTGGAGTCCAGCAACATGTGAAATATCCCCCTATCACCACTGGAGGGAGCTAGACAGCCACCAGTCCAGTAGGCTACTATAGCTGAGACTCAAACAAGGTATGTATGTATGTATGTATGTATGTAGTGAAGTGATCAGTCACCAACCGTAGTCCAGAAGAGTTACAGGGTGCAGATAGGCTTCTGTTTTGTTCCAGCCCAGCACTTAAAACCTGATCTAATTGCTCATTAGGACTTAAATGAGTTCATTCAGGTGTGTCAGTGCTTGATGCGCACCAGGACCTCATTTTGGGGTCCGATGTTGCAGTTCAATATATTGTGCCACATCAGTTTGTGAATCCACTCACCTATACTGTACTGGGGCTGGTATACAGGTGTTGTGGGGGCTACCTCCTGGATTCCTATGGATAAAAACAAACACGTTGACATGTTATAGATCATAGGGGTCAAAGTAGAGAGTGGACAGGGTGACCTTGCTTACTGAACACCTACAACATGGGGTGCCTTTGTATACTAAGTGACAGATCAGTGGTACATGTGTGCTGTGTGTGTGTGTGTGTGTGTGTGTGTGTGCTGTGTGTGTGTGTGTGTGTGTGTGTGTGTGTGTGTGTGTGTGTGTGTGTGTGTGTGTGTGTGTGTGTGTGTGTGTGTGTGTGTGTGTGTGTGTGTGTGTGTGTGTGTGTGTGTGTGTGTGTGCGCGTGCGTGCGTGCGTGCGTGCGGGTGTCGGTGTGTGTGGAATGGGAGAGAATGTGAATATGTATGATAGGCGGGTTAAATGCCCGTGTGGAAGATGAGTGTCAGGATGAGTTGGTGTGTGCGGTCCTCAAGGGGTCAGAAACACATCACCTGATAAAGACTAGCCCCCCCCCCCCCCCCCCCCCACACACACACACACACACACAATCCAGTGTCCTTTCCAGCGCCTTTGTCTCTGGCCAAATCCTACAGGATAGTTGTTATTATGCCCAGGTCCGTCAGTCTGTCTATTTGTCTGTCCGTCTAACTTCACCCTCCAAGCACCTATGACCCCCATTAAAGTCACTCAATTCTTATTTACAATGACGGCCTACCCCGGCCCAGCATCGTCCGGGTTTGGCCTGGGTAGGCCGTCATTGTAATAAGAATTTGTTCTTAACTGACTTGCCTTGTTAAATAAAGGTGTGTGACTGAGTGTGTGTCCTCGCGTATGGGTGTGTGTGTGTGTGTGTGTGTGTGTGTGTGTGTGTGTGTGTGTGTGTGTGTGTGTGTGTGTGTGTGTGTGTGTGTGTGTGTGTGTGTGTGTGTGTGTGTGTGTGTGTGTGTGTGTGTGTGTGTGTGTGTGTGTGTGCGTGCATGTGTATGTGTATGTGTGGGGCTGTGGGAGCCAACCATATATTACCCCTGCCCTTACTGAGTCCTGTGCCTCTCTCGTCCCCCCTGACACAATTGGGCCAGTCAATGACACCCTACACCCCATCCCAGATGACTGGGGGTAGGAGGGCCCCCCCAAAGCCATGCAGGAGGGTGTGTGTGTGTGTGTGTGTGTGTGTGTGTGTGTGTGTGTGTGTGTGTGTGTGTGTGTGTGTGTGTGTGTGTGTGTGTGTGTGTGTGTGTGTGTGTGTGTGTGTGTGTGTGTGTGTGTGTGTGTGTGTGTGCAGGGATTCAGAGTTATTTCTGAGAATGCTAATGGGAGTGTGCATATGCATGTGTGATGAATCTCCCTCCAGTGTGTCCATGAGTGCATGTGCATGAGTGCATTTGTGTGTGTGTGTGCATACATCTGTGTGTGCACGTGTGTGTGTGTGACCTCAATACATGTCCTAGCCTATCTATCCAGACACCTGGTGTGGCCACCTCAAAGCCCACATCAGCAGCCTGCTAATTATACAGCCCTGGCTCTAGGCTTGAGCTTTAAAAGCTAGTTAGCTTCCTGTAGGGGGCGAGAGAGAGAGAGAGAGAGAGAGAGAGAGAGAGAGAGAGAGAGAGAGAGAGAGAGAGAGAGAGAGAGAGAGAGAGAGAGAGAGAGAGAGAGAGAGAGAGAGAGAGAGAGAGAGAGAGAGAGAGAGAGAGAGAGAGAGAGAGAGAGAGAGAGAGAGAGAGAGAGAGAGAGTGTGCGAGAGAGAGAGAGAGAGAGAGAGTGAGTGTGCGAGAGAGAGACAGAGAGACAGAGAGAGTGAGTGTGCGAGAGTGCGAGAGAGACAGAGACAGAGAGAGAGAGAGAGAGAGGCTATAGATAGCTCTAGAATGGGTTCAGTAGTAAAAACAAACAAGGTTTCCTTTCACCGAAAGAGTTATGAGTCCGGAGCTCTTGACGGGGAGAGAGGGGGGAGGGCTTTGAGGGGCTTGCAACAGGTGTGTAGCCCGGACTCGTGTCACCTGATTAGGGCTTAGAAAGTGTCGCCGCCCGGGCCAATCCGTATGTGGTTGTCGGCACTCCCGCAATTAGATGCAGAAACACACGTGGATTAGCGCTCTCGATTTGAAAAAGCAAAGCCACGGCTGCAGGAGTGTAGAGGATAAAGCGTTGAAAATCCCAGTAGAGCTGATCTTGGATCAGTGAGAGATAGGGCCTGCTCATAGAGGCTTTAAGGGCTCCCTGTGTTAGCACTGTTGTGGAAACGGTAAAACTAACATTGTTGGAAATTAGAGGAGAGAGTACAGATATTTGATAGCCGAGGGCGGCCCCTTTTGTGCTGAGCTACGATTTGATAAAGGCTTAGATTAATTCAATTAGGTCAAGAACAAACGAGGTTGAGAGAGAGAGAGGGGGGGGAGGGAGGAGAAGGGGAGATAAAGGGTCATTGAGTTAGTCACATCACAAGTTACAATGAGATTAGTTAGCTATTGGAAACCAAAACCCCACAGGAGTAAGGGTGTGGGACAGGGGGGACATGTCCTCTCAATGTTAGAAGCAGGTAAAATTGCCCCCCACCCCCCCCCAAAAAAATGTAATACATTTTGCAAGACTTTTATTTTGAAAAACGAGTCGTCATATTAGTTTAGGGACTTTTATTCTGAGGTACTTTTATTTCAATTCTGGAATGTGAGTTACTTCCACCTCACTATCAGTTGTTAATAGCAGTGTGGCAGTGTGTGGTGAGAGAATAAAAACTGTGCAGCACTACCATCCCTACTCACCGCACCGGGTAAAGCAATTGTTGTTGGCAACAACAAAGTAAGTTTAAAGTAAAAATTGTATGAAAGTGAATAAACGTTGACATGTTAGAACGAACATGAGCAACTAGAAGCTTTCTCCTGGTTGTACCTAGTTAGCTTTACATTTACAGTTTAGGAATTTTTAGCTTTGTCAGGTTTTATCTAACAAGCTAATGCTGGGTAGTTCTGGCTGTGTGAAAAACTGATAGTGTATGTTCTGAAGCCAAGAATACTTGCTAGCTACAGAATTACTTGCACAATCACTGTCTTAATCTTCATCACAGGGTCAGCAAGTTAGCAATGGATGCACCACCAGTCAAGAAGATAAAAAAGGTTCTTGGCAACTGCCCGTACACCACCCCTGGCAAACTAGCTGGTGAATTTGAGTGATTTCAGATTAGATGTCAGTAGCCCTTTCCTGCAGTCAAATGACCAAATCGCCCTCTAGTGGCCTCATGGGTGGAATGTTATTAATGTTTTTCATAATTTCATCGTTAATAAACAACAAGTTCATAGACTTATGATCCATAATAGTGTGAGTCAGAGTACAAAACGGTTGTTTAATTGAATATATCCACTTAACAGTCACATTGCTATTCAGTACAGAATGAATGGCCATGACCCTAATAAAATACAAAAAAATACCTAAGACTGATTAGACTGTACCAGAGTAAATGCCCCTCTGCAAGGTCCCCTTAGCCTTGTAAATTTGCCCAATTGTAAGCTAAGATTTGTCTGTATCCTTTTCTCAGAAGTCACTAGAAATGAGCATTTAAAACCTGTTTTTAAAAATCGAGGGGACCTAGAGCTGTTGCGGTGACCATATTACCACTACACCAGCGGTCATGAGTCATCAAGGCATTATCGTTTAGTCACGGTAATTAGGCTTCTCCAAGCTCTGATGCTGCTGATGGTCATTAGTAGCCTACCAAACTACTTGTTACTCAGCACTCTATTATCCCTCTAATCACTCTGACATCAATGCAAATGAATCTAATAAAACACTTCATGAGAGCCCATGAGCTCATGTTGCGCAACATTTCTATAGGATATGCAATTGCGAGAGAAAACAGAGTTTTGATGGCCTCTATTAAAAAGAGGAGGATCCTATCAGTTTTCCATAGGCTGGGCCTACTATATTTATTTCTCAACTTTCCTAATATTAAGCACATTGCTCATATTTACAACAGGAGTATAGCCTACCTGGCTGGCATGAAAACAAACCCCAGGGAGAAGCGTCCTCCATGCGCTATTTAAGTGCATAGACGACATGTATTTTTTTTTAGCCAGATCATGATAATGGTCCATTTAAAAATCAAAATAAATTTCACACATATATTATTCAGTATATGTAAAGACAAGATTAAATCAAGAATAGTCTGACGGGTGACAATATTAGCCTATCACTTGTGAATGATGCCCAGCATAAGGCAAGGAACAATGCCTTGTTTTTGCTACTTTTTCTCATCAGTCACACACCTCATGTAGCCTAGCCCATAGGCCTATATGTTTTGATAAGGTTTGTATCACAACTAAAGTGGCCAAATAACTTCTTAAAATGAAGCACATTAATTGGCTTTACAACGGGTGTAGAGCCTAACTGGAATACATACACAGCGTGTGAGTTTCAAGTTTGGGGAAGATCATTTTCACCATAAAAATGCACCTTCACATTCACACTTATAGCCTACTGCCGTGTACCATTGCCACGCTTTTAATGTGAAGAAATAGCCTAATAGTTTATTACATTTTAAGGTAAATGTTCTGATCTGTTGTGTCAGCCTCATTGCGTAAAAACTTTTTTTGATGCTAGTTTTGTATTAATTTGGGATCTATTGCATCCCACAACTGTCCCAGAATATGTTTGGAATATTTATTTCTCGCACAGTATAGAATAGCTCAGCTTTTTTAATATGGGGAATAATAGGTTGACATTGGTAATTGCTTTCACTGTTTGTTAGGCCTACTCCTCTTGTTGTCTGACGAAAAGTAAATGTGGACAGTTCTTCCAATACCTTCAATATGCGCCTCGGAATTGGATAAGTACGCCCGCATTTGCATCCCAGAAGTGCCTGTCTTCACTAGTAGCCTGTGAGAAAGACCTAATCACGTGATGGAGAGCCATGTGAGTGAGAGGTACTTCGGAGCAAGCAGCACTCAGGGAGAAGGGAACAACAGCCACTGGCTGCAAAAGGAATGTATTTATGGTATTTTTTAATACCTATTTATCGTGATTACGATCTTGTCTCATCGCTGCAACTCTCCAATGGGCTCGGGAGAGGCAAAGGTCGAGTCATGCGTCCACCGAAACATGACCCGCCAAACCGCACTTCTTAACACCCGCTTACTTAACCCGTAAGCCAGCCGCACCAATGTGTCGGAGGAAACACTGTTCAACTGACAACCGAAATCAGCTTGCAGGCGCCCGGCCCACCACAAGGAGTCGCTAAAGCTCCCCCGGCCAAACCCACCCCTAACCTGGACGACGCTAGGCCAATTGTGTGCCGCTCTATGGAACTTCCGGTCACGGCCGGTAATGACACAGCCTGGGATCGAACCCAAGGCTGTAGTGACTCCGCAACACTGTGATGTAGTGCCTTAGACCGCTGTGCCACTCGGGAAGCCTGGCATGGATTTTTTTAAGGTGCATTACTGCCACACAAAGGGAATCCCGCTGGGAAATTCATTCAAATTGTGAATGAGAGACTGATGAAGTGTGTACAGCCTGCACAATAAACAAAGCAGAGCTCATGCCTTTCAAGCAACTTTTTTCAAATCATCATTAGAGTCACATCATGCAGCCTCACAATGTATTAAAAATAAAAACATATAGCCCAACATTTGTAGAGTTATTTAAGTTACATTAATAACTCTAAATTAAGCACAACGGAGTACCTATTTCTTTGTTAACCGCTCAACACAGAATAGCCGCATGTGCGCACTCCCTCAAATCGTTTGGAGAAAATATCCTTTGTATTTTATTCAACTTTGTTCAATTGTATTTTTCATACTATAAAATAATATTAAATAATGGCACGGAATTTCTAACCAAATCTTGTTTTCTAAATGAACTAATGTAGCCCAGATCAGGACCTAACATAAGGACAACTCAGAGTATGCTATTCTGTTCTTCTGAAATAGACTGCATTTTCTTCCTATCATGTTTCTTTCGAACTGTCTAAAATAAATCATTGATTTATTGTGAAGGTGGATTATGGATTTATTAGACTAAAATGTACATGTCCCAAAGGTATGCATCAGTGGCTTGTAGGTTATGTGCGGAAGCCAGGAGATGCTAAATGTGTTTATGTCAATTAACGGTCAATTACCGTGAGACCGACAGTTATTTGCTTGACAATCACCGGCTGACGAAATTGTGTGACTGCCACAGCCCCTGCACAGGAGTATGACTCAAGTGACAATGAAACTCTGTAGTTGGGCTTAGTTGGCCAGTCCACATAAACTGAGAACTATGTAATAACACGGGTACCATTTTGGTTCCAAAGCTCCAGGACAATCACATTCTTTCAAAATTCCCCATGAGAATGTTATTGTCATTAGAAGTTTGGCTCCAACATGGAGGACAGTTTCCAGACAGAGTAGTTAGGTAAAGTAGACTTACGGATGCAGGGGCGGAGTGGGGAGTGCCCCTGTTTGTAACCAGGGGCGCAGCGGTTGCATCTCAGTCCCATCACGCCATCCCGACACAGACACTGTCCCGATGTCTGGTTACACCAGAGACCCACAGCACCCATAGGGTGACACTGACATGCTGAGAGAGCAGGAGAAGATGGAGGGATGGGAGGAGAGAGAAGGTTAATGTCACATAGTAAAGAGCATTGTATTAATAACATTTGATTGCTCCTAATAAAGCTTCTATGAATGTACAAGAGGGAAAGAGAGAGAGAGAGAGGAAAATGAGCAAGGGAGAGAGAGATGACAAACACAGAGAGAGGGAACGACGGAGGGAAGACAGATTAGAGACGACAGAGAAAGGAATGGTAGATAGGAGTGAAAATAATGATACATGGACAAAGCAAACATGGAAATGGGATGTAAAAGGATGAATGACAAAGCAGTTTAGAAGGAAGGAGGGAGAAAGGGAGAGTTGGGGTCATCGAAAGGGCACAGATAGAAAGAGGAAGCCATTCTCTAGTAGGTCTGTTTTTCCTCCAGTAATGTAGTTTAAACAAACCCATACAGATACTTCAAACACCTTTAAGTAATTAGCTCTAAGGGCAGGCCACTAAGGCTCGGAAAAAGGTTGACTTGGCCGGAACATTGATCAAATAAACATGGTTCATTTATCTATCATTGATTAAATCATATAATATTATGACACATAAATATCACTAATGTAACTTCCATAAGTTACAAATCTATTTGCCTACAAATACACTGAGTGTACAAAACATTCAGAACACCTTCCCTCAGAACAGCCTCAATTTGTCTGGGCCTATTGGCCCATGTTGACTCCAATGTTTCCCACAGTTGTGTCAAGTTGGCTTGATGTTCTTTGGCTGGTGAACCATTCTTGATGCATATGGGAAACTGCTGAGCGGGAAAAACCCAGCAGCGTTGCAGTTCTTGATACAAACCGGTGCGCCTGGCACCTACTACCATACCCTGTTCAAAGGCAGTCTTTTATCTTGCCCATTCACCCTCTGAATGGCAAACATATACAATCCATGTCTCAATTGTCTCAAGGCTTAAAAATCCTTCTTTAACCTTTCTCCTCCCCTTCATCTACACTGATTGAAGTGGATTTAACAAGTGACATCAATAATGAATCACAGCTTTCACCTGTACATATGCTTTACCGTTTAGAAATTAAAGCACTTTATGTATCTAGTACCTCCATTTGAAGATGTCATAAGTATTTAGACAAAATTCCCTTAGAGTGTATTAAAGTATGTTTTGCCAAAAAGTAACTGAATGGTGAATAATGATTGGAATAAGATATGATTTTTGTAACACTTCTAAATGAATCCTGATGATGCCATGGTTAAGGAAAATCGTGAATGAATCATGAATAATGATGAGTGAGAAAGTTACAGAGGCTACAACCAAACACGCTGACTTCTCACCATTACCGGTGGAGATTAGCATTTGATCTTTGTCCCTCTGTAACTTTCAAATGTTTTATCATTCACAATTCATCAATTCAATCATGATTATCTGTCATGATTATGCATGATCATCTGTGGATGCTACCTACATTAATGTAGACCAGTTCAGAAGTGTCTTCTTTTCTTATTTACAATAAAAGGGACCCCAAAAGGACACAGTACCTTATTCACCATTCACTTTCTATTGGGCAAAAGACAATCCGAAACAACCAAAACAAGCAGTGAATGAATCTAACACGTTTGTAAAGTCACAAGCTTGATGTAGTCACTGTGTGTAAAGAATATGGGACTAAATATTACACTTTTGATACATTATAAGGGAAATTTGTCCAAATAGTTTTGACATCTTCAAATGGGGGAACCAGATACATAAAGTTCTTTCATTTCTAAATGGTAAAACTGATATGTATGAAAATACCCTCAAATAAAATGTTGCCAATATAAAACATTTGATCTCAAATCCAAAATGCTGGAGTATAGAGACACATTTGAAATGCTAGCTGCACTGTCCACATACACACGGAGGGGAGTGTATTTATGGCCTGGATGCTAGTCTGTTGCTGCTCTCTTGCCAACTCCTTGTTACTCAAGTCAAATGTGACATGACAATTCCATAAGGAGTTGGCAAGAGCTGAAAGAGACTATATATTTACATAAAGAAATTATACTAAAACAACAAAACAAAATATTTAAAAAATAAAAGCTGAAAGAGACTGGCACCAAGGCTAAAATATCTCATTCTAATCTACCTAGTTACATTTGTCCAATATTGCTATAAGTGCAACCCCCTTGCACTTGCACGACACACACACTCAATCACACACACACGCACCTGCATGTGTCATGTGCATGACCTCACTCCATTAAAAGTGGTTATATTAGGACTTCGGTCAACCGCCCCAAAAGCATGCCAGAGTGTCACAGTCACTTAGAACATGTGACCAGTCAAAGGTCAAATGTCAGGGTGGATTCCAGCCAGTGGTAACAACATGAACACTAAATCCAGTCGACTAGCATACAGAAATAACTGTCCTCTGTCACAATGTAACTACCTCATAAACACTGTGGAGGAGGCTGGAACACAGACACATGTAGGCATACCTTGTAGACTAGCAGATGCAGAAAGAGAAACAGATATCCTAACAGATGCAGATGCACACACACTTGGACACACACTGATCTCTGCATGGATAAGATACACAGCTGGTCGGTGAGACTTAATACAGGCACAACCGCTTTAATGTGCACGCACACACACACACATAAACACACACACTCTCTCCCTCCCTCTCTCTGACTGACGTTGGCAGGTCTTGCGATGGGTGGGGGGCTTGCTGTGGTCTCGGGTGTATCCGTTCTGGCAGTACTGGCAGTGGCGCCCCGCTGTGTGATGCCGACACTTCAGACATAACCCCCCGCTGCGCCGGCCCGACTGCTGGAACACCTCCATGCTGAACCGACACTTAGAGGAGTGGCCGTTACACTCACACACTGGAGGGAGGGAGCGAAGGAGGGAATGAATGAATTTCAGTAAAGGCAGTAAAGTTTACATCCATGATCCAATTTGCACACACATACATACACACACGCACACACAGACACAGTAGTGGGGGGTGTGACTCACAGACGCACGGTTGTGGCTGACTAGGCGTGGCTCGTTGCCAGGGCCTGTCGTAGTAGTAGTCCTCACAAACATCGCAGTCCGCCCCTGCTGTGTGGTGCTCACACACACACACCGCCCGGCCCACATCATCACGACGACACCGAGAGGCATGTCCGTTGCACTTACACCTGCCCCCCACCTGCAGGTCGGAAAGGGCCAGAGCGGGCCGGACAGGGGGGGCGGAGATCAATGGAGAGGGAGGAGCCAGCTCAAGATTCCGATTCGCTCTCACTTTAGAGTTCTGTTGGTTATTCCTCCTCCTCCGAAGTTCCCGCCCCTCGTTGATTCTCCCCTGCTTGCTGTCGATTGTCCAATCACAGATGCTGCCTTCCTGACACGGACTCCAATGGTGGCCCCCCTCCCTCTCGCGGCCACGCCCTTTTCCTTTTCCGTTTCTTCTTTTGTCTATTTCCATAGTGTCTCCTTCTGCCTCCTTCCGGGTCACGTTGTGTCCGTCCTCTCCCCGATCCCCCGACCCTTTGTTGTATCCTCCTCCGTTCCTCCTTCGTTTTTCTGTCTTTCTTCTCTCCTTCTCCACAGACCCCCATTTATTGTTGTCCCCATTCACCTTATCCACCTGTCCCACCACAGCCTCGTTCTTCGACCCTGCCCTCCACCTCAGAACCCCCCCACCCGCTCCCTCCCCCCAACCGACCTCGCCACTTTTCCCCTCCGAACTCCCCACCTTGGTCTGCTGGGACTGGGTCACCTCGTGGAACACTAACCGTATGTCCGTGGCCGTCACCCAGTCCTGCAGGGTGGGGCTGTAGTCAAAGTCTGGAGAGGAGGGTCTTCCATCTAGGGTGGAGAAGGCCAGCAACATGCCTCCCCGGTGCCTCTGCAGGGGCCGGGGGTCTGAGCACAGAGGCTCCGTCTCCTGGTGCCTGGTCTGGGCTACCGTCTGGGCCTGGAGCCCAAACTTCCCGGGGCAGTCGCTGGAGTAGTGCTGCATGGGCCTCCAGGTGCGCCCGTGGTCCATGGACTTGAGCACGGATAAGGAGACGGGGTCTGACGGCTCCCCCTGCTGGCAGAACTGCAGGCTGATGTAGGTGACCTCGAAGCGTCGGCCCAGGGGAAGGGTGAGGACCCAGTCCCCGCCGTCGAGGCCTCCCGCCTGGGCCGTCCAGCAGGTCAAGTTGTGGGGGTTGTGGAGGTCTGTGAGGGAGCTGACGTTAACAGCTTTCTGGCCGGGGGGTCCTCGGAGGGAGTGGGCGGTACTGACAGGGACACCGTGGGCGGCATTGATGAATTCCGACAGGCAGTGTCGCGGACGCCCATCCAAGTGGTAGCAGGGGTCATGGGGGGAGGTCCAGCTCAGAGGGGAATGAGAGAGGGAAGGGGAAAGGAGGGAAGGAGGGAGGAAAGTGAGGAGAAGTAGGAGAAAAGGGAGAGCCAAGGAGGGGAGAGGGGAGAAGGGCAGGAACATCATGTCATCGAGCCTGTGGGAGAAAATACTAAAATTAATGATTTTAGGGGATAAAGTGACGGGGTGAAATCATAAAAGGAAAATATATTGATGGATTTATATGACTTGCGGTTAGAGCCAAAGGGAGGGGCCGTCTGAGGTAAAGAGACCACCTGTGCCTTAATTGAAAACACACCAGCTCGCAGCACCACCATGAACATTTTAACATCCCTCGTATCCCTCATACAATCCAACCAAATCTACCTCCACCCTTAAACAGGCCTATTTCCCTACCCACGACAGTCTTTAAAAACCTATTATCTTGGCCCATAAAGAGCGGATGAGTGTACGGGTGAAAGCATATACCGAGTGGATGAGTGTATGGATGAGAGTGTATAGAAACCCAGCCCATAAGTCGTGCTTGAGTGTATGGATAAAAGCGTGTACAAAGTAAAGAGCGTATGCAGATTGGACGAGTGTATGGATGAGAGCGTATAAAGAGTGGATGAATGTGTGGATGAGATGGATGAAAGCATATAGAAAACCAGCGGGTCTGTAAGGGATGACAAAAAACAGCTGGGTCTGAAAACACAAGCTGGGCAGCATCCATCATCTTTATGGTCCTCCTTTTAAATCCTTCTCCCGCCGCTCTGCTCCACTCCACTCTACTCAACGCACATGGGCAGGAACCCGAGTTTTGGAGAGCCCAAAGTGTGGAGAGAAATGGAAGGAGAGAGAGAGAAAGGGTGTGAGAAAGAAAGACAAAGAGAGGGGAAGGAAGGAGAGATGGAGCTTAGTGTGGAAGATGGAGGGAAAGATTTATAGAAGAGAACGCGAGAAATGTGTGTTCAGCTTAAACCCCTGTACAGTCACTTCCTGTGAGAAGACAAACACAGACTTGTGTATGTCCTTAGTGTGAACAGATTCCCTTCCCTCCTAAAACGGCTGGTGATGTGTTAAATGTATTTGTCTGCCAAGAATTGATAGTGATACCAGAGAAGGTTACTTCATTTGCGCCTGCAGACATGGGCGAACAATGCGTCTACTTTTCCTGCCAACATGATCTACAACAAACTTTGCGGTTTTATAGACAGACGGATAGGCTGGAGGCAAGCAAACAAGACTCCTACCCAACACTTCACACCAAGCAATTTACAAAGACACAGATTGTTAGGATCCATCTCTTTTCCAGGCCCTCCTCTATTTCTCTGTAAACGTATCTCTGCTATGCAGTGTGTCCGTCTCGCTCTTTCCCTCCTCCCCTTTTACTCATTCCCTCTCTACTGTCATTGCATTCTCTCTCTCTCTCTCTCTCTCTCTCTCTCTCTCTCTCTCTCTCTCTCTCTCTCTCTCTCTCTCTCTCTCTCTCTCTCTCTCTCTCTCTCTCTCTCTCTCTCTCTCTCTCTCCTCTCTCTCTCTCTCTCTCTCTCTCTCTCTCTCTATATATATATATATATATATATATATATATATATATATATATGCACCATATTCTGGGAATATCTCTAACAGCGTCTTGATTGACGATGTCCTAACAAGCGTTTGACACTAACAGTGCAGTCAGTGGGGCTGTATAAACCAACCCCATAGGAGAGGATAGAGGATAGAAAAAATGGTTGGGAGCCACCCAGGGCTAGTCATCCCACTCAATTAAACCACAGCCCGAAACTTGAGGCTTCTCTTAGGACTACAGCACTATAAGTGGCTCCGGGGGGGTTACAACGGAAGTTATTATTTAAGTCACCCCCCAAAACGTGTTATGATTCCCTGCGAGCCCCACAAAAAGCAGACTGTCCCAACCTGGCTCTGTGGGATCGGGTGGATGATGAGGCTTGTCAGGTATATCGGGCGGCTATGTTTTGGGGTGTCGTTATTGGAAACGCCACGACCGGCGGCTGAGGTGACGAGTGGTCCGACTGCAGCCCCTGTCCTGCTCTGACGCATTCCTGGGGTCCGGTGTGCACCCCTTGAGCATTCCACACGTGTTGCAACATGCCCCGTTGGGAACCCGAACAGCCCGCTAAAAACTGAGCCTCATTAATTGATCGACTGATTAATTAGGTCTCGTGTTTCATATTGGCGTCAGGGTGGAGGGTTTCGCTCGAGGGGAGAAGGGGAAGGCGAGATGGGGAGAGGGGATGTCTGGTACAGTATAATCAGGTATAAAGGAGGTAAAGATGGTGGTGGGGTGGTGGGTTAGGGGAATTCATGGAATGATTCTTAAAAAGGGTTTTGGTGATTGGGGAATGTCTGAGAAATTCAGACAAGATGCTGTTGGTGGGTAGGGGCGTAAGGGGTTAGGGGGGGTTAGGATACAGAGGCGAGGGGGTTGTTTGCTATTCCCCATGACGTTATTTGCACTCGTCTTTCTCGGTAACATTGCCACTAATTAAGCATAGCCCCCATAACAAACTACATGATGGAGGGAAGCTTTTCAGAGAGGAGCACTCAGTACAGGGCTCTTTAAAGTGCGCCTCACCATTCTCTGTGCCCCGAGGCCAAATCCAGACCCTTACCCCCCTCATCCCCCTCCGCTCCGATACCAGATCGCCAGTCTGGCACCTGGAATGTAACCCAGCCACCAGATATTGTTTCAATGTTTTTTCTCAGTCACTTTCCATAAATTCACACACCCAGCATGTCGGAAGAACACGGTGGATGAGTGGCATTCCTCTTTAATAGAGCTTTAAAGACGAGAAGAAGACAGGAAAAACATTCATATCCCAAATATTGTACATAGAAGTAACTGACAAAATAAAGGAAACACCATCATAAAGTCTTAATGGGGCGTTGGGGCACCACGGGCCAGAACAGCTTCAATGTACTTTGGCAGAGATTCTACAAGTGTCTGGAAGTGGAACTCTATTGGAAGGATGAGACACCATTCTTCCACAAAAAAATCCATGATTTGTTGTTTTGTTGATGGAAAACGCTGTCTTAGGCGCAGCTCCAGAATCTCCAATAAGTGTTCAACTGAGTTGAGATTTGGTGACTAAGGCGACCATTGCATATGGTTTATACAGTTGAAGTCGGAAGTTTACATACACCTTAGCCAAATACATTTAACCTCAGTTTTTCACAATTTCTGACATTTAATCCTAGTAAAAATTCCCTGTTTTAGGTTAGTTAGGATCACCACTTTATTTTAAGAATGTGAAATATCAGAATAATAATAGAGAGAATTATTTATTTATTTCATCACATTTCCAGTGGGTCAGAAGTTACATACTCTCAATTAGTATTTGGTAGCATTGCCTTTAAATTGTTTAACTTGGGTAAAACGTTTTGGGTAGCCTCCCACAAGCTTCCCACAATAAGTTGGGTGAATTTTGTTCCATTCCTCCTGACAGAGCTGGTGCAACTGAGTCAGGTTTGTAGGCCTCCTTGCTCACACACACTTTTTCAGTTCTTCACAAAAATGTTCTATAGGATTGAGGTGAGGGCTTTGTGATGGCCACTCCAATACCTTGACTTTGTTGTCCTTAAGCCATTTTGCCACAATTGTGGAAGTTTGCTTGGGGTCATTGTCCATTTGGAAGACCCATTTGCGACCAAGCTTTAACATCTTGACTGATGTCTTGAGATGTTGCTTCAATATATCCACATAATTTTCCTCCCTCGTGATGCCATCTATTTTGTGAAGTGCACCAGTCCCTCCTGCAGCAAAGCACCCCCACAACATGATGCTGCCACCCCCTGTGCTTCACGGTTGGGATGGTGTTCTTCGGCTTGCAAGCCTCCCCTTTTTTCCTCCAAACATAACAATGGTCATTATGGCCAAACAGTTCTATTTTTGTTTCATCAGACCAGAAGACATTTCACCAAAAAGTACGATCTTTGTCCCCATGTGCAGTTGCAAACGGTAGTCTGGCTTTTTTATGGCGGTTTTGGAGCAGTGGCTTCTTCCTTGCTGAGCGGCCTTTCAGGTTATGTCGATATAGGACTCGTTTTACTGTGGATATAGATACTTTTGTACCTGTTTCCTCCAGCATCTTCACAAGGTCCTTTGCTGTTGTTCTGGGATTGATTTGCACTTTTCACACCAAAGTACGTTTATCTCTAGGAGACAGAATGCGTCTCCTTCCTGAGCGGTATGACGGCTGCGTGGTCCCATGGTGCTTATACTTGCGTACTATTGTTTGTACAGATGAACGTGGTATCTTCAGGCATTTGGAAATTGCTCCCAAGGATGAACCAGACTTGTGGAGGTCTACAATTTTTTTCTGAGGTCTTGGCTGATTTCTTTTGATTTTCCCATGATGTCAAGCAAAGAGCACTGAGTGTGAAGGTAGGCCTTGAAATACATCCACAGGTACACCTCCAATTGACTCAAATCATCATTTTCTGGAATTTCCCAAGCTGTTTAAAGGCACAGTAAACATAGTGTATGTAAACTTCTGACCCACTGGAATTGTGATTCAGTGAATTATAAGTGAAATAATCTGGCTGTAAACAATTGTTGGAAAAATTACTCATGTCGTGCACAAAGTAGACGTCCTAACCGACATGCCAAAACTATAGTTTGTTAACAAGAAATTTATGGAGTGGTTGAAAAATGAGTTTTAATGACTCCAACCTAAGTGTATGTAAACTTCCGACTTCAACTGTATTGTTTTCATGGTCATGAGACCATTCAGTGATCACTAGTGCCCTGTGGATGGGGGCATTTTCATTCTATGGCGGCATAGCCATGGTAGTCAAAATAATGGCGTGCCCGGCACTTTTATACATGATCCTAAGCATGATGGGATGTTAATTGCTTAATTAACTCAGGAACCACACCTGTGTTGAAGCCCCTCCTTTCAATATAGTTCGTGTCCCTCATTTACTCAAGTGTTGCCATTCTTTGGGCAATTAATAGGCATATCCATTACAATAACTTATCATGGAGAATCACATAAATAACGTTTTTCCAGAGTAAATAGGAACCGATCACGGACATTGAATACTATTTCACGCTTACATCATATACTGTATATACTAAAGTATCAAAACGATTTGTCAGCAAGGCTTTCGATGATGTCACTTTTCAAAAACCTTACATAAGCGAATAGCGTTTAAGTAAGGTCAATTATGTCTCTGGAGGGAGGCAGTATGCATGGTCTTTTAAAGCAGCAGCGGTCAGTGTGCTCAGCTGTGCTCGGCTGGCGAAGGCCTGGAAAAATACTTCATGACAACCTGGGCCATGTTTACAGCATAGTCTAACATGGTGGGGGTTAGCTAACAGGAGAGCCTTCTGCTCATGTTCTCACAGTAAGCCTTCAGTAGAAATCTGCTCGAAGACACTTTGTATAATCGTTCGTTCCTTTATACTTATGAGTTGTCAAAGGTGTGAGGAGTTTCAAAGTAGCGCTTTGGGTTCAAACAGTCTGCTCTGTAAAATCCTGCCACTTCCACCAGTTGTTTTAAATGCTTTGCTACTGTATGTTCCGTCAACGTGTGGGGAGGTTGTGCTTTGGGGTTCGGATAATAAGAAGATATACTAGGGGTACTAAGGGAGAGATGAGATTGGATACCAGGCTGTAAGAGAGGCGTATGAGCGTGACAATAGAGGTTAAAGAAGTGGGGTAAGACACAGAGAGCATAAGGGCACTGAGAGAGGGATATGATTATAGAGGGTGGTAATATGGGTGTAAGAGGGTGGTTAGAAACGTGTAAGGTGATAAAAGTAGGGAATAAGTGGAGGATACGAGAGTAAGACGTTGACATATTAAAGAGAATACGAGGCCAGAGGGATAGGAGGGGGATTTGGAGAGGGCTAAGTGGTATACTGTGGGTGAAGGAATAAAGGCTAATAAATTGAGAATATGATGTCATTAAGAGGTGACATGGGCAGAAGTGGGCAAGGAAGATGATGCCTTCTGCTATCTGTCAGCTCCCCTTGCCTCCGTTCCACTCTGTGGTCTAAATCTGTGTCTTTTGGGGCTGTGTATCTGGAGCAAATGAGCTGGATTTGGCCTGTCTCACACACTTTAACATTCCTTGTCATGGGCAGCAGTGTAGAGCACTACCCAGCTATTCCGCAGCCCAGCCACAGCCTCAGCACGACCATAGAATACAACATGCAAGATGGAGGCAGAGGAGACAGTGTGCTTTGTAAACAGTAGGCTTTGTTAATTCGTTATTGTGCAATATTTGATATGGTTGTCTAATGCACTTATATTAAACTGGCTAAATAGCTAATTCAAACGGGTAAAGGATGTGGCTTATTAAAATACCACGAGGAGTAAGAAGTGTAGGCCTGATAGAAATCATGTTCAAACAACTCTGGTCCACAGTGGATGACTTCTTTCAAGAACAGATAACAATATGCACCCTGGGCTAAGGCCTGTACGATACATTAATGAGCTCTAAATACACACTGATCAATTACACGAACCTACCACTCTTTCACTGTGAAACTGAACCGGACACCTGCTTGGGCATGTTATCGCGATCACATCTGACAAGTTACACCTTTGTTAATTTCCAATTGTCCTTAGCACGTCTGAAACATAACGCAGCATAGAGACAAGGAGAAGAGAAATGCGATGTATTCTCCCTGTATTCCCAAACAGCATTCCTGTCCGCTCCAACACAGGGTGTTATTCCACAGCAGATTCCAGCAGCACTGTTTTAGGTGTAATAATCTAATTTTAGTGGGGCGGTGAGGAGGTGCAACTGACAGCACGCACAAAATGGATTATCGCCGCTCCTGCACGTATCTTTAGCAGGCCCTGTCCCTCAGGTTCGCACCTCCAACGCGCAGCCAAACGGCCGCCTGCTATGGGCGCCCCTCGGCCTGAAGTCAAGAAGGGAAATGGAACGACACGAAGATGATTTATAAAGGGAAAAGCTTTTTAAAACAGGCCAGACGACTCAGCTTGGACATATTTCAGGGATCGAATAAGAGAAGGTATGCCCTAAAGCACATGTCAAACTCATTCCACGGAGGGCCGAGTGTCTGTGGGTTTTCTCTCATCCCGTGTACTTGATTGATTAAGTAAGGTCACTAATTAGGAACTCCCCTCATCTGGTTTTCAAGGTCTTAATTAGAACTAAAAAAAACAAAACAGCAGACACTAAGTCCTCCATGGAATGAGCTTGACATCCCTGCCCTAAATCAGAGGTGTCAAACTCATTCCACAGAGGGTCGAGGGTCTGCGGGTTTTTTGTTTTTTAATTTAAATTAAGACCTAGACAACCAGGTGAGGGGAGTTCCTTACTAGTTAGTGACCTTAATTCATCAATCAAGTACACGGGTGGAGCGAAAACCCACAGACACTCGGCCCTCTGTGGAATGAGTTTGACATATGTGCCCTAAAGGAAGCGAGGCTATTTCGCTGAATTTCGCTCTGGTTCTCGTCCCACGCTAGTTTATAACCTATCACACAAGTCGACAATGCGCTAAGCAAACCCATGGAGGTTTCGCCTCAATGTCGATATTGAAAAACAGATGGACATGAAATCATGGTCCGTGATTTCATCTTCAAGTAATGCCAAAAACAACCTCGGGCGAAATGAAAATGAAAGTGAAGCCCGTTTTACTAAGTGGAAGACATGTCATTGTGGAATTCACAATTAATTGCAGGCCACAGTAAGAATCGTAGAAAAGTATATTTTGACCACCCATTGACTTAGATTTAGAACATGCCTATTAAATCCTATTTAAAGCATGCAGAAGAAGAATTAGGCCTACAAAATCCCGTTTGATATAAATTCAATTGACCGAAGATTGTGACAAGTAAATAGATGAACATATTGTAGACTATTTGTGTTATGTTAATTAAATCCCCCTCGAAACATTTTTCATGGCGACAGAGGCGAAGGTGAAATCTCTACAGATACATGCAGCGTATGGGCCTGTGTTGACCTTGGAACTCGTTAAACGTAACATGTTGGAGACAATTCGATAGAAAATAATATGCGTTTGGAATTTGAATTACCAGGCAAAAAGCTACATTACCGTTTTTCTCATTAGAAAATAGAACTTAATAGCCTTTTTTGACCAATAAATCACGAATCGTTAAGCCTATTATTATTAGTATAATTATTGTTATTATTAAATCAATAAATTGAATGATAATTGAATAACCAACCTAGGCAATAGAGATTATTTAAATAAGATTATTTAATGAAAAAGAGCAATAGCCTACTGTTGGCTAAATAAATGTTCCCCAATATTAATTCAATAAATTGAAACCCAAGTTATACTCTGGGGTGCATCCGGTTTAGACAAATGGGTGTAATAAATGAAACACCCTTCGAAGAAAAATAGTTGGATTGGTTCATTTAACACAAATGTCTATCAAATTTAGTACGATTGTTCTTGTCCAGGGTCACTTTCTGCGCGCCGCCAAATTGTCTATAATTGCACATTCCAGTAATTATGCTCAATTTGCTTCATCTTGCAGAGACAGAACATGATGTAAGCCTATATTGTATTCTACGCATTTAAGTGTTATTATCTTTCTGATCACACACTTAATCGCAATTTTCGTTATTTTCTCGAAATAAGTATAAGCTATTTATCATGGCTGTTGTCCCTGTAGAAACACACATGCCCAATGGCATATCGCTGTTTTCAAGAGGGAAATGCGATAGGCCCTAGTCATATAATAATAATAATGATTAGTCTATTATTATTATTGTTATTATTATTATTATATTTCAATTAAATTTATTTTAAACCTAAATAAAGGGGAGCCGAAACAGAATAACAGTTCTGACAATAACCTTACTTTTTTGTGATGATGAACGTATTAATACAATTGTAAACATCCACTTCATGACTTATACTGTATATCAGCTGGTCCTAAAAATATTGAGGCACCTCTTGAAATGACTCAATCCAATACTTCCAAAATCTTAGTTTTGACAATGAAACTCTCCCAACTAACTCAACAGGCTTTTTAGATTTCAAATATTTAATTAATATAATCACGCAAGAATAATTATTACCTTACGTTAGGATATTAAGTTATTAAATAAACCATAGGCTACCATCATAAAACAATATTCCAATGAAAATGGTCTCAGGCTGAATTATTCCATTTATTTATCAATAATACTATATTATGCTCAGATATGCCTATATTCCCATGAAGACGACAGGTTTATATCAAATCAATCTTCAATAAAATAAAGTGTAAATCATCATTTGGATACATAAAGCCTGCAATGGGTTATAGCCTACCCATGGAGAGTAAGTGCCTGAGTATACAGTACTTATAGCGCGAACTTTGGCCCTCTCACCGGGTCCAAATGATCAACTTGTCAATGCCTAGTCCTTCCATTCTAAATTTAAAACAGGTTTACGAACCTCCGTGAGAAAGAAGCCACAGCGAATAAAGAAATATAGGCTACACATAAAAATGTAAAATATGAGAACGCTTACCATGTGCGTCTCAATGTTTGATCTCCCTTCGCTCGTGGCGGCTCATGCGGTCTTAATCAATATAGGGGCGCAACAAGTGGACAGTTATCCGGTCGCCCTGTGCTGTGCGCATGGAGTGGGGATCCAACTCACTGCAGCCCGCCTCAGCAAGGGGGCGTCCCGTCCTGACGTCAAGACGCCGCTGCTTCTCTCAACTCCAACTCACATCTGCACAGTGCCCTACTACAGTGCAGGGCGAGTCAGTCTGGCGGACAATTTGCAGATAAATAATTAAGACAAAGTGGGCCCAATTACCTAGAAGTTCATCATTGCTTTTGTAGACTTCAATCTCTTGTCGCAATATTTGTTCTCGTTTTCCAAACGTCAAATGGAAAAAAAATCGTTGAACCACGTAGGCTAGAAGGGGATAGCTCTTACATGCGGTATAGTGAGTAAGCACTAACGTAGCAGATGAACTAAAGCAGACACAGATGGAAAGCAGGAAATAAAAGAAAGAGAATGGATGGATGATGGGGGATGGAGGGAGAAGCGAGTGACTGAGGGAGGAGGAGGAAACTTTCCCAGAGAAACCCCATAAAACTGATTGATGACTTCTTTTGAGGAATGTTTCCCCAGGTGTGTGTGTGTGTATGTATGTGTGTGTTCAAGTAGTTACTCAGAGTAATTTAGAAATGCTATCCTTGGAAGGGTGACAAGAGCAATCAAATACATTGAGTGGAGAAATGCTACAATTGTGCATCACCATTAATTTTGGCAGAGTTTTGTAACCTACTAAAGACACACTATACAGTTTTGAGCTCCCAGTTAGGTTGAGGAGGAACATTGCTTCTATTTGACGGCTGGGTTAATAAAGCAACGCAAGTCCATGGGACATAAGCTGTGAAGACAAAGAAGCTATAAAGCAATAAATCATTTTTTAAAAGTAAATCTGTATTAGGTGTGTGTGTCATACTGTCAGAGGGTAGAATAGCAGGTGTCCTGCCAAAATCTGCACCCTGCAGCAAGACGTAGATTGATGTAACTAATAAAAAGGGAGCCTAAACAAGACGAGGCAGTGATATTTGCCAGACTTTCCCCTCATCATAAGAGTAAACATGATGATCGTTCTTGACAGAATCAGAACAGATTTCACAATAAATTCAATTTCCAGGGGTTTGCTGCCTGTGAAAACGTCACATTTAAAGTGTTTTGACATCATACAACAAACACCGATAATAATCATACACAAGCTTCAAGAGCCCAACTGTGGACAGTCATTTTTATTCAAGGTCTTTGTCTGCAGGTGATTCTCCTTTATTGGTTTCCTGAACCTTCATGTTGTGGCCAGCTTGCCAGTAGATGACACCAGTATACCTGCAGATGCTGCCAGTCCCATGATGCCACAGCAGAGAGAACCAGGAACTGGGGAGGAAGAACACAACCCTGGCAGCCTCCTCATGTCACCTTCCTCCCCGGGTTGCTCCCATATGGACACAGGACCCAATGACCCTACTGGCCAGGCCACCAGAGCTCGTACTGTCTGGGGGCAGCGAGGATCACCTACCCACTGGAGACTACAGTAGTATCCCCAGAGGAGAACTCTGGTGCTGCATAGACATTACATCCTGGAATAGACAAAAACACATGAGGGACAGTAATAAAACTCAGGTGATTTGGTGACATTTTCTTGCAAGCAGCTTCACCACAGTACAAAAAAGCAATGTGCACCAACCCTAGTATTGGAGAGTTACAGTACAGTGTACGCAGGCTTTTGTTACAGCCCAGCAGTATTTGAATCATGTATTTAAATTCTAGAACAAAAACGTGCATGAACTGTAGCTCTCTAAGACCAGGGATAAGAGACTGCCCCTTATGTTATTTTCTATTGAAGAACTAGAGAGCAATGTAATGCTAGAAGCCACCCACTCGGTCTGTGACAGTTCCGTTCACGTGTTGGAAGCAGACGGGGGAGTAGATTGATGTGCCGCAATGGATAAAGACCTGCAGAAAAAAAAGTAAAACTTTACCAAAGACTTATTCAGCAGAGTGAAACGTTAAAACAAAGTGTAGATATAGATGGAGGCCGTACTGTCTGTAAAACATGGAAACGTGTCAGCTCTGTACGTTCAATTTTCATCTTCAGCATTCTAAATATTGTTAGGCACCGAACTGAAGCTTGGGGACACTCAGGACCAAAGGTCAAGGTGGAGATCAAAGCTTTAAAAGGTCAAAGGTCATAGTAAATATTATGTGTTACCTTGTCTTTCATATGGAGCAGGGAGGCTTTGTCCACAAAGGTGAAAATATACACTGACCAAAAATATAAACGCAATGTGCAACAATTTCAAAAATGTTACTGAGTTACAGTTCATATTAGGAATTCAGTCAATTGAAATAAATTCACAAGGCCCTAATCTATCGATTGCACATTACTGGGAATACAGATATGCCTCTGTTGGTCACCGATACCTTAAATAAAGGTAGGGGCGTCGATCAGAAATCCAGTCAGTATCTGGTGTGACCACCATTTACCTCATGCAGCACGACACACTGTATCTCCTTCATATAGTGTTGATTGTGGCCTGTGGAATGTTGTACCACTCCTCTTCAATGGCTGTGTGAAGTTATTGGATATTGTTGGGAACTGAAACACACTTTTGTACACGTCAATCCAGAGCATCCCAAACATGCTCAATAGATGACATGTCTGGTGAGTATATGGGCCATGGAAGAACTGGGACATTTTCAGCTTCCAGGAACTGTGTACAGATCCTTGTGACATGGAGCCGTGCATATCATGCTGAAACATGAGGTGATGGCGGCGGATGAATGGCACAATGGGCCTCAGGATCTCGTCATGGTATCTCTGTGCATTCAAATTGCCATTGATAAAATGCAATTTTGTTCGTTGCCCGTAGCTTATGGCTGCCCATACCATGATCCCACCACCACCATGGGGCACTCTGTTCACAACGTTGACATCAGTAAATTGCTCACCAACACGACTCCATACACGCTGTCTGCCATCTGCCCGGTACAGTTGAAACTGGGATTCATCCGTGCCAGTGGCCATTGAATGTGAGCATTTGCCCATTGAAGTCGTTTACGACGCCAAACTGCAGTCAGGCCAAGACCCTGGTGAGGACTACGAGCATGCAGATGAGCTTTCCTGAGATGGTTTTTGACAGTTTGTGTAGAAATTCTTCAGTTGTGCAAACGCACAGTTTCATCAGCTGTCCAGGTGGCTTGTCTCAGTTGATCCCACAGATGAAGCCGGATGTGGAGGTCCTGGGCTGGCGTAGTTAAACGTGGTCTGCGGGAGGCCGGTTGGATGTACTGCCAAATTCTCTAAAACAACGTTGGAGGCAGCTTATGGTAGAGAAATTAACTTCCCTCAAAACTGGAGACATCAGTGGCCTTTTATTGTCCCCAGCACAAGGTGCACCTGTGTAATGATCATGCTATTTAATTAGCTTCTTGATATGCCACACCTGTCAGATGGATGGATTATCTTGGCAAAGGAGAAATGCTCACTAACATGGATGCCCTCCCAGAGTGCAAAGAACCTTGGGGTGACCCTGGACAACACCCTGTCGTTCTCTGCAAACATCAAAGCAGTGACCCGCTCCTGCAGGTTCTACAACATCCGTAGAGTATGACCTTTCCTCACACAGGAAGTGGCGCAGGTCCTAATCCAGGCACTTGTCCTCTCCAATCTGGACTACTGCAACTCGCTGTTGGCTGGGCTCCCCGCTTGTGGCATTAAACTCCTGAAACTTATCCAGGACGCAGCAGCCCGCCTGGTTTTCAACCTTCCCAAATTCTCTTATGTCACCCCACTCCCCCGCACACTCCAATAGCTTTGAATTCACTAAAATACCATGGTGCTTACCTATGGAACAGCAAGAGGAACTGCCCCTCCCTACCTTCAGGCAATTCTCAAACCCTACACCCCAACCCGAGCACTCTGTTCTGCCACCTCAGGTCTCTTGGCCCTGCCACCCCTATGGGAGGCCAGCTCCCGCTCAGCCCAGTCCAAGCTCTTCTCTGTCCTGGCACCCCAATGGTGGAACCAGCTTCCCCCTGAAGCTAGGGCAGCAGAGTCCCTGCCCATCTTCCGAAAACATCTGAAACCCTACCTCTTCAAACAGTATCTTAAATAATCCTCCTCCTCATCTCGACCCCCCCCCACCCCCCTTCTAGCTCTGACTCTACTGACAGCTACGTTATTGACGAAAAATGTACTTTATGTGCCTGTGATATGTGGTTGTCTTACCTAGCTATCTTAAGATGAATGCACTAACTGTAAGGCGCTCTGGATAAGAGCATCTGCTTAAATGACTAAAATGTAAATGTAAAATGTAGTTGATTATTTGAATCAGCTGTGTAGTGCTAGGGCAAAAACCAAAACATGCATCCCTTGGTGTCCCGAGGACCGAGTTTGGGAAACCCTGAACTAAAGACATGTAATCAACAATGTCAGGAGGCACAATTGTATTCATCTAAAAGTACTGAATTAATGAATTAATGAAAATGATTGATCCCCAGAGAGGAAATTTGGTTTGTCTGCAGGCTGCAGGTGGATTCATCATCACCTCCCTCTCCACCCTTTCCTCCCTGTAGACTGACAGTGTACAAGTCCAGATGAGGTTCGATTATGTTTCTAGCCACCACACCACAAACGGACCATCCTTGTTGCAGTGGAGAGTCACTGAGAGAACATGGCAATTGTATGTGATGTGTAGGTCTAGTCCAGATCTCTCGGACAAATATAATGAAATTCAATTGGATATACAAACAGCCAACACAAATCCATATAGCCCTACACATGCACATAAACAAGATGTCAAGTCCTACCATCAGATCACAATTCAATGTAAAAAAGAATCACAATCAGCCTGATTTATATTTGAACAAATACACCACAATGGTTCACTCTGGTTTACCAAACAACAATTTGGCTATAAAGTCAGAGACCATCAGAACTAAGAGACAAAAGCTGCACCAACAGGGTGCACAATGCTTCCCTTCACACAGTTTTTATGCGAGTAAAGTCATACTGTACAAAACAATTCTGACAGCTGTGATGGAAACAGGAAGTTTAGGTACATTTTTATAAATGCAGACAGATAATTCATTTGTTCAACATCGTGGGATTTTTTTGTGCCAGTAAAATTTCATATGCGAGAAATGGTGGTGGAAAAGCCTTTATGCGCATATATTGCTATAATAACCAACATTTTTAAAGTAAACTTGGAGTAACAGCAATATGTTGTATGGTCCTCCCACTACAACTAGGGAAACCATGCAGTTTTTTAGGATACAGACATAGTCACATGAAGTAGTTTGGGGGTGGGGGTGCTGCAATTCTTTTGCCGATGTTTGCAGAAACCCCCCCCCCATCTATAATGGTCTGCTAATACAGGACTAGTAAAGGCCCAGTGCACTACTTTTGTGATAAAAAATTAAATGTATTTGAGTGTTTACCAGCATTTGCGACTTGAGTCTGATAGCCTAATTATCTGTACAAAATAGTTAATCTGATAATAGTTTCTTGATATACAGTACCAGTCAAAAGTTTGGATATTCAAGGGTTTTTCTTTACTTTGACTATTTTCTACATTGTAGGATAATAGTGAAGACATCAAAACTATGAAACAACACATATGGAATCATGTAGTAACCAAAATAGTGTTAAACAAGTTAAAATATATTTTATATTTATATTCTTCAAAGTAGCCACCCTTTGCCTTGATGACAGCTTTGCACACTCTTGGCATTCTCTCAAATAGCTTTACCTGGAAGGCTTTTCCAACAGACTTGAAAGTGTTCCCACATATGCTGAGCACCTGCGGTCCAACTTATCAAATTCATCCCATGGGGTTGAGGTCAGGTGATTGTGGAGGCTAGATCATCCGATGCAGCACTCCATCACTCTCCTTGCTCAAATAGCCCTTACACAGCCTGGACGTGTGTTGGGTAACTGTCCTGTTGAAAAACAAATTATAGTCCCACTAAGTGCAAACCAGATGGGATGGCATATAGCTGCAGAATGCTGTGGTAGCCATGCTGGTTAAGTGTGCTTTGAATTCTAAATAAATCACTGACAGTGTCACCAGCAAAGCAAAGCACCCCCAAACCATCACACCTCCTCCTCCATGGATTCACGGTGGGAACCACACATGCGGAGATAATCCGTTCACCTACTCTGCATCTCACAAAGACACAGTGGTTGGAACCAAACATCTCAAATTTGGACTCATCAGACACCGGTCTGAAGTCCATTGCTCGTCCAAGCAAGTCTCTTCTTCTTATTGGTGTCTTTTAGTAGTGGTTTCTTTGCAGCAATTCACACAGTCTCCTCAGAACAGTTGATGTTGAGATGTGTCTGTTACTTGAACTCTGTGAAGCATTTATTTGGGCTGCAATCTGAGGTGCAGTTAATGAATTTATCCTCTGCAGCAGAGGTAACTCTGGGTCTTCCTTTCCTATGTCAGTCCTCATGAGAGCCAGTTTCATCATAACGCTTGATGGTTTTTGCGACAGTACTTGAAGAAACGTTCAAAGTTCTTGACATTTTCTGGATTGACTTACCTTCATGTCTTAAAGTAATGATGGACTGTCAATTCTCTTTCCTTATTTGAGCTGTTCTTGCAATAATATGGACTTGGTCTTTTACCAAATATGGCTATTTTCTGTATAACACCCCCACCTTGTCACAACACAACTGATTGGCTCAAACGCATTAAGAAGGAAAGAAATTCCACAAATTAACTTTTAACAAGGCACACCTGTTAATTGAACTGTATTCCAGGTGACTACCTCATGAAGCTGGTTGAGAGAATGCCAAGAGTGTGCAAAGCTGTCATCAAGGCAAAGGGTGGCTACTTTGAAGAATCTCAAAGATAAAATACATTTTGATTGGTTTAACACTTTTTTGGTTACTACATGATTCCATATGTGATATGTAGAAAATAGTCAAAATATAGAAAATCCCTGGAATGAGTAGGTGTGTCCAAACTTTTGACTGGTACTGTATGCTTTCCAGCTTTTAAAAAAATACTTAGCAAATGGTCTATTCATCCTCCATTTTAGGAGACACTCCTATCCAACTGAGCCATATCATCACATCATCAGAAACCACTTGATTTCTCGATGTGCTTAATTACTATATTGTGCATTGTTTTTCTTCATGGTGATGGAAAGTCTACAGGTACAAACCTAGATGACCAGCCTCTGTACAATACAGTGGTTTGTAGGGATGGTAAATGAATTAATACTGCACAAAATGTGGTTGTTTCCATGTTATTTGATCAATAACAACATTATATTTGATGTGGATGTTTTGTGTCTTTGCCCATAACTTTGCACCTTTTGATGTTAATGTTTGAGGACAGGGTTTTGTTCTTTCTGGATTCCATTAGAATTACAACTTCAGGAAAGGGGACAGGGCAAGAACTCTTACAATTCCAACAATTGAATCCTGCAAGATACTGTTCTTAATTATACAACTACCTTTTTTGTTGTTGCCCACCCTACAGACGTCCGGTCCGCTAACACTAGTAAACTTCCCGTGGCTATCACTACAGATGAAATAACATATGATGAACTTTACAGGGTGGTGAAAGTGCATGTGATCTTGATGCTCCTTTCCAATAAACATTGAGGGTCTGATTCTGGTGTGAGGATGATCGATTCTTGACTGCCATTTGACAAATGAAAATGTTCTTTCTCTCATCCATAATAATCTCATGCTGTAGACTACCTGTATCCGTAGAGTTGAAAATGCAATGGAAATACATTGAACGCCACCGCGCACTTTTTAAAAATCTGCAACAAGTCCGTTTGGTGGAAACGCACCACTGGTGGGAAAATGCGGATTTCTTTATGCATATTTTAGAATATTAAAATAAAAATCTGTAGCCAACTGGATGGAAACCTAGCTATAGAATGTTGTGCTGATTGTTAGTTCGCCAATCAGAGTTTTTGGAGATAATGAGGTGACCAATCAAGTGTAGTCTACTGGCAGGTGCACATGGACCCCATTACGGGGGATTTCACTTTCACAATATAAAACGTTTTACCACCTTATCAATGCAATTCTATACCACAAGATGTCAGCACAGTACAGTACAAATTTCCAGGGCTGTCAAAGCAGCAACATGCAACTTTTTGGGTGATGACCCAATTCACATTGAAATGTGAGTTACACAGCTGTCATTCTCATTGATTGCAAGTCTAAAAAGTAGTGCGTTATTTCTATACTTCCCGTTCTTAAGTTTCATTTTTTTTGTCTTTTACTTGCGGTTTCGTACACCAAATCAAATCAAAAATCGAATCACATTTTATTTGTCACATGCGCCAAATACAACAGGTGTAGGTAGACCTTACTGTGAAATTCTTACTTACAAGCCCTTAACCAGCAATGCAGTTCAAGAAATAGAGTTAATGACATATTTTTTATTCAATGTAAATAGTCCAGGTGGTCATTTGATTAGTTGAGTTGTTCATGTTCAGCAGTCTCATGGCTTACATTTACATTTTAAGTCATTTAGCAGACGCTCTTATCCAGAGCGACTTACAAATTGGAAAGTTCATACATATTCATCCTGGTCCCCCCGTGGGGAATGAACCCACAACCCTGGCGTTGCAAGCGCCATGCTCTACCAACTGAGCCACACGGGACCAATGGAGGTTTGGAGGTAGAAGCTTGGAGGTAGAAGCTGTTAAGGAGCCTTTTGGTCCTAGACTTGGCGCTCCGGGTACCGCTTGCAGTGCTGTAGCAGAGAGAAACCAGCTTCAAACAGCTGAAAATACAATATTTTTGGTTATGGGAAAATATATTTCACAGCGGTTTAGATAGCTGAAAATACAATATTTTTGGTTATGGGAAAATATATTTCACAGCGGTTTAGATAGTAGTTCTACGCTATACTTACTTTGTCACAGAAACTGAAATTAGGCTAACTATTACAATTTTAGCATCCAGGAAATGGCGGAGCGATTTAAGTGCATCTTTAACCTTTCTAGGACACACGTTCCGCTAGCGGAACTCCTGACAACATTCCGCTGAAAAGGCAGCGCGGGAAATGCAAAAATATTTTTTTGAAATATGTAACTTTCACACATTAACAAGTTCAATACAGCAAATTAAAGATAAACCTCTTTGTAATCTACCCATCGTGTCCGATTTAAAAAAATGTCGTACAGCGAAAACACAACATATGATTATGTTAGATCACCGCCAAGTCCAAAAAACACACAGTCATTTTCCCAGCCAAAGATAGGAGTCACAAAAAGCAGAAATAGAGATCAAATTAATCACTAACCTTTGATGATCTTCATCAGATGACACTCATAGGACATCATGTTACACAATACATGTATGTTTTGTTCGATAATGTGCATATTTATATAAAAAAATCATTGGCGCCGTGTTCAGAAATGCCTCCAAAATATCCGGAGAAATTGCAGAGAGCCACATCAAATAACAGAAATACTCATCATAAACATTGATGAAAGATACATGTTTTACATAGAATTAAAGATACACTTGATGCAACCGCTGTGTCAGATTTTTTTTAAACTTTACGGAAAAAGCACACCATGCAATAATCTGAGACGGCGCTCAGATAGAAATAACATTTCTCCGCCATGTTGGAGTCAACAGAAATACGAAATTACATCATAAATATTCCCTTACCTTTGATGATCTTCATCAGAATGCACTCCCAGGAATCCTAGTTCCACAATAAATTGTTGTTTTGTTCGATAATGTCCATTATTTATGTCCAAGTAGCTACTTACGTTAGCACGTTTAGTACACATATCCAAATGCTCACGCAGATCCAGGCGAACGTTGGACGAAAACTTCAAAAAATTATATTACAGGTCGAATAAACTTGTCAAACTAAGTAGAGAATCAATCTTTAGGATGTTGTTATCATAAATATTCAATAACGTTCTAACCGGAGAATTCCTTTGTGTCATGTGGAATGCACGTGACCAGGACCTGGCACTCTGCCAGACCACTGACTCAAACAGCTCCCATCCGGCTCAACATCACAGTAGAAGCTTCATTCAACATTCTACAGACTGTTGACATCTAGTGGAAGGCGTAGGAAGTGCAAACAGATCCATATCCCACTGGGGTTTCAATAGGCGATGAGTTGAAAATCGACCAGGCTCAGAATTCTCACTTCCTGTTTGGATTTCTTCTCAGGTTTTTGCCTGCCATATGAGTTCTGTTATACTCACAGACATCATTTACATTTAAGTCATTTAGCAGATGCTCTTATCCAGAGCGACTTACAAATTGGAAAGTTCATACATATTCATCCTGGTCCCCCCGTGGGGAATGAACCCACAACCCTGGCGTTGCAAGCGCCATGCTCTACCAACTGAGCCACACGGGACCACATCATTCAAACAGTTTTAGAAACTTCAGAGTGTTTTATATCCAATAGTAATAATAATATGCATATATTAGCATCTGGGACAGAGTAGGAGGCAGTTCACTCTGGGCACGCTATTCATCCAAAGTGAAAATGCTGCCCCCTATTCCTAAAAAGTTTTAATGGACGTTCAATTAAACAGAAAATATGCTGTTCTGAGCAACCAGTATTCATTACGGAAACCGTTTACCATTTAAGAACCAAATGGAAGCAAACAGAACGAAAAGGGGCGGGACCTACCTGAATTTGTCCAATAGAAACTCTAGTTTGAATGAATACACCCCAGTTGAAAAACGGGGAGGGGTTGGGTTGTGGCTTGGGGAACCCAGTCAGCATGGCTCCTACACTTTATTATGTCACTAATTGAGGGAGTAAAATTAAGATAATCCGAAGTACACTGGTCTATGGTCTGTGACATGAATGGGCGAAAGAAGTGAGGGAGAAGCGCCCTTCTCAAATAGAACAGTAATCTGTGCCGCTCTGTCATGTTGTCAACAAGCCAGCATGGTGCATCGTTCAGAAACATACATCTCTTTTCCATAAATATTTGTCAAATTAGTGTTCATTGGGAAGGCAGATAAAGTGTTTTTACTCTACGTGCTTAACCTACGTCACTTTTGTTTTGAGCCGACTTCGCCGGAGGCCAAAACGGTGCACCTGGCTCACGCCCAGGAGGCAGCCCAGTTCCAAAACGAATGCAATCACTTTTCACCTGGTGTTAACTCCTCTCACCCGGGAAACCCGGGAGAGGTAATCAAATCTCCTCATTGTTTCAAGTACACCCAGCCACACACCAAATGCAGCAAACATACCTCAAAGTCTGTTCAAGAAAATGTTTGGGAAACGTGTCTTTCAGTGCAAACCGTTACACAATGTAGCAAATGTTCAGTCGAACTGAACGTACCCAAGCCCTGTAGCTGCTACGTTCTTTTTAAATGGATAATAAGCATTTGTACCACAACTTTTTTATCCAGTATTAACTTTTTATTCCCCCCTTTACAGTAGAAGGCCCGTGAGAAGCTCAACTAGATTCAGATACATTTCAAGATTCACACGTACACAATGTGATAAAAACATAGTTTATTAAAATTTAAAAACTATACATGGATAAGGAAACATGAACATTTTACATATAGTTATACAAGGATACAAAACATGGGCACACAATAACAAGGTAAAAAGGTTTTCCAATTTCCTATACTTCCCCAACTTAGATCAATCAAATCAAATCAAATTTTATTTGTCACATGCGCCGAATACAACAGGTCCTTACAGTGAAATGCGTACTTACGAGCCCCTAACCGACAGTGCAGTTTCAAAAAATACAGATAAGAATAAGAGATAAAAGCAACAAGTAATTCAAGAGGAGCAGTAAAAAAATAACAATATATACAGGGGGGTGCGGGACAGAGTCAATGTGCGGGGGCACCGGTTAGATGAGGTAGTATGTACATGTAGGTAAAGTTAATTAAAGTGACTATGTATAGATGACAACAGAGAGTGGCAGTGGTGTGGAGAGGGGAGGCGGGGCGGGGCAATGTGAATAGTCTGGGTAGCCATTTGACTAGATGTTCAGGAGTCTTATAGCTTGGGGGTAGAAGCTGTTTAGAAGACTCTTAGACCTAGACTTGGCGCTCCGGTACCACTTGCCGTGTGGTAGCAGAGAGAACAGTTTATGACTAGGGTGGCTGGAGTCTTTGACAATTTTCAGGGCCTTCCTCTGACATCGCCTGGTATAGAGGTCCTGGATGGCAGGAAGCTTGGGCCCACTGATTAACTGGGCCGTTCGCACTACCCTCTGTAGTGCCTTGCGGTCGGAGGCCGAGCAGTTGCTATACCAGGCAGTAGGATGCAACCAGTCAGGATGCTCTCGATGGTGCAGCTGTAGAACCTTTTGAGGATCTGAGGACCCATGCCAAATCTTTTCAGTCTCCTGAGGGGGAGTAGGTTTTGTCGTGCCTGCTTCACGACTGTCATGGTGTGCTTGGACCATGTTAGTTTGTTGGTGATGTGGGGACCAAGGAACAAATGCTGTTGGTGTTATAAATGGATTTCATTATAGTGTAGCATTCTGAGTGTCAACTCACCTATTGAAAAGGCACATTCATGGTATAAATTGATGATATTGATTCGATGCAAATTGTAAGCCATGATGACACATCTGTGAAAGCATTTGGAACGACACCACTAGATGGCCTCTAGCTCCACAGATGATTTTAGAGTGGTGAAGTACTGAAAGTTCTGGGAGACTTGACTTGGTTCACTCTATCAGAAGGTTGATAGTCTATGCAGAGCTAAGAAATGTAATATTCAGTTGATTGGTCTGCTACATACATTATTACTTCTGTTGAATGTAACATTGCATCTATGCGCCATGCTTTTAAACTATGCCCCACTCCATAGATTTCATGACCATATGGGACGGAGGGAGGGGTTAATCCTGATAGTGAGACTTTCACTCCATCATTTTGGGTGATTTCACAGTTCTCCTGCATCGTCTGTCTTTCCTCCTCTCTCTCCTTTGCTTGCTATCTCCTCATTCAATCCCTTCGTTCCCATGTCACCCTTCCAAACCTCCCGTAGACATTCTGAAAGAGATAGAGGGCTCAGTGTTGAACTCTCAGTGAACTCATGTGAAGCTATGTTGTGTTTGCCTCTATTCAAGTGTCTGCTTGAGTGAGTGTGGGCATTAGGCATGAGTTTGCTTTGCAAGTGTGTGCATGTTATAGTGTGTATCTGACCCTGCTCGTAGGTCTTGAGGACATGCGTCTCACACAGGAAGTGTTCAGCCTCTCCTCCAGATGGTGGAGGTACCAGTCCTCAACAACCTCCTCATGCTGCTCCTGTAGGGCTGTATGTCAATGTGGACACACCAGTGGAGGCTGGTGGGAGGAGCTATAGGAGGACGGGCTCATTGTAATGGCTGGAATGGAATTAATGTAACGGAGTCAAACACATCAAACATATGGAAACCACGTTTGACTCTGTTCCTTTTATTCCATTCCAGCCCCTACAATGAGCCCGCCCTCCTATAGCTTCTCCCACCAGCCTCCACTGGTACACACACACGGGTATGTACCTGTTTCTTCATGTTGGACACCTCCACCTAGGGTTCGTCCCAGACTTCATAGGGCAGGCCCAGCTCCACCTTCACCCCCTTATGCACCAGGTTCTTCAGAGGAAACCCTGAAACATACACAGACGATTAGTTAACTCAGGTGTGTTACATAATGAGTGGTCAAATCACATCAAAATGTCCTCCAGCGATTTCGATTTTTACTGAAGGAGGACTTCAGTAAAAATTGTTGTCTTAGGCTACCTGGCTAAAAAGCTTGCTCGCTAGCCTAACTTTCTTTCATGGCTAACGTTAGCTAGTTAACATTAGCCTTCTACATCTAGCTACATATTGAACTTCCATCCTCTCAGGCCAGGGGCACAATGTATACATTATTGTTGGATCAGAATTGTCATTATAATCATTGGCCAGTACAGAGAATTAAGTAAACCACAAGTCCTAATCCCTATCTCCATCCATGGCTAATTTAGGAAAGGCCTAATTTTAACTAGCTAGCTAGCCACTGGAGGACAACAACACAATGAGATGCACAGCGAATTTATGTCAGTGATATATGCTCTCCATGCCAAATCCAAACTGGCTTCCCTCTACACTTTTTTTTGGTGCCCCAGGACCATTCACAGTTAAACTCACAAAATTTAGCTCAACTCTAATTGGCTATTATTCTATCCCAAATATTATCAAGGGAGGCCAAATGCTCGCTGGCTTCACTTGCATTCAATGCTACGGGTGGCAACAATTTCATACTCTTTTGGACCAGACAGCATCAGATAGATGGCCTCCACAAACAGAGACAAAGGGGCACTGTTTCGCTCGCTCAGATAATTTGATATCTTTTTTATTTTTTTCGTGGCCAATTTTAGGAAGTCTGGCTTCCCTTGGTAATCATGAATACATGCCACTGCAGAGGAGTAGCAGATATTTTGCTATAATGCATGTTAATATAGGTTTATTCACACATCCCATATAAGACAATACACTCACAGACAGACTTAGCGAAGTAACGTTAAATAGCTAACTAAGCTGCACAAGGCATCATCGTCACATTGAGTTTGTACCTTCGCATCTATTGAACAGTCTTTTGTCCTTGGCTGCTATAGCGAAGATGCACACCCAAAGGAAGCACAAGAGAAAAAGTTCAATTGCAACTTTATTCTCACTTTTCGCCAGCTTGTTTCCCTAACTCTGTTTACAGAATCCACATTGGTCATTTTTGGGAGACTCAGGGTGTTTTCACATATTTTCCTCTTTAAAATAACTGATCTCAGTCCTCTTTAAAGTGAACTCTTGGGGGGTAAAAAAGCTAAATAACTCAGTTGTCTTTGTATTCACACTGCCCTTCCCCTTTAATGAGGACTCAACTCTTCTGCCAGTCCACTTCACCTATTTTGTGGTCTGAGTCCTCTTTGCATTCACATTGCTATGTTTAGAAAGGATCCACAATATTTTTCCAAAATTCACTCAATGCACACTCAGAATGTGTTGTCGGACAGCTATATATACCTACTTACATTTTGGAAGCTAATAGATTGCATTTAGTTAAAATATGTGAAATGATAATTGTAATCAGAAGATACTATTAACATGTACGTAAATATTATTGGTAACAGAATAAATAGCAGAAGAATAACTGCAAATGAATAATGCTGTAATTGAAAATTGTACACCCAATGTAGGCTACTGCCCCTTTAAGGGGGCTAGAATAGATTCTGCAGCCAATGTTTTTAATATATTTTTTTATTTTTTATTTAACGAGGCAAGTCAGTTAAGAACAAATTCTTATTTACAATGACGGCCTACCCCGGCCAACGCTGGGCCAATTGTGCGCCGCCCTATGGGACTCCCAATCACGGCCGGATGTGATACAGCCTGGATACGGACTGTAGTGCTGACTCTTGCAATGAGATGCAGGGCCTTAGACCACTGCGCCACTGTGATTCTCATCAAATATGTTGTTGTCTTACACTATTCAAATCCCTCAATCAAATAAACAGCTTATGAAGCTCTCTTAACCTATTGATCACATATTATATATTTTTACCTTTATTTAACACATATTGTAAACAAAGAATCTGAACTAAAAACTCATCCTTGGCTATCACTAAACAATATCAAAAATAGGACACGTTTTTTCCGCAAACCTGCACATCATCATCTTCTCTATTTTGTGGCATCAATGTGAGGGTTTATGGCAGGGGCAACGGTATTGCAGTAGTCTAGTGTTTGGTGCGTGTAATAATGACAAGCACAACTTGGGAGCTTTGTGTTCATATTGCCCTAAACAAAGGGAACCGGACCGAGGAATTCAAGCAAACCGGACTCAGACGACCTGGGTTCGTATCGGGGGCTCTTTTGAAGTGTCTGAGTTCCTTTTGAGTGTTCAAACTTCTCACAAAAATGTCTGAAAGGGACAAAGCATGAAAACACTCTCAGACTCACAGTCTGGTAGTTGACACTACCCAAAATAGGAAAAGGGGGATCGTGCCCATTCGAATTTAGGAAATCTAGTCGAGGTAGGGAACGGTATTCAGAACACACTTGTAAAATGTAAACACAACAATACAAAAGAAATATGCTAAGATACCAATGCATTTATTTGATCTCATGAGGATTTGATCAAGTTCATTTGGTTGGTGAGTTTGGGGCTTTGGAGTCCCAAGACCCCCACTGCTTGTCAGTGCTAGAATTCAGAACTAGGGCCTACTATTTATTTATAAACAGTATTTATAAATAGGCAGTGTATATATGATTAATTATGACACAGCAGGGCTTGTAGGGTTCATGTCATTGTGGTCGTATTCTTGTTGACAGTTGGGTGAGGAAGATACTTCAGATAGGAAGAAGTTCAGGTATGAAGGAGTGAGTAGATTGATAAGCTAAGGTGGGGTTTATAAATAGATGACTTATTTAATGTGATTGTGACTAGCAGATACGGTAATATTTCATCCAATGCTTCATTGCAATCCAACTCGGAATATCTCCTAAAAGGCCTTTGTCAGAAAATGGCCTGGACGTTTGAGAAACATCATCAGTCCTGCATCTAAAATATTTGATAGACAAATGGTAGACATAATCTATGTTTAATAGCATCACATCTATAATCCTACCTGCGCATGTGCTCTTATGAGCATAAGTTTCCAGTCTGCAGTGGTATCTAGTCGATAATATTGTCCTGTCCCACTGTTTCCTGTGTGCACACCGCAATCCAGCTGTTAGCTGCAAATGTGAACAACATGACATAGATACATAGCTATTTAAATTTAAATGAGATCATCAGATTTGAGACTGGCAATGAAGGGGTTAAATGAGGGGGATGGGGAAGAGGAGAGGAGGAGGTGGGTGCCCCCTGCGGATGGGACATGCGCTTAATGACAACATGAGAGAGAGAGAGAGAGAGAGAGAGAGAGAGAGAGAGAGAGAGAGAGAGAGAGAGAGAGAGAGAGAGAGAGAGAGAGAGAGAGAGAGAGAGAGAGAGAGAGAGAGAGAGAGAGAGAGGGAGGAAGGACCAAAAATAGAGAGAACGAGGGGTAAATTGTGAATGAACAAAGATTTATGTGAATGTGTAAATGACAAGTATAAAGTGAGGGAGAGAGAGAGAGACAGAGAGAGAAAAAGAGAGGGGGAGGAGAAAGAGAGGAGGGAGAGTGAGAGGGACGAGAGGGGTCTTGCACATATAAAGTTGCTGGGGGAGTATGGGGTTCAGGGAGAGGACAGAACACTATACAGAGGATCTGAAGAGAGGAGCAGACCCAGCAGTAAGAGATACTTCCACTGATACCTTTACATACACACACACACACACACACACACACACACACACACACACACACACACACACACACACACACACACACACACACACACACACACACACACACACACACACACACACACACACACACACACACACACACACACACACACACACACACACACACACACACACACACAGGAGAAAGCGAGAGCAAGATCAATAAGTGTCTCAATGAAGAAACAACCAACCTGCACCTTAACGTGTATGTGCTGTGTGGCTTTGCATGGAATAGCCTACACACTAACAAGTATAGCCTTGCATGGTCTCAAGTTCTCTTGATTGGATAGGTTGTCTGCTCTCTCTGTCCTATGCTCCTGGGACAGTCCCATATGTGCACTCTTAGAAAAAAGGGGCCCAAAAAGGTTCTGTGGCTGTCCACATAGGGGAACCCTTTTTGGTTCCAGGTAGAACTCTTTTGGGTTCAATGTAGAACCCTCTGTGGATAGGGTTCTACATGGAACCCAAAAGGGTTCTACCTGGAACGAAAATGGGTTCTTCAAAGTGTTTTCCTATGGGGACAGCCAAAGAACCCTTTTTGGTTCTAGATAGCACCTCTTTTTTCCTAAGAGTATGGGTTAGAGGATGAAGAGTGTTTTTACTGTAATGGGTAAAACATTAGCATGTCTGAACGTAACCATGTGGTGTTTCCCCAGTGTGAGAGGCTACAGTGGCTAGCTTTTGCTAATTGTGTGTTACAGTATATCACAGAGCAATGGAAGGAGTGAATATCCATTGTCTTTCTGGAGGGTAGGGTTACAGCAGCACAGAGCTACACAGGTCTACTGATGTTACTGATGCCCTGTCACGGTTAAAGCCACACACACTTCCACCAGACCTGGGTTCAATACTATTTAAAATAGTTGCAAATACTTTAGCTGGTCTCGATTGAGCATCCAGGTACAATGGACTATTGAATAGTAGCAATCCCCGCCTATCTGGCAATCCAAGCAGGCTAAAGACAAAGGTAAAAGGATTTGAAAGATTTACAATTGTATTTGAACCCAGGTCTGACCGACACACACACCTACACATCATATGAAGTCACATAGGAATGGCACATGGCTGCACAGGTTGTGACAGATTGAACATGGACATCACACATACAGCGTGTCACTCAACTGTTACGTATTCACAAACACACTTAGACGCTTTAAAAAGTCACAAGCAACGTCGCTCATGTCAGAACTACACACACAGAGAAGTCAGACAGAGAGGCACACACACACACACACACACAGACTGAAGATAAAATAAATGACGATAGCCTCAAACATTAAGAATTGCTATTCATGCTGTAATAACAGTCATGTCATATTTTTTTATTCAACTTTTATTTGAACCAGGAAATCCATTGAACATAAAGAACATGTTTTCCAAGGGAGAGCTGGTCAAGATGCCACTATAAACACTGGAAAACTACCACAAGACCTACAGCTGGTCTGCGAGCCTGTATGGGTTGCCTTAGAGACGGAGAAGACAGACAGGAACAACAGAAGCTGACCCTATAGCTCCATACAACCTCTCTCTCTCTCTCTCTAACATCCTCTATTGGATATATGGGTGTCCAGAAGAGGCTTTCCTGACATTTAGCTTCCCTAGATAACATTATACTGTATTGGACCAATCAGATGGAACTGCATTTATGACTAAGAGGGAGTGTTTCACGGGACGTACCTGAGCTCCAGGAATTTGCTCATACCGGGAACCAAAGTGGATACAGTGACAATCCATCTAGAACAGGTATTCACTGTACTTAGTTAGAATGTTTGATTTGATGTATTTACTTGTTTGAATATGTACAGGTTAACAACTGGGCATCAAGACATATTAACAGATTGAGACGTTATATTGCAGAGAAACACTGTAGCAAGGCTTCTGTCATTCTTACCTTTGTCATGCACAGAGGATAAGTTCTTTTCAGTTCTGCCATACTCTCATAGACAGAACCAATATCAGTTCATTTTAGAATTGCTAATGTGAAGAAGTGCTTCTCGTCTTTAACTTCCCTTAACATGGCGCCCGGGGAGGAAAAGTCAGAGTGTAATTTACTAATGTTGGCCTGTGTGTGTGTGTGTGTGTGTGTGTGTGTCGGTACTTAGCACCACTAGATCCCCAGCCACCTACACCACACACACACACACACCGTCTCCTGGCATAAACACTGACACAGAATCGCACCTGGCTCACACACACTAATGCACACACACACACTCTGATGCACACACTCAATCACACAGATACACACACACTGACGCACACACACACACACAGTGATGCACACTCATACACACTTTGCTGGCTGGTGTCTGCCCTCTTGGCAGTAGCTAGGTCTAATGACTGTGTCCTCACCTCATGTCCCTTCCCCCTGACCCCGATGACCTTAAAGTTAACCATTCTAGCTCTACACTTTTCATTAATGTGATGTACTATCTGTGAATAGCTTAGTTACTTTCTATTTCTCGTTTGTTTTTGTTCTACTTGACTTTCTAATAAATGTTTTATAGTAAGGGAAATGAAAGGAACAGGGGGATACTGGTCATTTGTACAACTGAATGCCTTCAACTGAAATGTGTCTTCCTACTACTGATATTGATTACTGCATTGTTGTGAAAGAGCAAGCAAGAAAGTTATTTCACTGTACTAGTGCATGTGACAATAACAATAACAACATGAAACTATCTTACCCTAGACACCAATAGAATGAGAGGATATGTAATATCATGTTCTAAATAATGAAATGAGCAGACATGTTCCTTGCTGTTCCCCCATATCCTCTCTCATGCCCCATCTCTTTCTCTCTCAATCCCTGTCTCCACTTTTTCTCTCTCATCCTCAGTATGCCAGAGAGGGTGTATGGGTTCCAGGGGCAGAGTTTCCACAAGCTGAAGAGGGCGTGTCTGCGGCGGGGCAAGCTCTTCCAGGACCCCCTCTTCCCCCCCTCTGCACTGTCACTCTTCTACAAACGAGACCCACCCCCTGGACTCACATGGAAGAGACCACGGGTGAGAGATTGGGAGATGGAGGGGAGAGAGAATTGGAAAGAGTGAGTGGATGAGTGCTAAGGAAGTGCAAGTGTCAAATGCAATTTCATCAATTTCTGGAATTTTCCAGCCCTAAAGTCAGGTTTGGCAATTTACCTGTCTAACATCAGCCCTTGTGCTGAGGTCGGAGAGGAGGCAATATTTGAGGTGTGTCCCCAGCTAGCACATAACGTTCTAAGAACCATGTTTGTTAGAGCTTGGTGAGAGCGTGGTTGTCCTATGGTTATTTTGCATACAACCTTCCCACAATGTTCTGAGAATGGTGCAGGATACCCAGCTAGCACATAAGGTTCTGAGAACCATGTTTCTTAGGTGGTAATTTCAGTACTCCAGCATAACGTATTCTACAGGTTTACTCATGGTTCTGTTTAAAGTCATGTTCTCGGAATGTTCAGAGAACGTTACAACGTTCTTCTGTGGGAATTTCAGTACTTCAGCATGACCTTTGCTGTAGGTTTCCTCATGGATTGTGGATGTGAGCCATTAAGAGGGCGAATGGTCAAGACAAAATATTTCATGTGGTACAGTAGTAGTTGCCAGGCGCCCCAGTTTGAGTCTGTTAAGAACTGCAGCATTGATGAGTTTTTCACACTCAACAGTTTCCCGTGTGCATCAACAATGGTCCACCACCCAACGGACATTCAGCCAACATGACAACTGTGGAAACCATTGGAGTCAACATCCCTGGTCCATGCCCCGACAAATTGAGGCTTTTCTGAGAGCAAAAGAGGGTGAATCTCAATATTAGGAAGGTGTTCCTAATGTTTTGTAAACTCAGTGTATATAAAACAAAGGGAAATAACATTGTTGACTGCACTGGGCCTGTGAAGATTTCATGCAGCGCTAATGAGAAGTTTTAAGACCCACAAAAAGCAGGTTTTACTAACGCAGGTGATAATGAATTTAGCCATTATGCACAGTGCCCATGGAAGGAGAGATGTGCCTTTTGTGCCGGTGAATCTCATATTTAGAATTATTTTTTTTAAATAGTTTCGCTGCATTTCGTTGAATTTAATAAAAAAATCAAGCATTGCCTTTCCTTCCACTTAATCATGTCTGGTTTAGCAGCATCGCACAGATGCATCTTTTTATCCTGGCCATTAGCCAACAGACTATGAATAAAGTTTTTTTAATGGTCTACTGAGAGTGCTGTGACATATTTCGGAGGTTTTTGCCCTCAAGCTTTTTCAATATTCACAATTCACATACCTGCATACCTCATTTTGCTTGTTCAAATAGGCTACCCATCCCAATTTTCAAAGAGCACTCCTTGCCCAATTATCAAAGACACGCACTTCCAAACTATTCAGTCCTCCTATATTAACTATGGATTTTTTGGAGAATCTGCCTAGCACATAGACAACGATACAATAGCGTAGTCAATTTTTGCTTATTGACTAGGTTTGGCATGTCCATGTCCAGACTGCAATTTACAGGAGGCCCAGCCCCTATATAGGTGTGAACGCTAGAGCCTATGTTTAACAATGCATTTCCATATTGAAGCAAAGCAAGTTGAACAATGTGCACCACAAACATGTTCAACATATTTAGCAAATATGGGGCAGGATATTTAACGACCTAGGCTAACATTCAAATTGGAGTTGATGACAACGCAATACAGAAAAGACCGTAAATCCTGATAACACATTATTCCATCGAAATCAATCAGTCAATGTATTTTTCTGTCTAAAACCACACACTCGTGCTGGACCCCCCTACATGCCCTCTCCCTGTGGCAGGGGGCACCAGTCTAATTCTAGTCATCCACTCAGCAGGTTTTATTCCAGATCTAGTTAATTAAAGCCTTTCTAAAGGACCAGAGACGTCAGGACAGAGTAACCCGACCCGGTCCAGAGTGTGTGTGGCGCGTGTTGCGGATTAGGATCTGAAAATGACCAGGGTATCAGTGTGTGTTTATAAAAGAAACACTTGATTTAAATAGCATATGTCTGTGATGATGAGTGGGGAAGTGTAGCGGTGTGTCTTCAAGGTTGGCTATTTATTGGATATGAGGTTGTGGTTGTATGTAGTCTTAACATGTAAGACATACAATGCATTCAGAAAGCATCCAGACCCCTTGACTTTTTTCACATTGTCACGCCCTGACCATAGAGAGCCTTTTTATTCTCTATTTTGGTTAGGTCGGGGTGTGACTAGGGTGGGTAATCTAGGTTGTTTTTTTCTATGTTGGCCTGGTATGGTTCCCAATCAGAAGCAGCTGTTTATCGTTGTCTCTGATTGGGGATCATATTTAGGCAGCCATTTTCCCACTGTGTTTTGTGGGATCTTGTTTATGTGTAGTTGCCTGTGAGCACTCCATAGCTTCACGTATTGTTTGCTTTTTTCTTGTTTTGTGCATTTCACGAATAAAACGATGTGGAACCCATATCACGCTGCGCCTTGGTCCGAATGTTATTTCGAACGATCGTGACACACATTTTGTTACGTTACAGCCTCAGTCTAAAATTGATTAAATTACAATTTTGCCTCATCAACACATTACCCCATAATGACAAAGCAAAAACAGGTTTTTAGAATTTTTAGCAAATGTATAACAAATTAAAAACAGTAATACCTTATTTACATAAGTATTCAGACCCTTTGCTATGAGACTCGGAATTGAGCTCAGGTGCATCCTGTTTCCATTGATCATCCTTGAGATGTTTCTACAACTTGATTGGAGTCTACCTGTGGTAAATTCAATTGATTGGAAATGTTTTGGAAAGAAACACACCTGTCTATATAAGGTCCCACAGTTGATAGTGCATGTCAGTTCAAAAACCAAGCCATGAGGTCGAAGGAATTGTCCATAGAGCTTCGAGACAGGATTGTGTCGAGGCACAGATCTGGGGAAGGGTACCAAAAAATGTCTGCAGCATTGAAGATCCCCAAGAACACAGTGGACTCCATCATTATTTAATGGAAGAAATTTTCCATCCACCAAGACTATTCCTTGAGCTGTCTGCCCGGCCAAACTGAGCAATCAAGGGAGAAGGGCCTTGGCCAGGGAGGTGACCAAGAATCCGATGGGCACTCTGACAGAGCTCCAGAGTTCCTTTCAGAGAACCTTCCAGAAGGACAACCATCTCTGCAGCACTCCACCAATCAGGTCTTTTTATGGTAGAGTGGCCAGACGGAACCCACTCCTCAGTAAAAGGCACATCACAGCCCGCTTGGAGTTTGCCAAAAGGCACCTAAATGACTCTCAGACCATGAGAAACAAGATTCTCTAGTCTGATGAAACCAAGATTGAACTCTTTGGCCTGAATGACAAGCGTCACGTCTGGAGGAAACCTGGCACCATCCCTATGGTGAAGCATGGTGGTGGTAGCATCAGCATGTTTTTCAGTGGCAGGGAGACGAGTCAGGATCGAGGGAAAGATTAACAAAGCAAAGTACAGAGAGATCCTTGATGAACACCTGCTCCAGAGCCCTCAGGACCTCAGACTGGGGCGAAGGTTCACCTTCCAACAGGACAACGACCCTAAGCACACAGCCAAGACAATGCAGGAGTGGCTTCAGGACAAGTCCTTGAATGTCCATGAGCCCGGACTTGAACCCGATCGAACATCTCTGGAGAGACCTGAAAATAGCTGTGCAGCGACGTTCCCCATCCAACCTGACAGCGCTTGAGAGGATCTGCAGAAAAGAATGGGAGAAACTCCCCAAATACACGTGTGCCAAGCTTGTAGGATCATACCTAAGAAGACTCGATGCTGTAATCACTGCCAATGGTGCTTCAACAAAGTATTGAGAAAAGTTTTTTTTAAATATTTTTTTTGCTAGCATTTCTGAAACCCTGTTTTCGCTTTGTCATTATGGGGTATTGTGTGTAGATTGATGAGGGGGAAAAATCTATTTCATCCATTTTAGAATAAGGTTGTAACGTAACAAAATTTGGAAAAAGTCAAGGGGTCTGAGTACTTTCCGAATGCACTGTACATACAAGATACACAAATTATAGAAGGTCTGATGTTGATTGTAATGCTAAATATATAATACTGTACTTACAGGTAGTGTCTTAACAACTGCCTCTGTAGCCAACATTTCAGCATTTAACGTAAACTCGTACATCGCCTTGGTCCGTACAATTGCCCTTATTTTAGCGCCCCAAAAACGTAATACTTCCAGATCAACTGTAATGTCAATACCATTGTAAAGCACAATTTCTCCCCTTTCCAACATGATCAATTACATGACCTAAACGCTGCCCGTTTCTGCATAATTCAAGCAGGCAATGAGCCCTGTCGGGTCTTTTTAAAAATGGCGGGTGGGGAAGCGAAACTAATGCGTGATAGTGAGAAGGAGAGGTTGTGTGGGAAAATTGCTTTTTTTCACTCGATCTGTCCAACTTATCACCTTATCGCCTCTAAAATGTATATAAAACACTATAAAGAGTTTATATAATGTGTCATTACATACCTATTTGAAGGTTTATGTCGAATTTGAATCGGGTTTTTAGGGTGGTGCTAAAGTGATCTTAGAAGTAAACAGCAGCTTTGAGAATGATGATCGAATGCAATGATGATGCAAAAAATGACTAGGTATCCCACCTTTACCCCCGTCACTGTCCATTTCTTGTTTTTAAACGATGAGAGAAGTGCTACACCTGGTGGAGAGATTGTAAGACAGAAATAGTTGCTTTATGCGTGCTGTACGTTACGACATGACACGTCACGATGTAACGGATGGTCAGTTTTTTCAACTTTTCTCCAATACTATAGAGCTATTACCATGTCGATCAACGCTTGAATAGAAACCTAGTTCACACCCCCGATTTTGAAGTCAACACAGTCGCTACAGTCCCATTAGTTTTCTCTGTAGCCTCGTTTGAATGTTGTGGTTGCGCACATTTGTACGGAATGGGGTGAGTTTAGTTATATGCCTATTTATTTTCTGCAACAACACAGTCACTCATCATCACAGATTGTAAGCCAGCTAGTGCCATTGACTACTAGGCCTAGAGATGGTGACAGATGATTGACATTGGGAAAATAATGACTATCAGCTATCAGCTAATGATGGTGAGAATGTAAATATGTTGTTAATATGTTATTATGTTAATATTAGATGTTAATATGCTAGCTGGCTAGCTGTGATGTCGAAACAAACAAATTTGTACTTGATTTGAATTTGTTCTGCTGCTTACATCTGCCTCTTACTAACATGCAGTTGAATTGTCCCCTTCTCTGTCCCTAAAGCCTGTTGCACAATTCCCAGTCGTAACAGTTTGCACATATTTTCGGACAACATTTTGTGGTGTTTTGGTGTTCAGCAGGTCGAAGTTCGGTAGCCGAAGTCTATGCCCCTTTGTCGGTGATTGGTCAACAGTACGGACAGGATGGATGGGATTCCTCAAAGAAGTGTCATTCAACTAGTTTTCGTGTACATTTTTTCACTTGATAAATAATGCACCAAAAATCTTAGTTAGATGTAAAATTGCGCAACTAATACTTCCTCTGCAAAAACATCCAAATGAATGACATATTTCTTGCTTTATCTTAGATTACTTCTGACTATTTTGCTACAGCGCCTCAAGAGGGACAAACATTAATATTGATGCTTTTTCTAGTTTTTCAAGCAAAGGTCTTATGCGAGGGAGTATGCGTGGCACAGACGTCCAATTTGCCAAGCCGAGTTCGGCAAACCGAACATAGTATGGGGGCGCCTTAACAGTGAGAGACACACATGACACATCCAACTAAAAAGTAGCCTCCTATACATAGACAAAACTGCCACGGGGGATGCGGGGACTTGTTTTGGATGTAAGCTGTAGAGATCGGTAAGAACTGTCACTTCTATAGCCAAATCTCTCATTCATATTTTTTTTTAATGTATTAAATAAGTAATGTCAAACTGTGTAGAATTGCAAGGAAATGCCTTTTAAAATGTCCAAAAAACTTCTGTCTACTGTTTCGCGCTTGCTCCTACCAGTATGCAAGTCTCCCCGTCCGGCGCCCGCAGTCAGTGTAAACTGCATGCAGATGAGTGCGCTCTTGTGGCAGAAGGGGAATTTTCTGATATTCAGAGCTTATGAAATTAGCTAGTTTGATGTGCAATTCATTTCACTTCAAATGAAAAGCAAAATGAAAAGAGACTCAAAATAAAATGTAAAAAGTAATTCATAAAATCCAGAGCTGACAGAGCACTTTTCTGTAGGAGGGCAAAAGGGTCGGTGCTGGAGGACTGGTTGAGCCCTATCTGTGCATGTGCCTGATATTATAGGTGGTAGCTAACCTCACTCTTTTCTGTAGTGTGTTCCTCATGCTCTGTGCAGGTATTTTAAGCGTGCATCCACCGGGGGTCAAATGATAGGATGACATCTGTCACCTCACTCTGCAGTGAGACACACACTCACTCATATAATCGCGCACGTGCACACACACACACACACAGGATGCTTGGACACTGTGAACTTCCCTTCCTCAGCTATCATCCAGTCAGCTTCATACTTCATCCGGTAGGTTGAACATGATATCATCTAAGGGAAAATGAAGTTCATAACTTTTCTAAAGTTACATTTGGACAAGTTATGTCCTGTGTGGAAGTGTGTGTGGGCGTGTGTGTGTGTTAGTGTATGAGTGTGTGTATCCTTATAACTCTGCTGTGACCTGATACTGTCAAAACATAAGATCAACAGCTCCAATTGGACAGGATCTCTCTCTTCTACACTGCTCTGACATCAAAGTAAAATAAGCGTAAACTGGATCAACACACTAGTCCTAACAAATACAATGGCACCATGACAAGATAAACTAGATCCAATAGGCTTACACCCAGTTTACTTTTGGGCCTATAATACATTAGAATTCTCTCTCTCTCTCTCTCTCTCTCTCTCTCTCTCTCTCTCTCTCTCTCTCTCTCTCTCTCTCTCTCTCTCTCTCTCTCTCTCTCTCTCTCTCTCTCTCGCTCTCTCTCTCAGGAGCTGTGTAAGGACCCTCGTCTCTTTGTGGATGGCATCAGCACGCGAGATCTGCACCAAGGCAGTCTGGGTAACTGCTGGATGGTGGCGGCCACTTCCTGTCTGGCCTCAGAACCTTCACTTTGGAAGAAGGTGAGGGGTCAAAGGGCAGAAGCCAAATCTCTGTAGGTCACCTCACTGGTTTACTTCCTGGTCACTGATTTAATTTAAATTTCACTGAGAGGTCTTGATGATCAGTTGCTTATAGCTTAATCTGACATGTTAGCGCTGGGCTGGACCAAAAACCTGCACACCCTGTGACCACTGTAATAACACATTCAGTAACCACCCCTGAAAACTTAAAAAAAAAAAACATTTATTTGATTGGTTTAAACTACCAGGTGATTCCTGACCACACGGAGCAGGAGTGGAACCCCAAGCGTCCCGACCTGTACGCCGGAATCTTCCACTTCCGCTTCTGGCGGCTGGGGCGCTGGACAGACGTGGTGGTGGACGACCGCCTGCCAGTCAGTGAGGACGGAACGCTGCTCTTCTGCCGCTCAGCCACGCCACGGGAGTTCTGGAGCGCCCTGCTGGAGAAGGCCTACGCCAAGTGAGACTTTAAACTATGCTAAAGCCAAGAACCAGCTGAGAAATTAGATTTCAGGTTGGCTAAGAGAAAGGTTGTTAATCAGTCAATTAATATCTTATTGTCCCAGTTGCACCTAGTAAATTGTTATCTAATGAATACATTATAAACTGGGTGGTTCGAGCCTTAAATGCTGATTGGCTGACAGCCGTGGTATATCAGACCGTATACCACGGGTATGACAAAACATGTATTTTTACTGCTCTAATTACATTGGTAATCAGTTCAAAATAGCAATAAGGCACCTCGGGGGTTTGTGATATATGGCCAATATACCACGGCTAAGGGCTGTGTCCAGTCACTCCGCGTTGCGCCGTGCATAAGAACAGCCCTTATTGGCCATATACCACACCTCCTTGGGCCTTATTGCTTAAGTATACACCACACAGCAAATACACACTTGACAAAATAAACCCCATTCCACCCCTTCAATGTCTCTCCTCATCCTCAACGATTCCCCTCTTTCCCTGTCTTCCAACCTTCGTATTCTCCCCTCTTGTTCCCCACCCACTAATCTCCCCCTCTCTTCTCTCACCAAGGTTGAACGGCTGCTATGAGGCGTTGGAAGGCGGTAACACGGCAGAGGCCCTGATCGACTTCACAGGGGGTGTGTCAGAGCCCCTAAGCCTGGACAGGGAGGCCCTCACCCTGCACCTCAATCAGAGGAGGGCACTGTTCCAGACCCTGGCCAAGGCTCATGGACGCAGAGCCCTCATCACCTGCTCTATACGGGTCAGTGAACAATAGACGTTTCTCTGTTTAACGGCAGATCTAGGATCAGCTTACCCTCCCCAAAACGTAACAGCAACCATGTGTGGGGAAAATGTTTAATTGACCTTAGATCAGTGAATTAGTACTAAAAGATCAGCTTGACTGTGGAACTTTAATCCATCACAATACCAGAGACCAATACTGGAGGCCTCAATCTAAACTGGTGCCCACGTGCCCTAGATATTACATGTGCATGAAGGGTGGTAATGAATGGTTTGGGATTGGGCCAGAGAGATTCTATGAATGTCATTCTAGCAGAGAGGTCACCTCTGAATACTGTACTGTACTGGGTCATAGAGAGACAGTTGGCTATATAGTGGCTATGTTAAGCATAGTCCAGCATTAACACCAACCTTTACTGTACTATGACAGGAGTGACACTGCATGCTCTCTATCCTGGCACGTTCTCTTGTCTTTGACTTGTTCGCTCTCTGCCCTTCCTCTTTCCTGTCCTCATAAACACTCCAGATACATGCCTTAATTGATTAATGATCTGTATTGTTTATTGTGTAGTTATAGTATCGTGCATGATTCTTACTAAACAAATCAGGGGACCTTCATAGAGTGCCTGTATTGTGTATTGATATTAGTGTATTTCTATTGTGTATTGTATTGCATATCTGTATTCTCTCTCTCGCTCTGTCTCTGTCTCTCTCTTTGTCTGTGTCTCTCTGTCTGTCCCAGCCAGCGGAGGGGGAGACAGTAGAGTCAGTACTAGACTGTGGTCTGGTGCGGGGCCATGCCTACGGTATCACCGCGGTGAGGAAAGTGCGTCTGGGGGAGTGGTCGCTGCTGGGTGGCTGTGGTGGCCGCCTCTGCATGGTGCGCATGAGGAACCCATGGGGTACAGCCGACTGGACCGGGCCCTGGAGTCAGGGGTGAGGGGGCTACTACTGTACTGTTCATAGGTCAAGGTCAAGGTAGCCTCACTTGGGTCATAACAAATGTCAGGATCTGGCTAGAAACATGTTTTTGTCTATTTTGGTTGGCCACAAAATTGGAGGGTCTCATAGCAAAGCACACATGAAGGGAACCACTGACACAGAGCCCTTTTGCGCCACCTTCAGGTCTCAACATTGGCAGCAGGTTGGTCGTGGTGAAAGGGAGAAGATGGGCCTCATAGTCAGAGATGTGGGGGAGTTCTGGTAAAAACAAACAGTCAAATAAATGTTACTCTTTTAACAGAAAACAACTTAAATGCTCAGTGCATAGCATACGTTAACAAATACACTTCAATTCATCCTGAAAAGCTAAATAAATAGGGGTGTCTCTCCTCTCAGGATGGAGTTTGAGGACTTCTGCCGCTACTTCACAGACGTGGTGGTGTGTCGTCTGGTAGAACGATCCCTGCTGTGGCCCAAAACTCACTGGAGAGAAGTACGCTGCCCTGGGGAGTGGGCTCCAGCCCCCAACACCCCCGGCACCCTCCTCTCCAGGCGCCAGGCACCCAACCTGGGGAAGAATGCTGCCAAGCCTGGGGGGTTGAACCAGACTCAGAGAGGGGACCGGAAAGAGGCAAGACTGGGGGAGAGACAGAGGGGTGGAGGGGGAGGTCGAGCTGTTCGTGGTGGAGGGAGGGAAAAAATGGTTGTTGCGAAAGAAGGGGAGAAGAAGACGAAGAGGAAGGAGGAGGGGGTGAAGAAGGAGGGAGAGGTGGATGGAGGATGGGATGAACAGACTGATAAGAAGAGTAGGTGTGGAGGATGCATCAACCACAAAGACACTTTTCTACACAACCCCCAGGTGAGCCTACACTTCAGCTAGGTTTTTGCTCATAACAGCTGGTTAAATGGTTCCATGTAGAGGTCCAGTTTATCCTACACTCAGAATATGTTTGGTTATGACTGGGTGGGGGAGAACTGTTTCGTCCTAATTTAGTTGTTACATTCGGACTGTAGTGAAAAACACATTCTTGATATTCTGAGAAGGACACTCAGGATGCTAGAATAGTATCTCAAATATAGTATGCATATACCACAAGCATGCAAATAGCTTGTGTTGCTGAAATTGTAAGGAATTAATATGAACTATTTGGGCAACTGCTACAATCTTAATGGCATGGAAATAGACCTGTGAAAGCCTATTCAGAGTGGCGCTGTTGGAAACAACATTGCTAAGCTAAAAACAACATGGCTGACACTAAGCTATATTAGTGGTACTCTAAAACTGCTACTGTAGGACTCTCTCTCCCCCTTTAATTTTTTTTATTTATCCCAGCCCCCATCCCCGCAGGAGGCCTTTTGCCTTTTGGTAGGCCGTCATTGTAAATAAGAATTTGTTCTTAACTGACTTGCCTAGTTAAAAAAAAGGTTGCATAAAAATATAAATAAATTCTCTCTCTCTCTTTCTCCCCTTCTCAGTTCATGTTTGAGGTGCAGGGAAAGGAGGATGAGGTGTTGATCTGTCTGCAGCAGGAGGACAGGAGGATAAAGAGGAAGGATGGAGGAGGAGAGAATCTGCCCATCGGCTTCGAGGTGCTGAGGGTGAGTCACAGGGCTTCAAAAGGGCCACTGTAGAACGCTATAGTACACCCAAGGTGTGTGTGTGTGCATATGACCGTGAGTGTGTGAATACTCCATATTTCCTGTGTGTGTTTAACCCTCTATTCATTCACCCTCCACCCCTGTCATCAGGTGGAGGTGAACCGGCTAAGCCGTGTGCAGTGTGTGGTGGAGCAGGCAGCGAGCTCTGTGTACATGGACTCCCGTAGCGTGGCCCTGCGAGTGTCCCTGGGCCCCGGCCGCTACGCCCTCCTGCCCACCACCTTCCAGCCCGGGGCCACAGGACGCTTCCTGATACGCCTCTTCTCACATTCCCACCTCAGACTCAGGTTAGGGGTGGGAAGGGGGAATGGTGTGAATGTTAGGAATAAAGGAATGGTGTGAATGTTAGGAATGAAGGAATGGTGTGAATGTTAGGAATGAAGGAATGGTGTGAATGTTAGGAATGAAGGAATGGTGTGAATGTTAGGAATGAAGGAATGGTGTGATTGTTAGGAATGAAGGAATGGTGTGAATGTTAGGAATGAAGGAATAGAATGTACTGTATCTTAGGACTGAAGGAATGAAATGTGTTAGGAATGAAGGCGTTAAGAATGTCAAGGGTTTGTCTGAGTTTCCCTCTGCATTTAGCATGTCAGCACCAGATAATGATTGATTGTATCGATTCTCCCCCTTTTCCACTTCACTACTATTATTTATCTCCCTCCCTCTCTCTCTCTCTCGCTCTACCTTCTGTTAGTGAGTTGAGAGAGGAGTTGCCTGCTCCCTCACTGTGGCAGTGTTGTCTTCCCCAGCCCAGTATAGTAACCACCGTCCACCTACGTCGAGCATCTGGACTCAGCCAGCCTAAACAGACAGGTATATATTACATCACTGTGACATTACGCCATAACATTATCATAACATACATTATCAATATCAGAACATACATTTTACACATACAGGATCAATATCAGAACATACATTATCAATATCAGAACATACATTATCAATATCATAAAATCCATTTTACATATACAAGATCAATATCATAACATTCATTATCAATATCATATCATACGTGATAAACATACATGATCAATAGCATGCATTATAAACATACATTATCAATATCATAGCATACATTATAAACATACATGATCAATATCATAACATGCATTATCAATATCATAGCATACATTATAAACATACATGATCAATATCATAACATGCATTATCAATATCATAACTTACCTTATCAGAAAATACATTACCATCATACGGAACGGTGGCTTTTACCAACAACTGGCCACATGTAATCTCATTGTATACAAACCTTGATGTCCATCTTTTACAAGATTACAAAGACTACAAACATGAGACTAATTGTCTATGTATTGTGTCTGTATCTGTGTTGTGTAGCACCAGATGTGTATGCGGTGATCTGGTGTGAGGACGACACCATAAGAACACGTGTGTTCAAGGAGGATGGAAACCCAGAGTTCAACATCAGGGCCATTTTCTACAGGAGAAACCCAGACGCACATATTAGCATTGAGGTTAGAAATATACACATCTTAGTGAGACAAACACAGACACATCAGTTAGACACACACACACACACACACACACACACACACACACACACACACACACACACACACACACACACACACACACACACACACACACACACACACACACACACACACACACACACACACTGGGGTAGATACAGTAATTGAAGTATTATGATTCTAGTTATATTCAGGCATGTAATATTTGCTTTTCTTTGTGTGTATGTATGTGTGTATGCTTGCACGTGTGTGTGTGTGTGTTTAGTTGTGGCGCTATGGTCTACTGTGGGACACACTACTGGGCGGGGCTCAGCTCCAGACTAGCGACAGTGAGAAGGGGCGGAGCCGAGTGATTGACCTGCAGGGTGGCCAATCACGGTCAGGATCCAGGGGCTGTATCTATGTGGAAACCTCATCCAGCGAATGCCTAACAGACTTATAACTGACAGCTGTGGCTTGTACCACCCATGATACAACCATGCAATCACTGATTTTCTGGAAGAGGCCGCAGATTTGGACGAAAATGTATCGGGTTCAGTAGCTTTATCCATTGGAACTACCATAAATAACAAAGACAAATACCTCTTTGAATTAACTTAATAATGCATATACACTGAACAAAAATATAATTGCAACATGTTTCATGAGCTGAAATAAAAGATTCTAGAAATGTTCCATCTGCACAAAAAGCTAATTTCTCTAAAATGTTGTGCACAAATTTCTTTACATTGATATTAGTGAGCATTTCTCCTTTGCCAAGATAATCCATCCACCTGACAGGTGTGGCATATCAAGGTGCACCTTGTGCTGGGGACAATAAATGGCCACTCTAAAATGTGCAATTCTGTCACACAACACAATGCCACAGATGTCTCAAGTTGAGGGAGCGTGCAATTGGCATGTTGACTGGAGGAACATCCACCAGAGCTGTTGCCAAAGAATTGAAAGTTAATTTCTTTACCTCCAACATCGTTTTAGAGAATTTGGCGGTACATCCAACCGGTCTCACAACTTGTGTGGGCGAGTGGTTTGCTGATGTCAACATTGTGGTACAGAGCGCCCCATGGTGGTGGTGGGGTTATGATACAGGCAGGCATAAGCTACGGACAATGAACACAATTGCAATTTATCGATGGCAATTTGAATGCACAGAGATACCGTGACGAGATCCTGAGGCCCATTGTCATGCCATTCATCTGCCGCCATCACCTCATGTTTCAGCATGACAATGCACGGCCCCATGGCGCAAGGATCTGTACACAATTCCTGGAAGCTGAAAATGTCCCAGTTCTTTGATGGCCTGCATACTCACCATGTCATTCAGTGAGCATATTTGGGATGCTCTGGATCGAAGTATTCCAGTTCCCGCCAATATCCAGCAACTTCGCACAGGCTTTGAAGAGGAGTGGTACAACATTCCACAGGCCACAATCAACAACCTGATCAACTTTATGCGAAGAAGATGTGTCGCACTGCATGAGGCAAATGGTGGTCACACCAGATACTGACTGGTTTTCAGATCCACGCCCATACCTTTTTTTAAACCTCTTAAGGATTGGACCCTTTTTTCAAATTTAGCCTAAAATGACATACCCAAATCTAACTGCCTGTAGCTCTGAACCTGAAGCAAGGATATGCATATTCTTGATACCACCTTTTTAGATACCTTTAAGGTATCTGTGACCAACAGATGCATATCTCCATTCCCAGGCATGTGAAATCCATAGATTAGGGCCTAATGAATTGATTTCAATTGACTGATTTCCTTCTATGAACTGTAACTCAGTCAAATCTTTGAAACTGTTGCATTTCTATATTTGTTCAGTATAGTTATGAGAACTCAGCACTACTGAGTGAAGGGGAATAATTTGGAACACACAAGCACAGTGATCAGTTTGTTGTTCACCACTAGTGCAGTAGAGATAAGTTAATGTGTAAAATACATGCCCTGGTTTTACATCTCTGCTGGTCAGACCTTGTAGGGCACAGCATTATCCTAAACAAAATAATCAAACTGTGAAACATTATTGGTTCTGGACAGTTACCAGTTGCCAAGGTTATCTGAAGTTGTGTCCATAATACGTAGGCAAATCCCTTTTGCAGACTTTAGGGGACAAATGTGTGCTATCATTAAAATGTGTTTCACAATACAATGTCTTCTTTCTTTTTTCACATGCAGGTACGCACGATAGGTATGTGTGCAGGTCTATGCTCAAAAATATGTAAATACATTATTTGGGCTTTGGCACTGGCTCTTCTTACTGGCAGCTGTATCAGCACGTACTTCAATAACCAACAGGACATAGTTTGTCACAAGACGAAGCACGAAAGTAAGTCGTACAAAATCAAATGACCCTTGATTTGTGTTTCTGTTAACGAATCTGCTTGTGAAATACAGACTGTTTTGTGTGTATTATTGTAATTGATTGATTGAGAACATCAGAAATGTCTTTGCATTAGGGGAGACTGGTGCTAGTTGTCACAATGCTCATCATAAAAAACCTACAGACCGCTGTGAATTAATTTGAAATATGTACCATCTTAAAAAATATGTTTTTAATTTAGATTAAAAAAGATACCCATTGCGCAAAAACTGGTGGAATCAACGTAATTTGTCAACATATTGTGACATGGAATCTACATGGAAAATACATTGGATTAAAAAAAATCTAAACACGTTATTTAAAGTTCGATTTGATTTGTTTACATTCTTGGATTGTGTATGGGGTTGAGATGGAGATCTGAACCCAACATATCAATTTGTACATAAACTGGACCTAAAGCCAGACTAAGTCAGTGGCACAGATGTAACTATCCATGCAGAAGATACACAGAGTATACCAAACATTAGGAACACCTTTTTGCCCACAGAACAGTCTCAATATGTCAGGGCAGGGAGTCTACAAGGTGTCAAAAGCGTTCCACAGGGATGCTGCCCATGTTGACTCCAATGCTTCCCACAGTTGTGTCAAGTTGGCTGGATGTCTTTTGGGTGGTGGCCCATTGACACACACGGGAAACGGTTGAGTGTGAAATACCCAGCAGCGTTGCCGTTCTTGACACACTCAAACCGTTGAGCCTGGCACCCACTACCAAAGGCACTAAAATCTTTTGTCTTGCCCATTCACCTTCTGAATGGCACACCGTTTAAGTGGCAGAACGACGACAAGAATAACATACAGCTGGCGGGTTATACACTGTATTGGCAGGATAGAACAGCAGCCTCGGGTAAGACAAGGGTTGGCAGTCTATGTATATTTTTAAACAACAGTTGGTGCACTATATCTAAGGAAGTCTATGTTTTGCTCGCCTGAGGTAGAGTATCTAATGATAAGCTGCAGACCTCACTATCTACCTAGAGAGTTTTCATCTGTATTTTTCGTAGCTGTCTACATACCACCACAGACTGATGCTGGCACTAAGGATTCCCTCAATGAGCTGCATACTGCCATAAGCAAACAGGAAACCACTCATCCAGAGCGCTCCTAGTGGCCGGGGACTTTAATGCAGGCAAACTTAAATAAGTTTTACCTCATTTCTATCAGCATGTTAAATGTGCAACCAGAGAGGAAAAAACTCTAGACCACCTTTACTCCACAAACAGAGACGGGTACAAAGATCTCCCTCGCCCTCCATTTGGCAATCTGACCATAATTCTATCCTCCTAATTCCTGCTTACAAGCAAAAATGAAAGCAGGACGCACTAGTGACTCGGTCAATAAAAAAGTGGTCAGATGAAGCAGATGCTAAACTACAGGACTGTTTTGCTAGCACAGACTGGAATATGTTCCGGGATTCTTCCGATGGCATTGAGGAGTACACCACATCAGTCACTGGCTTCATCAATAAGTGCATCAATAACATCATCCCCACAGTGACTGTACGTGCATACAGTGCCTTGCAAAAGTATTCACCTCCTTGGCATTTTTCCTCTTGTTGCATTACAACCTGTAATTTAAATTGATTTTTATTTGGATTTCATGTGATGGACAGACACAAAATAGTCCAAATTGGTGAAGTGAAATGAAAAAATAACTTGTTTAAAAAATAAAAATAAATTAAAAAAAACGGAAAAGTGGTGCGTGCATATGTATTTTGCATATGTGTTTTCCCCCTTTGCTATGAAGCCCCTAAATATGATGTGGTGCAACCAATTACCTTCAGAAGTCACTAATTAAATAGATTGCACACAGGTGGACTTTAAGTGTCACATGATCTGTCACATGATCTCAGTGTATATATACATCTGTTCTGAAAGGCCCCAGAGTCTGTAACACCACCAAGCAAGCGGCACCATGGAGACTAAGGAGGTCTCCAAACAGGTCAGGGACAAAGTTGTGGAGAAGTACATATCAGAATTGGGTTATAAAAAAATATCCGAAACTTTTGAACAACCCACGGAGCACCATTAAATCGTATCTGTCCATAGGACCACTTTAAGCAGTACACTCCACAGAGCTGGGCTTTACGGAAGAGTGGCCAGAAAAAAAGCCATTGCTTAAAGAAAAAAATAAGCAAACACGTTTGGTGTTCACCAAAAGGCGACTCACCAAACATATGGAAGAAGGTACTCTGGTCAGATGAGACTAAAATGTAGCTTTTTGGCCATCAAGGAAAACACTATGTCTGGCACAAACCCAACACCTCTCATCACCCCGAGAACACCATCCCCACAGTGAAGCATGGTGGTGGCAGCATCATGCTGTGGGGATGTTTTTCATCGGCAGGGACTGGGAAATTGGTCAGAATTGAAGGAATGATGGATGGAGCTAAATACAGGGAAATTCTTGGGGGAAACCAGTTTCAGTCTTCTAGAAATTTGAGACTGGGACAGAGGTTCACCTTCCAGCAGGACAATGACCCTAAGCATACTGCTAAAGCAACACTCAAGTGCTTTAAGGGGAAACATGTCTTATGTCTTAAATGTCTTGGAATGGCCTAGTCAAAGCCCAGACCTCAATCTAATTGAGAATCTGTGGTATGACTTAAAGATTGCTGTACACCAGCAGGACCCCATCCAACTTGAAGGAGCTGCTCCAGAGTGCTCAGGACCTCAGACTGGGTCGAAGGATCACCTTCCAACAGGACAACAACCCTAAGCACACAGCCAAGACAACGCAGGAGTGGCTTCTCTGAATGTCCTTGAGTGGCCCAGCCATAGCCCGGTCTTGAACCCGATCAAACATCTCTGGAGAGAGCTGAAAATAGTTGTGCAGCATAGCTCCCCATCCAACCTGACAGAGCTTGAGAGGATCTGCAGAGAAGATGGGAGAAACTCCTAATATACAGGTGTGCCAAACTTGTATCTTCATACCCAAGAAGACTTCATGCAGTAATCGCTGCCAAAGGTGCTTCAACAAAGTACTAAGTAAAGGGTCTGAATACTTATGTAAATGTGATATTTCCGTTTTCTTTTTATATAAATTTGCAAAAATTTTGGAAAACAACTTTTTGCTTTGTCATTATGGGGTATTGTGTGTAGATTGATGAGGGAAAAACATATTTAATTCATTTTAGAATAAGGTTGTAACATAACAAAATGTGGATAAAGTCAAGGGGTCTGAATACTTTCTGAAGGCACTGTATATACATTACCAGTCAAAAGTTTGGACACCTACTCATTCAAGGGTTTTTCTTTATTTTGTATATTTTCTACATTGTAGAATAGTGAAGACATCAAAACTATGAAATAATACATATGGAATCATGTAGTAACCAAAAAAGTGTTAAACAAATCAAAATCAATTTTATATTTGACATTCGTCAAAGTAGCCACCCTTTGCCTTTTATGTTTGAATCTCCTGCTCGACTTAGGGACCTTACAGGTAATTGTATATGTGGGGTACAGAGATGAGGTAGTCATTCAAAAATTATGGTAAACACTATTGTTGCACACAGAGTGAGTCCATGCAACTCATTATGTGATACTGTATGGCACCTTTTTACTCTTGAACTTATTTAGGCTTGCCATGACAAAGAGGTTCAATACTTATTGACTGAAGACATTTCAGCTTTTCATTTTGTATTCATTTGTAAAACATTCGAAAAACATAATTCCACTTTGACATTATGGGGTATTGTGTGTCGGCCAGTGACAAAAAATGTATGCTGTAACACAACACAATGTGGAACAAGTCAAGGGGTGTGAATACTTTCTGAAGGGACTGTAGGTCTGTAAGATGTACATTATTATGGATTCTTTACATTTATACCTTCTGGATAACAGTTGCATTTTTCTGTCTGAGGCATTTTACTATCAATGGATATTCCTGGTTTATCGACTCATTAAATTGGTAGCATATCTAACTTCAGTACCCTAATATAATTTGAATGAGCCATAAAATCCATGAATCCATGTCAATGATTGATGAGAGTCAAAATGAAACTAATCCCCACAGAATAATCTTGCACTTTAATGACCTGGCCTCTATTTATCTTACATTTGCTTGTTTGATATGTAGGTCTAGAATATGCACTTTCTGACTAACAGGCTTTTGTTCTTCCTTCTATATCACAGTCGTATTTTCTATGCCAGGGGAATAGCATTTTCATCAAATTTACTGTATTATTGTAACTCATCACGCTGCATCTTATCAGAGTACTTTTTTTACTAACACATTGTGTATTATCAGGCAGCAGGTTTATTTACACTATCATTGTGTTTAATAGCTTGTCTACTATCATTGACTAATTATCATATCTATCTTTAACTATCGGCTACCTCGCTAGTCATGTGTCATTACTGAAAGTAATAGATTCCTTACATGAACCGTGTTCAGTTTTAATAGCCCTACGTAGGTATTTGACTACTAAATAGAGCCATAGGATTACAGCAGGTAGGATCCTCTTTATTTAACTTTCAACTCTTTGTACAGCTATTATCTCATTTAATACTTTTAAAATAAACGATTCACATCACAGGGTAGGCGTACCTTTGATATCTATGATTGGACAATATAGTGATTCAATTAGTATAGGCTGCACTAGACGTAGAGTATACAGTATGCGTCTTATTTGAGACACTGTTTCGGTATGCAGACCTGGGTCAGAATTTGTCAAATTATTTTGAATACTTGAGTTGTGCTTTATTGAGTTGCCTTGTATAATGTAATCAATGGAATAGTCCCAAAGGTGCAAAGTCCAAGCTTAATCAAGCATAACTCAAATATTTTCAAATACTTGTCAAATGACCAAGTCTGTTGGAGTCTTTTAAATCACAGAGTTTTTAAACACAACCATTACAATCACATTTTGAGTAATACAACTAACCAGAAACATTCAGCTTTTTAGGCCTACAAGAGTTTTTATTTTAAAATATCAGTTTAATGTTGAGCTTTGATAACAGTTTATAATTACGTCCTTACTTCTGCCAGGACTCTCTGTCTCATCATTCAGGTGTATCTGCATTATTCACAATGGACCCCCCCCCCCTGTTTTGATTTCAAGGGCCTTGATTGGTCAAAAGTATGACTAATTATGGGATAAAAAATACATATATATATATTTTTTTAAACAGAGCTATGACCTTATTATTAGAGACAGTAGCTCTATACATGGCTCTGCTTATCACCAGCCAGACATTCTGGCATGGCACTTCTTGAGTCATCAATACATTATTTATGCCACTTTGTTACAGGTAGTGTGATCAGGAGCGGACTGGGACCAGAAATCGGCCCTGGCATTTTCAACACCCATCTTTTCCCTTGAGGTCCCTACACTGGCCCATTTCTTAAAAATAAAAAGGACATCCCTGATGTCCCTGATGTCCTTACACAGCTCTCTGGTCTTGGCCATTGTGGAGAGGTTGGAGTCTGTTTGATTGAGTGTGTGGACAGGTGTCTTTTATACAGGTAACGAGTTCAAACAGGTGCAGTTAATACAGGTAATGAGTGGAGAACAGGAGGGCTTCTTAAAGAAAAACTAACAGGTCTGTGAGAGCCGGAATTCTTACTGGTTGGTAGGTGATCAAATACTTATGTCATGCAATAAAATGCTAATTAATTACTTAAAAATCATACAATGTGATTTTTGGGATTCCGTCTCTCACAGTTGAAGTGTACCTATGATAAAAATTACAGACCTCTACATGCTTTGTAAGTAGGAAAATCGGCAAAATCGGCAGTGTATCAAATACTTGTTCTCCCCACTGTATGTATATATCAAACCCACCATGATCAGACTGTCATTGTTTACATTATTTTCCTCTGTCATATTGAACATTAGTGCAGTGATAGTGATGGCTATCAAACTCTATCAGCAATTCAGTGAGTGCTGCAAGAGTCAGCCTTTGAATTATCAGAGGCAATCCTATTAGAGCCTTATTTCAGGTTTTAGGGAGCCATCAATCAATGAGCAGGCTGCAGTACCTTCAAACAATATGATGGTTATGATGGATTGGCTCAGAGTCCTTTTCGTCAGGACATGTTTTTTAATATTCAAATGCAAATCTGTCTCCAATTGGATGGAAACCTAGCTACTGAGGGTGCTGACATGTACCCGTAATATCAGTCATAATGAACACTCATTTGGAATATAACGCTCCATACAAATGCTTGTAGTTATACACATGCTGCATTCAACCAGTTAGCATGTTGGACATTTCAGAGTATCCTAGTTCCGACTAGCACCTGAACGCAGCAAAACACCTCAATTGGACAAGAGTAATCCAAATGAAGCAATTATGAGTTGGTTTTTGTTCCAATGGGATGAAAGGAGAATATTAGGCAATATTAGGCATTTAAACACTTTATTTGGAACAAAACTATTTTAGAATATGCTGAACACTCTTGCACATACAGTATATCACAAAAGTGAGTACACCCCTCACATTTTTGTAAATAGACCATATAGCGGTTTAACTGGACAGGTTCCACTCAGAACAGGCCTCGCCATGGTCGACCAAAGAAGTTGAGTGCACGTGCTCAGCGTCATATCCAGAGGTTGTCTTTGGGAAATAGACGTATGAGTGCTGCCAGCATTGCTGCAGAGGTTGAAGGGGTGGGGGGTCAGCCTGTCAGTGCTCAGACCATACGCCGTACACTGCATCAAATTGGTCTGCATGGCTGTCGTCCCAGACAGGAAGCCTCTTCATGAAGATGATGCCACAATGAACTGTAGCTCCGCAAACAGTTTGCTGACAGCATCAAGCAGACTAAGGACCACGGCATTACTGGAACCATGTCCTGTGGTCTGATGAGACCAAGATAAACTTATTTGGTCTCAGATGGTGTCAAGCGTATGTGGCGGCAACCAGGTGAGGAGTACAAAGACAAGTGTGTCTTGGCCTACAGTCAGAGCATGGTGGTGGGAGTGTCCATGGTCTGCTGGGCTGCAGTGAGCTGTCTGCCGGCTTACTGGGGCAGCTCAGCAGAGGCTTCCATCTGAGGCGACACCATGAATGCCAACATGTACTGTGACGATACTGAAGCACTGAGCAGGCTGATCCCCATCCCTTCGGAGACTGGGCCACAGGGCAGTATTACAACATGATAACGACCCCAAACACACCTCCAAGACGTGACCACTGCCTTGCTAAAGAAGCTGAGGGTAAAGGTGATGGAACCTGGCCTAAACCGCTGATGGTCTTGGCCAATGACCTACAACCCTAGTTGCAGCATCTGTGGGGCATCTTCTCATAACCCAGGCAAGGTGGATGGAGTAGCAACGGTCTCTAACATCCACCAGCCTCCGTGATGTCTTTGTCATGGAGGAGTGGAATGATGGACTTCCAGTGGCCAACCAGTGTGAGAGCTCTGGAGCAATGACACTCCATTTGACACACCTACGCAGGGTTCACACCGGCAGTGCTGGTAAAATTAATGAGTGGCACACACGGGGAGGGAAATATTGACTACTTTGGGCCCAATTTGGACATTTTCACTTAGGGGTGTACTCACTTTTGTTGCCAGCGGTTTAGACATTAATGGCTGTGTGTTGAGTTATTTTGAGGGGACAGCAGATTTACACTGTTATAGAAGCTGTACACTCACTACTTTACATTGTAGCAAAGTGTCATTTCTTCAGTGTTGTCACATGAAAAGATATACTCAAATATTTACAAAAATGTGAGCGGTGTACTCACTTTTGTGATATACTGTATGTGTGTCAGCTGTCAATGGAATATCAATTTAGCTAAACCCTATTATCACCAACATAATCCAATAGAATCATGGACGTAAATGTAGTCACTGTGGGCTACTATACATGAGCATCAGATTAATCTTCAATATGTTGACTACTATTGATTATTCATGAAATTATTAGAATTAATCTCAAAGATTTTGCATATTCATTCTCATGTGACTTTTCCATGTGATTCTGAGACTTTTTTTGTTGACTGAAGGGTTTTTGACAATCTGGTCTATTTGCTGTAACTAAACACACTAATATGGCTAATAACATCAAATAAAAAATCGAACATCTTCCCCATTGAATTCAATGAGATATAAACAGTATGTACTACATGCATTATCATTGGGAAAGACTCATGTGAAGTGTTAGTGGTGGCTTTGGCGACTGTTTCCTCACATCCTGCCTCAATAAAGACATTTCAAACTAGCCTACTGTTCAGCAAAACGTGGGGTCAATAGTGTTTTTCTAGTAAATCAAATAGGATTCTGGCTTTAAAGGTGCACTGTGCAGAAATCACTCCGCTATTTCCTAGTCTATGTATTGAATACTGTATAGTTTTATCAATAACTGACTTGAGGTCTGTGCTCATTTCCATGCCATTGGACATCCATTCACTATGATTTCAGCATTTGAAATAAAGTTTCAAAAATAAAGTTAGTAAAGTTAATAAAATAAAGTTAGTCGAGTTAATCAAATGTAATAAGTGCTAACTATAGTGTGTGTGTATCTTAAGCATTATCTTTCTTGGAAGTGTCCCATTGTCTAGTGAATATAACCTGCAACTGGAATCCTTAGATGTCAGAGTTTATGCTGTCGCAATTAAGTAAATAAAAACTTTGAACCTTGAACCACCTATCAAATATTTTAAGTAAGATTGTAAGTCCATTGAAATGACTGTTTAGATACCAATCCTGTGTCTATTTCCCTTTAGCTTTAAAGGAATCACAAAAAATGGAGACAGGTCTCCAGGTCTGTCTTCTGTTCTGATCTCAATAACAGGTAAAGTACCTCTCATACAGTATTACAACGTAATATGAGTGTTCATTGTTTTCAGCATGGTGTTGAGTTTGTGATCTCTCTCTCTCTTAAAAAAATAGCAAATTATTCTTCTGAGTCTCAAGATGACATACATGCATCAGTACAGATGTTGGTTAATATGAAACTGATACAACTTTCAGTTTGATCAATGACAACATTCAAACATCTGCTACGTTGTCATGTAGTCCGGTATAGAGTGACATTCAGTAGCTTGAGCCAGTTAAAGGTTTGGTTTATGATGAGTTGAGGCCTCTGAGAATACTGTGTCCTTTGTGATCTGGGTAACAGGGTTATGGAAAACACTTTTATATTTCAAACCGTTTTAACTACTGTGTAAGCTATTAAGCAGGCTAATCATGTTATGATTATAAGCAAAAATATGTGAAGATACTGTAGTTTGCACAGTGTGGACGCTTGAGAACTCTGTGGCACCAACACCAAACTGGCGTGCGAGCGGCGCGTGCAAGCCTTTTTGTCACTGCAAAGAAAAATAAAGCAAATAAGAACAACTGCTCTCCTTACAAAATATTTCATTTTCTTTGAATGTATTCATTGAATGTGTGTTTACTGTAGTAAGTACTACCAGGTATTTCATTATTCTAATGTTGAGAGACTGTGGCTGTGCTGGCACATTTCAGATCTCCCCCAAAATGACACACACCTTCATCGAACCGATGGCGTAGAGGTTAACATGAACCAATAACATAGAGCTCAACATTGCACAAGTGTAGGTTCGTCCCTTCCGATGTAAGATGATATATTTGCAAAACAAAACCAACTTCTACCACGGTATCGTAACTGAAATAAAGTTGTCATACTATGATCTCCGTTTTCAGTTTCAAAACAAGCCAAAGTAGAGTACCACTTTCAAAACAAGCCAAAGTAGAGTACACTATTTGTGGAGGACCCTTTTCAATTCCAATGGCAGGCAAGTGCACTACAATAGAGACCATTGTATTTTATTATCAGCGGTATTTTAAACACAGGGTAGGCCAATCCTAAATATGACTCTGCAGATAGAGCTAAAAGCATTACGTTTGTTGATTTTATTCTCTTCTGTGTCATCCTACTCATATCTCGTGCACAGACAACGCTAAAATGAGGGAACTCGTTTCAAAGTGCATCAGGGCACTGGAAATGGCATATTGCCCTGACAGACGGTTCCTGGTCGATGCCGCAATATCGACAGCAGGGAGAGCTATAATCAAAGGTTATATCTTCGATATTACTGACTAACGTCACCTTTCCACTATTATCAGCTGCACATTTGACATTTTACGCTAATTCAAGTCAAATTAATTTCCACATGGAATGTGTGTGTTTGTGTGTGTAATAGGTTGCAATGTGGGAAATGCCTCTTTTGGGCTCACAGTGTGTGCTGAGTGAACAGAACAGCAACACAGAGAGCCATAGCTCAAGTTCTCTGCTGCCAATGACTGGAATGATCTGCAAAAATTTCTGAAGCTGGAGACTCATATCTCCCTCACTAACTTTAAGCACCAGCTGTCAGAGCAGCTCACAGATCACTGCACCTGTACATAGCCCATCTGTAAATAGCCCATCCAACTACCTCATCCCCATACTGTTATTTATTTCTTTTATTTTTGCTCCTTTGCACCCCGGTATCTCTACTTGCACACTCATCTTCTGCACATCTATCACTCCAGTGTTTAATTGCTATATTGTAATTATTTTGGCACCATGGCTTATTTATTGCCTGTCCTCCCTTATCCTACCTCATTTGCACACACTGTATATAGACTTTTTATATTGTATTATTGACTGTATGTTTGTTTATTCCATGTGTAACTCTGTGTTGTTGTTTATGTCACACTGCTTTGCTTTATCTTGGCCAGGTCGCAGTTGTAAATGAGAACTTGTTCTCAACTAGCCTACCTGGTTAAATAAAGGTGAAATAAATAAAATAAAAAATAAAAATTGCTGAGGGACACAGGAATTTGACTGCCATTGCTGTTATATGGTGAGATACTAGCCCTGTAGCCCTCTAAATTATACCTTCTAAATGTCTTGTAAGACCGGTGAAACTGAACATATTGACCTGTCTATAACCATGATCTATAATAACCAGTCTAACCATGTCTGTCTCTGTCTCGCTCTCTCAATTCAAAGGGCTTTATTGGCATGGGAAACACATGTTTACATTTCCAAAGTAAGTGAAATCGATAATAAACAATAACATTTTTTTTACAGTAAACAGTACACTCACAAAAGTTCCAAAGGAATAGAGACATTTAAAATGTCATATTATGTCTATATACAGTGTTGTAACGATAATAGTTAAAGTACAAAAGGGAACATGTGTTCTGCAGTGGCATTGTGGAGCTTCAAAACGTAGAATGAAAAACGTTTTTTTCAGAAGAAAGAAAATATTTGACTGGCTACACACTCCTTCCTCTGGCCAAACGTTACACCACGCCCACGGACATTACGTTTAGTTTGACTCTAATCAATTGCTCAATACACTCCATTGTTTGTTTGCATTAAATAAAACCATATGATTTTAACGTTTTTGTAAGTTACAATAAAACCTTTGTTTTTTTATTTGTATCATTATTATTATTGTATTCGCATTGACGTAGCAAAAACGTGTTTAATTGGAAACATGGAAATTATATAACTTTAACTTTACCACAGCCACAAGTTCATATGTTTTTGTTTTAATGAATTTAATCGATATAGTCAATTTTGACTTTGTGGCTGTGGTATCCAGTGGATATCGGAATGCTCGAGCTTGTCACGTGATAAAAGTGGGCGTTTCCATCAGTTTCTTCTGAAAACATGGAGGCTGTTGTGGGCGATTTGGTAGCTCCAGAAGACCTTTTGGTAAGTTTAAGTTTTATTATTGTCATGATTTAGAACATAGCTATATTATATTTAGACAATATGGTGTCTAAATACCCAGCTACATTCGTTAATAGTTGATCAAACGTTTACAACAGTGTAGCTGTAGAAGTGAAACATATGCTAGCTAACGTTAGCCATATTGCTAGTAGCTATCTGTGTCATTCCTTACACCAGCTGCGTTCTGGTATGTTATTTTGCCCAACTACACAGTATACAGATATGTATTATGCCTTTTGATGGATTTTTCAATCGAGTGAAAAGTTTTTAAAGCCAATTGTTGAGTACATTAGGTGTATCATATTGTATTGATGTTGTTACACCAGCTTGTCTGCTACTGTCCCATGTGAGTTGGCTATTACACAACATGCATTACCATGACGCATTATGAGACTGCATTACTGTAGCTACTGCACTGTCAACATCATAAAAAATTTTAAAAAATGCAGCATGTCTTGAAATGTAACACAGCAATTGAGTGTTTACTGTCACTGCCTTCTGTAAATTCAACATAAAGATTATCAACACCCTGGCCTAACATCACCCTTGCCAGTCAGTGTCTGAAACCACTGAAGGGAGCCATATTTGTTCTGTTTTGACCATCAGAAATTTGAGAAGAAGTACAATGCTGAGTTGGTGAAGGGGGGCGTGTCAAAGGAGACCAAGTTTGAATATGCATGGTGTCTGATCCGGAGCAAGTATTCTGACGACATTAAGAAAGGAATTGTTTTGTTGGAAGGTGAGTAGCCAACAGTATTTGTGTACTCAGAAGACTGTCAGTAAGATATCCTTACAAATGTCTCTCTAAATAGCTATGAATGAGTGATTGGATTTCCAACTTATTGGAATGGAATGCTGACATAGTGAATGCGATATGCATTGGCCTACTTAACCCACCTATAATAATGTTACCAGTACTGTTGCTCAATTTGTTTTATAGAGCTGGTTAACAAGGGATCAAAGGACGATGCCAGAGACTTCCTGTTCTACCTAGCTGTGGCCAACTACAGACTGAAGGTGATGATTCATTGTACTACTATATTACCCATAGGTTATAAGACACATCTCACTAGATAACTTATTGTAATGAAATAGATTACTCCGTCTCCCATCTCTCTGCGTTAATTGCGTAAGCTATCATAGCACCTCTTACTCAATTGTATCTCTATCTCTCTTTATTGCTCCATATCTCTTTATCGCTCCATATATGTATATATTTTTTTATCACAGGATTATGAGAAAGCTCTGAAGTATATCCGCACTCTCCTGAAGAATGAACCGGGCAACAACCAGGCCTTGGAGCTGGAGAAGCTAATAGACAAGGCTCTAAAGAAAGGTGAGTGGGGAGGCCAAGGAACACCTATCAATGCTGGGTCTAATTTGTGTAATGTTCTCATTCTTTCCTCTCTGATCACTGATCAGGCAGGACAGGATGGGTAGAAGCTGAATGGGTATAAGTAATAAGGGCAATGTTCATGTTTTGATGTCACTTTTTTCTACACAGATGGTTTGGTTGGCATGGCAATCGTCGGAGGAATCGGCCTGGGCGTGGCTGGATTAGCAGGCCTCATCGGATTGGCTGTGTCCAAGGGTCATGGTCCAAGGTCCTAATATGGAGTGGGGAGGGCCTTAGCTTTGCTAACACACTTCAAAGAAAGACTGACATGCCCTCCTCAAACTTCTCCCCCATAACAAATTCAAACTAATTTGGAATTGGCTGCCGTTCCCAAGATGAGAAGACCACCCGTGGATCTCCCAAAACGTTTCACTCATATTGTCCATGGAACAATGTTTGGGGATTGATTTCTGAAAATAGCCTTAGATTCACTTAAATTGTCTTCATATTTAAACAGGTTTTGATTCCAGTGAATTTGACATGTGTATATTCATACAGAGGTTTAATGTGGCTCTTTGTCTTCCATATTATACATTATAAATAAGTGTGATGGAACACGTTACTGAATGGCATCTCTTGACTTACTGACCTCAGTATGTTAGCATGCACCCTGAGCAGCCACTGAGTTAGCATCTAAGCATGTGGTGGACTTTAATTAATTTCTTTATGTAAGTGCAATTTTACTTTAATTATTGTTGTTGTCTTCATTAATTTAGACCGAGAAAGCATTGGTATTTAGGGAAGTGTCTTATGTTTAGAGGTAAGTGTTGTGGTGTAGTGTCCAAGCTGGTAAGTGTGTATGTATTGTGTGGTGTAGTTGGTAAGAATTAGGCAGCTGTGATATGAATCACTCATGTTGTCCACAGGGCGCATCTTTTCTTAGGGATTGGGTAAAGATGAATACCACGACAGTAAAACAGCCCTCGGGAAAAGGCTTTCATTTGTCTTTAATTGACAGTGTAGATGCAAGAAAACAACATTATTTATCCATAATATAACCCCATTTACTTAAGTTATCATAATGGCATGATACTAACAGATTTTGTTTTATGTATCAAAATACAAAGACGTTTCAGCTATTTATTTATTTTTCTCCAGTTTTGATTGTAAATAAAAACATTTTAATTAATTGTGTATGTTTCTTAAAGTATGTGTCTGGAAGGCACTATTAGAGCTATTAAGATCATCATTGTCCTCAAGCCTCGCAGAATTTCAGCGTTAGCAAACCACACGTTTGAGTATCACTGTAGAACCGATGCTTTGTGGTTTTTAATTGTGAAATGAATAAAGGGCATGGTATGTCATGAGTGAACAATGTTGGCAGAGCTGCTCTTTCCATGACAGACTGACCAGGTGAATCCAGCTGAAAGCTATGATCCCTTATTGATGTCACCTGTTAAATCCACTTCAATCCGTGTAGATGAGGGGAAGGAGACAGGTTAAAGAAGGATTTATAAACCTTGAGACATCGATTGTGTATGTATCAGGGTGTGAGTGGGCAAGACAAAATATGTAAGTGCCTTTGAATGGGCTATGGTAGGTGCCAGACGCAAACGTTTGAGTGTGTCAAGAACTGCAATGCTGCTGGGTTCTTCACGCGTGTATCAAGAATGGTCCACCACCCAAAGGACATCCAGCCAACTTGACACAACTGTGGGAAGATTTAACATTGGCCAGCATCCCTTTGCAATGCTTTTGACACCTCATAGAGTCCATGCACTGACAAATTGAGGTTGTTCTGAGGGCAAAAGGGGGTGCAACTCAATATTAGGAATGTGTTCTTAATGTTTTGTACACTGTATATTTAGTACCTGTATTGATCAGCATGTTTTTCTCTTATCAGTACAGTATAACGATGCAGTCACATACTGTAGTTTCACTGGCCTAATTCAGTTTGGTGTCAAATGTGCACAGTGTGACCCCAGCATGTCTTCAGTTCACTCACTGGGGCCATATTTTTTACAACAGGAAGGAATAAGGATTCTAGGTTTTTATGTATTCCTTATCTTTAGAAGCTGCCAGTGATGTTAGCTAGCTACTAATTAACTCTTTGGACATGACTGAAACTCACCAAGACAAAGCATCGGGCACAATAATTATCATTTGAGTTGGTGTGATGAGGCCAGGGACAAAAGGACAAGCACTTCTCAGAGAAAGACATTGCATTAAAGGGATAGTGCAGCCAAATTACAAATGTGTATATTTGGCTGTGTTTACACAGGCATCCCAATTCTTATCTTTTCCCCAATTATTGGTCTGATTGGTTAAAAAAAAAAAAATTAGTGGAAATCTATGGACAAGGAGAGACTGTAATCCACAATTGGTTTTGTTAAATTAACCACTGCCACCGGGCGCTAATATAAGCATTTTCTAACCAAATTACTCAGAAGGGCATTTAGCTGTCCATTTCAGACTGGAAACCCAGCTTAGTTTATGCATTGTTCATTATATCAGATTCATTTATCAGATCACTGGCACCTGCCCGTGAAGAGCAGAATTGGGCTCAATTTGAATTGAAGGCAGTCAGTTCAGGAAGTGATATGAATAAAAAATATCTATATTTTTAGAACTTTTTAAATAAATAGCTTCTACTTTTCAATTTATTGAGAAGTAATTGAAAATGCCAATTTTTCTATTGAATTGTAAGCAGCAGCATGTGTGTGTTTGTCCACGTGTGTGGCGTCGGTATGGGTGCGTGTGTGTTATATGTGTGTGCTTATGTAATGTATGTGTGTGTGGGTTTGTGTCAGTGTACTGTGTGTGTATATACACTGAGTGTACAAAACATTAGGAACACCTTCCAATCATGAGTTGCAACCCTCGCTTTTGCCCTCAGAACAGCTTCAATTTGTAAGGGCATGGACTCTACAAGGTGTCGAAAGCATTCCACAGGAATGCTGGACCATGTTGACTCCAATGCTTCCCACAGTTGTGTCAAGTTGGTTGGATGTCCTTTGGGTGGTGGACCATTCTTGATACACACGGTAAACTGTTGAGTGTGAAAAACCCAGCAGCATTGGCACCTACTACCATACCCCGTTCAAAGGCACTTACATTTTTTTGTTCTTGCCCATTTACCCTCTGAATGGCGCACACACATAATTCATGTCTCAAGGCTTAAAAATCCTTCTTCAACCTGTCTCCTCCCCCTCATCTACATGGATTGAAGTGGATTTAACAAGTGACAGCAATAAGGGATCATAGCTTTCAACTGGATTCATGAAATGAGCAGGTGTTCTTAAGGTTTGGTATACTCAGTGTATATTTATCATGTCCTTGTTCAGCTACGACTCAGATAAACATGAGCTATTACAGTTCTTCAGATCATGTTGATAGGATAGTCGCGAACGGAGCTGATCCAGTTTATTCTCCAGTGATTCCACTTTCGCCAATAGAACAGTGGGTAGAGGCGATTTATCCCCTCCGATGTCGTCTCGTCAGGTATCCCGCACTCGCCGGCCTCTATAGCGACGTCTCCTCCTCCTTCAAGTGTCATGGATTTGGGCCTGATCCACGATAAACAATATGCATTTCGCTTCCGACTCATTGAAGTAGAAGTCCTCATCCAAATTGTGGTTAGTGATAGCTGTTCTGATGTCCAGAAGCTCTTTTCGGTCATAGGAAACGATGGCAGAAACACTATGTTAAAAAGAAGTTCAGATCAGCACAAAAACATACACAAAAAAAGCACAATTGGTAAAGGGCCCGTAAAACGTCTGCCATTGCCTTTGGCGCCATTATCTCCACAGGAGGGTAGCTCTCCAGGAACAGGGTTGGAGTGAAAACCTACAGGAGGGTAGCTCTCCAGGAACAGGGTTGGAATTAAAACCTACAGGAGGGTAGGCCTCCAGGAACAGGGTTGGAGTGAAAACCTACAGGAGGGTAGCTCTCCAGGAACAGGGTTGGAATTAAAACCTACAGGAGGGTAGCTCTCCAGAAACAGGGTTGGAGAGCCCTGCTGTACAGTAACAATGTATTTGTGTATTAATATTCCTCCTCCCTTCCTGTGCAGTGCCTCAGATGGTGGCAGACACTTCGTTAATATTATAGCAAGCCGAGCTGCTGGAGGGCCACCACAAGCTTACGAACCTGGAGTGATCATGGAATGACCTCATGTACGATGAGTACCGCATGGAGAGCAAGAACAGACACAAAATGAACCTCAGTCAAACTACTTTGGCGAGGTGCAGGGCCTGTCAGACGACCTGGCCAAGCAGCTGTGGATAGTGCTGCAGCGGACATGGGCAAAGCTGGACGCCACAATGAGCACGCGCTTCGAGGGCACCTAGTCGGTGACACACAAGTTGGACAGGATGTGGCTGAAGGTGGAATCACAAACCTCAGTTTTGAGTTACAGCAGCACACTGACTATCTGCCGCAGATGTTGTTTATAATTAGGGCCCTGTGTTTTTCGCAGTCATGTAGCAATATTACTTAGCAATATTTTACCCTGCATTTCAAGCCTTATCCAGAAATGAGAATTCCATCAAAAATGAAAGCAATTGTCTCAGGATGGTGCTGGACCATCTGACATGAAAAGAGGACAGTAATCAAACTGACCATGCATTCCTCTCCTCCAGACATGACTATTGCAACTCATTACTCTCCGGCATCAACTCAAGCTCTCTCCATAAGGTTCAAATGGTTCAAAACTCTGCAGTCCGACTCCTCACCCACACTGGCAGCACATCACCCTTGTCCTCTATCAACTCCACTACCTTCCTGTCTCCCAACACATTAACTAAAATATCCTCCATTTGACCTACAAAGCTCTTCAGGGGTGTTAGAGCAGTCTATGACATACAACCTATGTGTTGTGATAATTGCGTTGTTTGCTCTAGTTTGCTCAGAATAAATTCAACCAAACCATTGTTTCATCACTAAACTGGAGAGCAACATCTTTCCAGTGAAGTCCACAAAGCATTTTGCATGTAAGAAACAGTTATTTGACCTATAGCTTGGTCAAACAAGTTAATGTTTCTGACAAGTTAACAATCATTGATTTGGAACCATAGAGGGTTACCGCAGGTTGAAAATAAATTTGTAGTTTTTTCTGTAAATTATGTTCTGCTTTTGATGTGATGTGATTGGTGTGAAGCAAAATTCAAACTGGCTTCCATTGACACTTTTTTTTGGTGCAGCAGGAATATTCACAGTTGAGCTCATTGGCTATTTATTTATTATTTTAATCAAGGGAGGCCAAATGCTCGCTGGCTTCCATTGCATTCAATGCTAAAGGCGGCAGCAACGTCGTATTCTTCTTGACCAGACACAATCAGATAGATGGAGCATAACAGTGTCCCTCTTTCTCAGTATGTGTAGCTCCTCTGAGGCTTTCTCCAATGAGATACATCCAGCCTCTTGCGAATTGAAAGAAAATGATGGGGTAAGCTTTGCTTCCCTTGGCATCGATGAGTACATGCCACTTGTATTAATTGAGGACCCAGATGAGGGGGCCAGCATCTGGACCCTCATAGATACAGGTTCTTCAAGCTCTACCATTTTATTACATTTACATATTAGTCATTTAGTAGACGCTCTTATCTAAAGTGACTTACAGTTAGTGCATTCATCTTAAGATAGCTAGGTGGGACAACCACATATCACAGTCATAGTAAGTACATTTTTCCTCAAAAAAGTAGCTATGATGGAAATACAGTATATACAATGTTTATTATAAATACAGTATATTATCTATGTCATATATATATATATATATATATTTTTTTTTACTACAACCGCCAACCACAGGACAATTCAGGAGCCTGCTCTCAATGAGTGGACAGCCTGCTGCCGCTCTGCTAAGGGGGGCCCTGCCTTGATTGGGGAACTGCTTAATAGATATATATATATTTTTTACATTTAAAAAAAAAATTTTTTTTACAAACTGCATCATAAACAAATGTGACTGTTCAATTGTGTGAGTCAGGGGCTGGGCCCAAGCCCAAAGGGGGCCCAAGGGTTGACATTATTATTATTGAAAAAAAAAAAATATATATATATATCCAACCACAGGAGCCCGCTCTCAATGTTAAAAATACACCAGAGACCATAACTTAACCAGAGAGTATCAGTAGTTTCAACAACAACAAAAATGTGGATTATCACAAGCACATACATATAACTGCCAAAATAAAGGAAACACCAACATACTGTCTTAAGGGTGATTGGCCACCACGAGCTGCAAGAACAGCTTCAATGTGCCTTGGCATAGATTCTACAAGTGGACCTAAACCATGAAAATGCACCCCACACCATAACATTATTTGTGTCCCTCATTTACTCAAGTGTTTCCATTATTTTGGCAGTTGCCTACAGTCGGGAAGGCCTCAATTTGGCTAGCATGCACACCACATATACAGCTTGTTGCATTGTGGCCATAGACATATAATCCATATAAATGTTTTGGAACCTCTTACTCTGGCAATTTGACTATTAAACTCATGGGTACGCTAACAATGGCTGCCAGTCCTGACTTGAATGGAAACTGCTATCTATGGATTATATTTCTATGGTTGGTTGTGGCTGTCTGTTTTCATTTTGCAAATATCAAAATAAAATCGTGGGAAAAACATACAGTTTGGAAAGCAAATGCCTACTGCTGAAAAAGACGACTAATCTGTCTGTAAGAAATTCTCCCAACTCCCAATTTTTGTGGGAACATGTTTTTCAAAGTAGCTCAACTTGAGATAGGCTACTACTCCCAGTGATGGGCGATGCGCTTGTCTTGGCAATAGCCTGTGGCTTCATCATTAGGTGAGTCAGTGTGCCACTAGAAATTGTATTTACTAGACTACAGTAGCCTATTATATACTGTGCCTACGGAAAGTATTCAGACCCCTTGACTTTTTCTACATTTTGTTAGGTTACAGCCTTATTCTAAAATTTATTAATTATGGGGCACTCAATGCCCCATAATGACAAAGCAAAAACAGGGTTTTAGAAATATCGCGTTTACATAAGTATTCAGACCCTTTACTAAATACTTTGTTGAAGAACTTGTTCTTGTTCTAGCCTACCTGCTTAAATAAAGGTGAAATAAAAAAGAGAACATACACAAACATATATAATACTTAACTAAAACAATCATTTCAAACCTTGCTTATGCAAATAAAAATCACTTGGAACTGAGTTCTGATGTTTTTACATTCTTTTATGTCCAACAATTAAAATTCAACAACAAAACACTTGGGGGTGCCAAATAAAACCACATGTGGCCCGGGGTAGGCTAGGCTTTTATGATAATTTAATGACGATCTGAGTGCCCAGAATTTGGCATACCAACATTTATGCTGGCCCTGCCATCAATGGATTTCTGCTCTACGCCACTGCTACGTCCATCATGGCCATAGGCATGGGCCTATAGTCTATACTGGTAGGTTTAGGACAAACTGCGAGGGGTCGGCAGGGCAGGCTGTTTCCTATGCTTGTTCAATGAACCATAAACAATTAATGAACATGCACCTGTGGAACGGTTGTTAAGGTCAGGGCCCTCCGTAAGGCTCACAAAATCATTTTAGACCCAAGCCACCCCCTGTACCTGGACTTTGAACTACTCCCCTCTGGGCGCAGGTATAGGGCACCCCTCAGCAGGAAAAACAAAACGAGACAATCATTTGTGCCAGGTGTGATATCCCTCCTAAATAGCTCGGGCTAATGTTCCCATCGACTCCGTAAGGCCAGCAGGCTAGTATTTTCTTTTTTTAATGTTTTATTTCTTATTTCTTCTTCTTATTATTTTTATTGGTACGTAACTGTTATGAAAGTTGTATTGTCAATTTTATTTTGTATTTAAACGCCACTTTAAATGTGTACATGACACTGCAACAAAATTTCCCCATGGGGACAATAAAGTCAGTAAGTAAGTAAGTAAGTAAGTAAGTTAAGACACTAACAGCTTACAGACGGTAGGCAATTAAGGTCACAGTTATGAAAACTTAGGACACTAAAGAGGGCTTTCTACTGACTCTGAAAAACACCAAAAGAAAGATTCCCAGGGTCCCTGCTCATCTGCTTGAACGTGCCTTTAGGCATGCTGCAAGGAGGCATGAGGACAGCAGACGTGGTCAGGGCAATAAATTGCAATGTCTGTGAGACTGTGTCTGTGAGACGCCTAAGACAGCGCTACAGGGAGACAGGACGGACATCTGACTGTCCTCGCAGTGGCAGACCACGTGTCACAACACCTGCACAGGATCGGTACATCCGAACATCACACCTGCGGGACAGGTACAGGATTGCAACAACAACTGTCCGAGTTACACCAGGAATGCACAATCCCTCCAACAGTGCTCAGATTGTCCCCAATAGGCTGAGAGAGGCTGGACTGAGGGCTTGTAGGCCTGTTGTAAGGCAGGTCCTCACCAGACATCACCGGCAACAACGGTGCCTATGGACTCAAACCCACCGTCGCTGGACCAGACAGGACTGGCAAAAGCGCTCTTCACTGACGAGTCGCGGTTTTGTCTCACTAGGGGTCATGGTCGGATTCGCGTTTATCATCGAAGGAATGAGCGGTACACCAAGGCCTGTCCTCTGGAGCGGGATCAATTTGGAGGTGGAGGGTCCATTATGGTCTGGGGCGGTGTGTCACAGCATCATGGGACTGAGCTTGTTGTCATTGCAGGCAATCTCAACGCTGTGCGTTACAGGGAAGACATCCTCCTCCCTCATGTGGTACCCTTCCTGCAGACTCATCCTGACATGACCCTCCAGCATGACAATGCCACCAGCCATACTGCTCATTCTGTGCATGATTTCCTGCAAGCCATGAATGTCAGTGTTCTGCCATGGCCAGCGAAGAGCCCGGATCTCAATCCAATTGAGCACGTCTTGGACCTGTTGGATCGGAGGTTGAGGGCTAGGGCCATTCCCCCCAGAAATGTCTGGGAACTTGCAGGTGCCTTGGTGGAAGAGTGGGGTAACATCTCACAGCAAGAACGGGCAAATCTGGTGCAGTCCATGAGGAGGAAATGCACTGCAGTACTGAATGCAGCTGGTGGCCACACCAGATACTGACTGTTACTTTTGATTTTGACCCCCACTTTGTTCAGGTGCACATTATTACATTTCTGTTAGTCACATGTCTGTGGAACTTGTTCAGTTTATGTCTCAGTTGTTGAATCTTATGTTCATACAAATATTTTACACATGTTAAGTTTGCTTAAAATAAACGCAGTTGACAGTGAGAGGACGTTTCTTTTTTTGCTGAGTTTATCTTATGTGTAAGATGCCATGTCCTTCGGTGCTGTCGATGTAGCCTTTAAAGAGAGAAAAATGGATGTTAGAGTTTATAGTAAGACATCGACATTCATTTGGTTTTGGGCGTGCCAACCATTTGTTTGTCCCGTTGTACTCAGTCTTATCATTACTCTCTTATCATGCCTTTTCTTATTAATGTTACCATTTAAGTGCAGATGTTGGAGTAATGTTATCACTGTGTTAAAGTTAGGAAACGTTTGCAAAGGTACCTGTAATCCTCGTTGTTGAAGAGGTGAATTGTTTGTTCCTCGCTGTCATGCTCGGGCAGGGAGGGGTGTCAAACAGAGCTTCTTCTTCGATGGAGTTTATCGGCGGTTAGCATCCAATGTTAATGGTGCATTACCGCCACTAACTGGATGGTGTATTGAACAAGAAAATAAAAAAATCTACTGCGCGTTAGGGGGGAAAAAATCATACAAAATACAATAACAGACACATCAACAAACAAAACCGATTCCACTCCAATCACAATCCATTCAAAAATAGATCCCTACACAGGCTCAGTGGCCTGTGAGGGCAGAACATTCACAGACACTCACAGACATCTTCCGGCGCCGAAAAGAGATGGCCGCCTCGCTTCGTGTTCCTTGGAAAATATGCAGTATTTTGTTTTTTTACGTGTTATTTCTTACATCGGTACCCCGGGTAATCTTAGGTTTCATTACATACAGTCGGGAGGAACTACTGAATATACGATTAACGTCAACTCATCATCGTTCCTACCAGGAATATGACTTTCCCGAAACGGATCCAGTGTTTTGCCTTCCACCCAATACAATGGATCTGATCCCAGCCGGCGACCCTGTGCGACGCCGAAAAAGGGGAAAACGAGGCGGTCTCGTGGTCAGGCTTCGGAGACGGGCACATCGCGCTCCACTCCCTAGCATACTACTCGCCAATGTCCAGTCTCTTGACAATAAGGTTGATGAAATCCGAGCACGGGTAGCATTCCAGAGAGACATCAGGGATTGCAACGTGCTCTGCTTCACGGAAACATGGCTAACTCAAGGGACGCTAACGGAGTCGGTGCAGCCAGCTGGTTTCTTCATGCATCGCGCCGACAGAAACAAACATCTTTCCGGTAAGAAGAGGGGCGGGGGGGTATGCCTTATGATTAACGAGAAGTGGTGTGATCATCATAACAACACACAAGAACTCAAGTCGTTCTGTTCACCTGATCTAGAACTCCTCACAATCAAATGTCGACCGCATTATCTACCAAGGGAATTCTCGTCAATCATAATCACAGCCGTATACATTCCCCCCCAAGCAGACACATCGATGGCCCTGAACGAACTTTATCTGACTCTTTGTAAACTGGAAACCACACACCCTGAGGCTGCATTCATCGTAGCTGGGGATTTTAACAAGGCTAATCTAAAAACAAAACTCCCTAAATTCTATCAGCATATCGATTGTGCTACCAGGGCTGGAAAAACACTAGACCATTGTTATACTAATTTCCGCGACGCTTATAAGGCCCTCCCCCGCCCCCCTTTCGGAAAAGCTGACCACGACTCCATTTTGTTGATCCCAGCCTACAAACAGAAACTCAAACAACAAGCTCCCGCGCTCAGGTCTGTTCAACGCTGGTCCGACCAATCTGAATCCACGCTTCAAGACTGCTTCGATCACGCGGATTGGAATATGTTCCGCATCGCGTCCAACAACAATATTGACGAATATGCTGATTCGGTGAGCGAGTTCATTAGGAAGTGCATTGACGATGTCGTACCCACAGCAACGATAAAAACATTCCCAAACCAGAAACCGTGGATTGACGGCAGCATTCGCGTGAAACTGAAAGCGCGAACCACTGCTTTTAACCAGGGCAAGGTGACCGGAAGCATGACCGAATACAAACAGTGTAGCTATTCTCTCCGCAAGGCAATCAAACAGGCTAAGTCTCAGTACAGAGACAAAATCGAGTCGCAATTCAACAGCTCAGACACAAGAGGTATGTGGCAGGGTCTACAGTCAATCACGGATTACAAAAAGAAAACCAGCCCCGTCGAGGACCAGGATGTCTTGCTCCCAGACAGGCTAAACAACTTTTTTGCCCGCTTTGAGGACAATACAGTGCCACTGACACGGCCCCCTACCAAAACCTGCGGGCTCTCCTTCACTGCAGCCGAGGTGAGTAAAACATTTAAACGTGTTAACCCTCGCAAGGCTGCAGGCCCAGACGGCATTCCCAGCCGCGTCCTCAGAGCATGCGCAGACCAGCTGGCTGGTGTGTTTACGGACATATTCAATCAATCCTTATCCCAGTCTGCTGTTCCCACATGCTTCAAGAGGGCCACCATTGTTCCTGTTCCTGTTCCCAAGAAAGCTAAGGTAACCGCCCCGTAGCACTCACTTCCGTCATCATGAAGTGCTTTGAGAGACTAGTCAAGGACCATATCACCTCCACCCTACCGGACACCCTAGACCCACTCCAATTTGCTTACCGACCCAATAGGTCCACAGACGACGCAATCGCAACCACACTGCACACTGCCCTAACCCATCTGGACAAGAGGAATACCCATGTGAGAATGCTGTTCATCGATTACAGCTCAGCATTTAACACCATAGTACCCTCCAAACTCGTCATCAAGCTCGAGACCCTGGGTCTCGACCCCGCCCTGTGCAACTGGGTCCTGGACTTCCTGACGGGCCGCCCCCAGGTGGTGAGGGTAGGTAACAACATCTCCACCCCGCTGATCCTCAACACTGGGGCCCCACAAGGGTGCGTTCTGAGCCCTCTCCTGTACTCCCTGTTCACCCACGACTGCGTGGCCATGCACGCCTCCAACTCAATCATCAAGTTTGCGGATGACACTACAGTGGTAGGCTTGATTACCAACAACGACGAGACGGCCTACAGGGAGGAGGTGAGGGCCCTCGGAGTGTGGTGTCAGGAAAATAACCTCACACTCAACGTCAACAAAACAAAGGAGATGATTGTGGACTTCAGGAAACAGCAGAGGGAGCACCCCCCTATCCACATCGACGGGTCAGTAGTGGAGAAGGTGGAAAGTTTTAAGTTCCTCGGTGTACACATCACGGACAAACTGAATTGGTCCACCCACACAGACAGCGTTGTGAAGAAGGCGCAGCAGCGCCTCTTCAACCTCAGGAGGCTGAAGAAATTCGGCTTGTCACCAAAAGCACTCACAAACTTCTACAGATGCACAATCGAGAGCATCCTGTCGGGCTGTATCACCGCCTGGTACGGCAACTGCTCCGCCCACAACCGTAAGGCTCTCCAGAGGGTAGTGAGGTCTGCAGAACGCATCACCAGGGGCAAACTACCTGCCCTCCAGGACACCTACACCACCCGATGTCACAGGAAGGCCATAAAGATCATCAAGGACAACAACCACCCAAGCCACTGCCTGTTCACCCCGCTATCATCCAGAAGGCGAGGTCAGTACAGGTGCATCAAAGCAGGGACCGAGAGACTGAAAAACAGCTTCTATCTCAAGGCCATCAGACTGTTAAACAGCCACCACTAACATTTAGCGGCCGCTGCCAACATACTGACTCAACTCCAGCCACTTTAAAAATGGGAATTGATGGAAATTATGTAAAAATGTACCACTAGCCACTTTAAGCAATGCCACTTAATACAATGTTTACATACCCTACATTACCCATCTCATATGTATATACTGTACTCTATATCATCTACTGCATCTTGCCATCTTTATGCAATACATGTACCACTAGCCACTTTAAACTATGCCACTTTATGTTTACATACCCTACAGTACTCATCTCATACGTATATACCGTACTCTATACCATCTACTGCATCTGCCATGCCGTTCTGTACCACCACTCATTCATATATCTTTATGTACATATTCTTTATCCCTTTACACTTGTGTGTGTGTGTAAGGTAGTAGTGTGGAATTGTTAGGTTAGATTACTGTTGGTTATTACTGCATTGTCGGAACTAGAAGCACAAGCATTTCGCTACACTCGCATTAACATCTGCTAACCATGTGTATGTGACTAATACAATTTGATTTGATTTGATTTGACAGGCCTCGGCTGTGAAATCACGAAGACTAAAAGAAAACATTCAGCTGCATTCACGATTCCAATGTTCTAAGAATAGTTCTCCGCTTGTGCTGTACAGTTTAAGACCATTGCAATAAATAATATTAAGTTCCTTTTTAACATGATGAGAAACTTCACTGGTTGTGGCGGCTCTACTACCATTGTTTCTTCCCTTACTCTTGCAAACTTTGTCTCATTCACCCGAACAGGTCACTCCAGGAATTCGGGCTCATGTTCGCCACCACAATTGCAGCAATTCACTTCATTTTTTTTATTTCACCTTTATTTAACCAGGTAGGCAAATTGAGAACACGTTCTCATTTACAATTGCGACCTGGCCAAGATAAAGCAAAGCAGTTCGACACATACAACAACACATAGTTACACATGGAGTAAAACAAACATACAGTCAATAATACAGTGAAAAATAAGTCTATATACAATGTGAGCAAGTGAGGTGAGATAAGGGAGGTGAAGGCAAACAAAATATATATATAAATAAATAAAAATATAAAAAGGCCATGGTGGCGAAGTAAATACAATATAGCAAGTAAAAAAAACAAAAAAACACTGGAATGGTTGGTTTGCAGTGGAAGAAAGTGTAAAGTAGAGATAGAAATAATGGGGTGCAAAGGAGCAAAATAAATAAATAAATACAGTAGGTAAAGAGGTAGTTGTTTGGGCTAAATTATAGATGGGCTATGTACAGGTGCAGTAATCTATGAGCTGCTCTGACAGCTGGTGCTTATTAAAGCTAGTGAGGGAGATAAGTGTTTCCAGTTTCAGAGATTTTTGTAGTTCGTTCCAGTCATTGGCAGCAAAGAACTGGAAGGAGAGGCGGCCAAAGGAAGAATTGGTTTTGGGGGTGACCAGAGAGATATACCTGCTGGAGCGCGTGCTACAGGTAGGTGCTGCTATGGTGACCAGCGAGCTGAGATAAGGGGGGACTTTACCTAGCAGGGTCTTGTAGATGACCTGGAGCCAGTGGGTTTGGCGACGAGTATGAAGCGAGGGCCAGCCAACGAGAGTGTACAGGTAGCAGTGGTGGGTAGTATATGGGGCTTTGGTAAACAAAACGGATGGCACTGTGATAGACTGCATCCAATTTATTGAGTAGGGTTTTGGAGGCTATTTTGTAAATGACATCACCGAAGTCGAGGATTAGTAGGATGGTCAGTTTTACAAGGGTATGTTTGGCAGCATGAGTGAAGGATTTTTTTTATTTTATTTTATTTAACGTTTATTTAACCAGGTAGGCAAATTGAGAACACGTTCTCATTTACAATTGCGACCTGGCCAAGATAAAGCAAAGCAGTTCGACACATACAACAACACATAGTTACACATGGAGTAAAACAAACATATAGTCAATGATACAGTGAAAAAAAATAAGTCTATATACAATGTGAGCAAGTGAGGTGAGATAAGGGAGGTGAAGGCAAACAAATATATGTATAAATAAATAAAAATATAAAAAGGCCATGGTGGCGAAGTAAATACAACACAGCAAGTAAAATAAAACTTAAAACACTGGAATGGTTGGTTTGCAGTGGAAGAAAGCGCAAAGTAGAGACAGAAATAATGGGGTGCAAAGGAGCAAAATAAATAAATAAATACAGTAGGTAAAGAGGTAGTTATTTGGGCTAAAATTATAGATGGGCTATGTACAGGTGCAGTAATCTATGAGCTGCTCTGACAGCTGGTGCTTAAAGCTAGTGAGGGAGATAAGTGTTTCCAGTTTCAGAGATTTTTGTAGTTCGTTCCAGTCATTGGCAGCAGAGAACTGGAAGGAGAGGCGGCCAAAGGAAGAATTGGTTTTGGGGGTGACCAGAGAGATAAACCTGCTGGAGCGCGTGCTACAGGTAGGTGTTGCTATGGTGACCAGCGAGCTGAGATAAGGGGGGACTTTACCTAGCAGGGTCTTGTAGATGACCTGGAACCAGTGGGTTTGGCGACGAGTATGAAGCGAGGGCCAGCCAACGAGAGTGTACAGGTCGCAGTGGTGGGTAGTATATGGGGCTTTGGTGACAAAACGGATGGCACTGTGATAGACTGCATCCAATTTATTGAGTAGGGTTTTGGAGGCTATTTTGTAAATGACATCACCGAAGTCGAGGATTGGTAGGATGGTCAGTTTTACAAGGGTATGTTTGGCAGCATGAGTGAAGGATGCTTTGTTGCGGAATAGGAAGCCAATTCTAGATTTAACTTTGGATTGGAGATGTTTGATGTGAGTCTGGAAGGAGAGTTTACAGTCTAACCAGACACCTAGGTATTTGTAGTTGTCCACATATTCTAGGTCAGAGCCGTCCAGAGTAGTGATGTTGGACAGGCGGGCAGGTGCAGGCAGCGATCGGTTGAAGAGCATGCATTTAGTTTTACTTGTATTTAAGAGCAATTGGAGGCCACGGAAGGAGAGTTGTATGGCATTGAAGCTCGCCTGGAGGGTTGTTAACACAGTGTCAAAAGAAGGGCCAGAAGTATACAGAATAGTGTCGTCTGCGTAGAGGTGGATCAGAGAATCACCAGCAGCAAGAGCGACATCATTGATGTATACAGAGAAGAGAGTCGGTCCAAGAATTGAACCCTGTGGCACCCCCATGGAGACTGCCAGAGGCCCGGACAACAGACCCTCCGATTTGACACACTGAACTCGATCAGAGAAGTAGTTGGTGAACCAGGCGAGGCAATCATTAGAGAAACCAAGGCTGTCGAGTCTGCCGATGAGGATGTGGTGATTGACAGAGTCAAAAGCCTTGGCCAGGTCAATGAATACGGCTGCACAGTATTGTTTCCTATCGATGGCGGTTAAGATATCGTTTATGACCTTGAGCGTGGCTGAGGTGCACCCATGACCAGCTCTGAAACCAGATTGCATAGCGGAGAAGGTATGGTGGGATTCGAAATGGTCGGTAATCTGTTTGTTGACTTGGCTTTCGAAGACCTTAGAAAGGCAGGGTAGGATAGATATAGGTCTGTAGCTGTTAGGGTCAAGAGTGTCCCCCCCTTTGAAGAGGGGGATAACCGCAGCTGCTTTCCAATCTTTGGGAATCTCAGACGACACGAAAGAGAGGTTGAAAAGGCTAGTAATAGGGGTGGCAACAATTTCAGCAGATAGTTTTAGAAAGAAAGGGTCCAGATTATCTAGCCCGGCTGATTTGTAAGGGTCCAGATTTTGCAGCTCTTTTAGAACATCAGCTGACTGTATTTGGGAGAAAGAGAAATGGGGAAGGCTTGGGCGAGTAGCAGAGGGGAGGGCAGTGCTGTTGACCGGGGTAGGGGTAGCCAGGTGGAAAGCATGGCCAGCCGTAGAAAAATGCTTATTGAAATTCTCAATTATAGTGGATTTGTCGGTGGTGACAGTGTTTCCTATCTTCAGTGCAGTTGGAAGCTGGGAGGAGGTGTTCTTATTCTCCTTCATCTGGCATACGATACTCTTACCGTCTGCACACACTTGACACATGACCAAATCTTTTGCATGTATGACACTGAAGGAAAACAGTAGCATGGAGGAAGTCAATTTCTTCATATGGGTCAGTCAATGTAAAGCAACCACTCCTATACACTCACCAGCCAGTTTATTTAGGTACACCACCCCATTCACAAAAGGGTTATCCCCTACAGACAGTGAGTCATGTGGCCGTGGCTTGCTATATAAAGCAAGCAGACAGGCATCGAGGCATTCAGTTACTGTTCAATGGAATGGGCTAAACGAGTGACCTAAGCGACTTTGAGCGTGGTATGATTGCCGGTGCCAGGAGCGCCGGATCCAGTATCTCAGAAATGGCCGCCCTCTTGGGCTTTTCACACACAACAGTGTCTAGGGTTTACCGAGAATGGTGCGACAAACAAAAAACATCCAGTCAGCGGGCAGTCCTGTGGGTGAAAACAGCTCGTTTACGAGAGAGGTTGAAGGAGAATGGCAAGAATCGTGCAAGCTAACAGGCGGGCCACAAACAGACAAATAACGGCGCAGTACAACAGTGGTGTGCAGAACGACATCTCGGTACGCACAACTCGTCGATCGTTGTCACGGATGTGCTATTGCAGCAGACAACCACACTCCTATCAGTTAAAAACAAGAAGAAGCAAGAAGAAGAAGCGGCTCCAGTGGGCACACGATCACCAACACTGGACAGTTGAGGAGTGGAAAACATCGCCTGGAACATGACAGTGAGTTCAGTTTACTTGAGTGGCCTGCGCATTCCCCAGACCTCAACCCAATAAAGCATCTTTGGGGTGAGATGGAACGGGCTGTTCGCAGCATGAATGTACCGCTGTCCAATCTGCAGCAACTGTGTTTCACATCAACATGGACCAACATCCCTGTGACACCTTGTAGAACGCCCTTAAGAATTCAGGCTGTTCTGGAGGCAACCGTCCGGTGAGTGTATGTCTTCAGTTATATCATCTACCTTTTCTTCTTGCGCCACCCCAGAAATAACCCCCTTGATACTGTAGGAACCCTGCTTCAAAAATCCATACAGAAAGCATTCCACTCCGGTATCTTTTTGAGGCTTAAAACACACTTTCCTGCTCTGCAGACACACATAAAATCAAAATAAGACCACTTTGTGTGACTCTCACCTACTATAATCATGGTGATGTATTATTTATTACCTACATACAGTATGTTATGGTGCATTCAATGCCTGTATTTAAATTTGTTGATTGGTTGTGAATGGTATGGTCAATGTGGAAGTATCCCAGGTAGGGTACTTATGGTGCGTTCAAAACAACTGGGAACTCAGAAAAACACAAGGTCAAATCATGACGTCAGTGATCCCATGTTCCCGAGTTGGAATTCCTAGTTGGATGACCTTTCAAATAGATTTCTTCCCCAGTCGGAACTTGTTATTTTCCGAGTTCCCAGTTGTTTTGAATGTACTGAATTTGGAAGTCGGAGATTTTCAGAATTCCCAGTTCCCGGTTGTTTTGAACACGGCATTAAGCCTGGTCGTTCCTGTCTTGGCCAGGCATGGGACAGGTTGCTACATGGTTGCCTCATCGTTGTTACAGGGTATTATTGAGGCCGGGTTTATTTTAGCTTCATTATGATTTGATTTATCAGTTATGTTTCCTTGTTATGTGCACAGTTGACCAGATATTTGCCTGCACTGTAAATAAACGTTCGCCCCCTGGACATTGCATTACTACTTGTTGTCTACTACTTATTGTCTTCCTCCTCAACGAAACCTCCACTGCGAGGGCAGTCTCCGTTACAGGACATTAACTTGCAGCATAGGTGGTCAAAATAATAATAGCCTAACCATCCTGGTAGTCCTACGTGCTACGAGATGGCTATGGCTTCTCTTTCATCGTCTTGCTCATTATTCGATTCTGAACTTACTGTATAAAATGTGCAAGTGTGTGTCCCACTGGTCAAGGATGGTATTACAGCGTGTGAACATTTTGTGACCAATTGGCCATTTTTGTGTAGTTATCCCTGTTGTACTGTTTTTCTTATACTGTATAAATGTAAGAAAGTAGTAAAACATTTTAAAAGATTGAGAGGCACAATGTGTACAGACATAATCATTGCCTGCTGCCTGTGGATGTTGTATTTTATTTTAAGATTGTGAAGTATCCACTGCTGGAAGTCTCTCGCTCTCTCTTATCAGGTGGCGGAGAGCCACAAAAGTACAATGGTCGCCCTATGTCTTTGATCTAGTGTGTTTATGTCTGAATACATAAACGTTGAACAGATATCACTCGTTATGACAGCCGACAAAAATAAATAGTTTAACATATTTAAATGGTTGCACAAGCAGGTTGCTCACAGCCTCCTAGCATCGTGGGTCAAGAGTCAATGTTGTAAATTAAGGGTTTACAGTGATGACTAGAACAAGGGCCAAAAAGCACAAGGTCTATTGACACAACTACCCAGTTCCCAGTAACACACCCAACTTACATAAGCTACCATCTGTTGCAGGAAATGTGATAACAAGCAAACGTATGTCTTAACTAAGGTCAAGAGGGAAGCCTTTAAAATCAATCCAGAACAACACACTGTTGGCCAATAAACCTGACTGACGCAAGGCAGTGGTGTCAGACCGCACCCTTCCTATCAGGATTGGTGGTGAGGAAAAATGGCTTACATTTTTACAGAGTCTCAGGAGATCATTACGAAGAGATAAAGGTCTGGTTAACAAATAGCATTTTTTATGTGTTCCATCGTAAACTGTCATAAACATAAAGCTCCAGGCTAGGGGAGAACCGGGATGACGGTAAAGACACCATATTTTATGACAAACAACGTATACATGTCCTCTACCATTAGCAACTGTAATTTAATTTCTAGGGAAAATTTGTTGAAGTTAACTAGACAGAGAACATAACTAACGCAATGTTACTTTTGTACCTGCCAGTGGGGCGGGAGTAACACAGCCTTGGGCCGGAAGTAACATTTGGCGAGAGGTGCATATAATCTATCTTATCTCAATTTTTGTTGGTTTATAATGCTCATTACTTTCAACAGATGTACTATCAGACATAATTTCATGTTTATCTCGATTTGAATAATTCATGCTATAGGTTCGAAATTTCAGAAAATGCGTCAACATCGCAATGTTGTGCAACCGCAATATTTTGCCTTACAATATTAATCAGACTAAAATGTAAAAGGTAATTGACTCCCAGAATCATAAACATACAGTACCAGTCAAAAGTTTGGACACACAGAAATGGTTTGTCAAGATCGGTGTGGAAGAACTTGACTGACCTGCACAGTGCCCTGACCTCAACCCCAATGAACACCTTTCGGATGAATTGGAACGCCGACTGCAAGCCAGGCCTAATCATCCAACATCAGTGCCCGACCTCACTAATGCTCTTGTGGCTGAATGGAAGCAAGTCTCTGCAGCAATGTTCCAACATCTATCTGAGCTCTGTTTCCCATCTGCGCTCCTCTACATCAATGTCTTGGACCTCAGCCTCAGCCCTCATCAGCCTTACATCTATAGGGAAAAGGAGACATTAGATATTAGAGTTGTTAGTACACTACACACACTCACTCTCTCTCTCTCTCTCTCCCTGAATGTCAGCACAAAGAGGCTTGATGATTCATCCGCTCCTGATGTCCACCAGAGTGGCATGGGAGTTCTCTGTTCCGTCTTAACTCGTACACAGAGGGAGGACTGTACACTAGAGAGAGAACGAGAGAGAGATACTTCCAGCAGCGGAGAATTACCTTAACATTTCTATTCCTCCTCCCTATCCTGTGCAGAGATACTTTTGAGGAGACTGGAAACTCCATTGGAATCGTATTACCGCCCATTGTCTAGATTGACCATGCATTGTCAATGGGCGTGGGTTGCATTCTGGGAGATTCTGGGACAAAGAGAGCTGTCCTTCAAGGCGCGATTGGGAGTCAATTGGGCGCAAGCTCCCCAAAAAAATATTTGCATGAATTTCATAAACAAGAAGTACAACATTACAAATCTTTTCCGAGATGTGAGATAATTAACTAGTTCTCTGTCATATCATATAGCTTTGGAATCTTGACATTACGCACTTTTTAGGAAAACAAGCAGGTTTCGCGACTCATACCCTGACTTTGAGATTGTGTGATAATTAGATAAGCAAACGTGTGACGCAGTATGACAACCTGAACACGATTGGTCGACAGTCTGCTGGGTGGGGCGTTATACGTTCCTCCATTCATTTCCCATTGTGATTCCTATCTCCTCCTTTCTGTAATATCTCTGTCCTGTGTAACTCTCCTGTCCATCTCGCCGATGTGTTACTTGACCAGGCCGGTGATCAGATTCATGAGCGCCTGAAGGGCACTTTTCCCTGTCTGCACTCCTCTACTTGGACACTCTGGAACCTCAACCAGCCTCACATCTAAAAGGGAGAAGGAGCAGGCTACTGAATAAGCAATTCAAAATCAACAGGCTTTTTGATATACAGTGGCTTGCGAAAGTATTCACCCCCCTTGGCATTTTTCCTATTTTGTTGCCTTACGACCTAGAATTAAAATGTATTTTGGGGGGGTTTGTATCATTTGATTTACACAACACGCCTACCGCTTTGTAGATGCAAAATATTTTTTATTGTAAGACAAAAAAACTGAAAACTTGAGTTTTGGGGGAGTGAATAGCTATGCTAAAGCAATACTTTGTAGAGCCACTTTTTGCAGCATTTACAGCTGCAAGTCTCTTGGGGTATGTCTCTATAAGCTTGGCACATCTAGCACCTGGGAATCTTGCCCATTCTTCAAGGCAAAACTGCTCCAGCTCTTTCAAGTTGGATGGGTTCCACTGGTGTACAGCAATCTTTAAATCATACCACAGATTCTCAATTGGATTGAGGTCTGGGCTTTGACTAGGCCATTACAAGACAATTAAATGTTTCCCCTTAAACCACCCGAGTGTTGCTTTAGCAGTATGCTTAGGGTCATTGTCCTGCTGGAAGGTGAACCTCCGTCCCAGTCTCAAATCTCTGGAAGAGTGAAACAGGTTTCCCTCAAGAATTTCCTTGTATTTAGCGCCATCCATCATTCCTTCAATTCTGAACAGTTTTCCAGTCCCTGCCGATTAAAAAAATCCCCACAGCATGATGCTGCCACCATGGTGTTCTCGGGGTGATGAGAGGTGTTGGGTTTGCGCCTGACATAGCGTTTTCCTTGATGGTCAAAAAGCAAAATTTTAGTCTCATCTGACCAGAGTACCTTCTTCCATATGTTTGGGGAGTCTCCCACATGCCTTTTGGCAAACACCAAACGTGTTTGCTTATTTCTTTCTTTAAGTAATGGCTTTTTTCTGTCCGCTCTTCCCTAAAGCCCAGCTCTGTGGAATGTACTGCTTAAAGTGGTCCTATGGACAGATACTCCAATCTCCCCTGTGGAGCTTTGCAGCTCCTTCAGGGTTATCTTTGGTCTCTTTGTTGCCTCTCTGATTAATGCCCTCCTTGCCTGGTCCATGAGTTTTGGTGGGTGGCCCTCTCTTGGCAGGTTTGTTGTGGTGCCATATTATTTCAATTTTTAATAATGGATTTAATGGTGCTCCGTGGGATGTTCAAAGTTTCAGATTTTTTTTATAACCCAACCCTGACCTGTTTGGAGAGCTCCTTGGTCTTCATGGTGCCCCTTGCTTAGTGGTGTTGCAGACTCTGGGGCCTTTCTGAACAGGTGTATCTATACTGAGATCATGTGATATACCATGTGACACTTAAATAAAGTCCACCTGTGTGCAATCTAACTAATTATGTGACTTCTGAAGGTAATTGGTTGCACCAGATCTTATTTAGGGGCTTCATAGCGAAGGGGGTGAATACATATGCACGCACCACTTTTCTGTATTTTTTTATACTTTTTTGAAACAAGTTTTATTTTTTCACCAATTTGGACTATTTTGTGTATGTCCATTACATGAAATCCAAATAAAACTCTATTTAAATTACAGGTTGTAACCCAACAAAATAGGAAAAACCTACAGTAACTGGGACTGGATGGCAGTCTGGGGAGTGTGGACCGACCATTGTAAATGGTTTAGATAGGGCTTTACACGAATGCTACCAATGTAAAAAGAGAAAGATTATTTATTTTTCTACTTTCTGTCGTGCTTCTACTAAAACTCCAGATCTAACTGGGTGATCAATAAATCATTGGATTTATGTCAGTTGCGAAGTCTTAGCAGGTTAATGATTCCTTTTCTAATGATTATGCTAGCTATGGCTCCATACATAAGAATCAAATAGATTGCCAAATAACTTACCTAAAGAAAATTGGTAGCAGACAGTGTTACACTTCTAGTAAACTCTTGATAATAATGTCTTGAACAATAGGTTCCCAAAAATTATTTTATAGAAGAAAAAAGCTTGCTACCTAGCCAGAGCAGAAAGGAAATTAACCTTACCCACCATGACTGCTGTGACAGATTCACTTGTTTGATGGACATGCATACTCCGTGTCAATTAAAATCGCCCAAAAATGTCCATCGTCTGGTTCTGAATCACCATTTAAGGGTATCAATGTTATTGTAGGTGTAGCTAGATGCTTATGTTCCAACAGTGCAGTAATATCTCACAATACAAACAATACACGCAAATCCCCAAAATAAAAAGACAGGATTTAAGAAATATTACAATGAGTAATGTCAGAGTCCAGAATATAAATATATACAGTGCATTTGGAAAGTATTCAGACCAATTGACTTTTTCCACATTTTGCAATGTTACATACTTATTCTAAAATTGATTATATTGTTTTTTTCCCTCATCAATCTACACACAATACCCAATAATGGAAAAGCAAAAATAAAGTTTTTTAGAAAATTTTGCAAATGTATTCAAAATATGAAACTGAAATATCACATTTACATAAGTATTCAGACCCTTTACTCAGTACTTTGTTGAAGCAACTTTGGCAGCGATTACAGCCTTGAGTCTTCTTGGTATGAAGCTACAAGCTTGGCACACCTGTATTTGGGGAGTTTCTCCCATTCTTCGCTGCAGATCCTCTCAAGCTCTGTCAGGTTGGATGGGGAGCATTGCAACAGAGCTATTTTCAGGTCTCTCCAGAGATGTTCGGTCGGGTTCAAGTCCGGGCTCTAGCTGGGCCACTCAAGTACATTCAAAGACTTGTCTCTCTAGAGACCGCAGGAGCGGTAGAGATACTCTTAATGATCGGCTATGAAAAGCCAACTGACATTTACTCCTGAGGTGCTGGACCCTCGACAACTACTGTGATTATTATTATTTGACCCTGCTGGTCATTTATGAACACTTGGCCATGTTGTGTTATAATCTCTACCCGGCACAGCCAGAAGAGGACTGGCCACCCCTCATAGCCTGGTTCCTCTCTAGGTTTCTTCCTAGGTTTTGGCCTTTCTAGGGAGTTTTTCCTAGCCACCGTGCTTCTACACCTGCATTGCTTGCTGTTTGGGGTTTTAGGCTGGGTTTCTGTACAGCACTTTGAGATATCAGCTGATGTACGAAGGGCTATATAAATAAATTTGATTTGATTTTGATTTGATCTGTTCTGAAGCCACTCCTCCGTTGTCTTGGCTGTGTGCTTAGGGCTGTTGTCCTGTTAGAACATTGTGTGGCCCGCAGTGATTTTACTATTTTCCATTCATAATACATAACAATGATACAATTTCAATTCAATGTGTTTAATGCAGGCCAGAATCACTTCATTGAATATATCTATTGTTCCCTGGACAGCCGATAGATGACAGTATAGTGCAGCTGTTGAACAGAAAGGCCGAAATAGAACATCTGCCGAAATAGAACACAACTGCTCAGCTACAGCGACCGACACATATCAGTTTGCTACTAGCTAATTTTGCAGTCGATTAGACATGGATCGATTTCTTTGTAAAAAAAGAAACGGAAATCTATTGACAATGAAAATGAGGGGGAATAGCTGGAGAACAACGTGACAGCTATGTACGTAGCTAACGTGGCTCCGGTGGCTAAGACAAGGATACGGTTGATTCAAGAAGAACACAGAAAGTTCCAAAAGAAATGGACAGACAACTATTTTTTTGTACCTTTATTTAACTAGGTAAGTCAGTTAAGAACAAATTCTTACTTACAATGACGGCCTACCGGTTGATAGTGGGTTAACTGCTTTGTTCAGGGGCAGAACGACAGATTTTTACCTTGTCAGCTCTGGGATTCAATCCAGCAACCTTTCAGTTACTGGCCCAACGCTCTAACCACTAGGCTACCTAGCTCACTTTGTCTTTTTTTGCCAGAAGGCAGTCAATTGTTTTCAAAGAGCAAATTTAAAGCAACATTTCTAGTCACACCATGCCACTTTCACAAAACATATCCGCCACAAAGCTACCTCAGAAACAACAAAATAGTGCAACTCAAAGGACAGCTCAAAGGACAAAACAAATGATGGACAGATCTAGCATTGTTGCAGATAAAACGAGAGGCAACATATGAGATTGCTTAGATACTCACAAGAAACAAGAAGGCCTTCACAGACGTGGAGATTGTCAAAGAATGTTTTTTGGCCTCAGCCTAAATATTGTTTGCTGATTTCACAAAACAAGGAAGCTATTTTAAAGCAAATTAAGGGACTGCAACTCTCAGACTCGACCATAACAAGACGCATAGAAGACATCGGCGAGGACATCGGTAAGCAACTGGCGAGGACAACGGTAAGCAACTGGCGAGGACAACGGTAAGCAACTGGCGAGGACATCGGTAAGCAACTGGCGAGGACATCGGTAGGCAACTGATTACTGACATATCCGTGGTGCCGTGTTTTAGTATTGCACTTGACGAAAGCACTGATGTAAGTGACATGGCCCAATTATGTGTGTGGGTCCGCTTCCCTCAAAATGAGTCGTTCAGAGAGGAACTTATGTTCACTGCCCATTCAGGGACAAACACGAGGAGAGGATATTCTGAAAGCACTTGTTACATTTTTTGCTGACAATAATATTGACTGGTCAAATTAAAGATCTGTGCGGCCCTCTGAGTAATTGTCTCAACCCAAAGTGGCCCCCTTACAGAAATAGTGACTAAAACTGTGTTAGAAGGTAAACCTTCGCCCCAGTCTGAGGTTCTGAGCGCTCTGCAGCAGGTTTTCATTAAGGAACTCTGTACTTTGCTCCGTTCATATTTCCCTCGATCCTGACTAGTCTTCCAGTCCCTGCCTCTAAAAAAACATCCCCAAAGCATGATGCTTCCACCACCATGCTTCACAGTAGGGATTGTGCCAGGTTTCCTCCAGACGTGCCGCTTGGCATTCAGGCCAAAGAGTTCAATCTTGAATTCATCAGACCAGAGAATCTTGTTTCTCATGGTCTGAGAGTCCTTTAGGTGTCTTTTGGCATCTCCAAGCGGGCTGTGATGTGCCTTTTACTGAGGATTGGTTTCCATCTGCCCACTACCATAAAGGCCTGATTGGTGGAGTGCTGCAGAGATGGTTGTCCTTCTGGAAGGTTCTCCCATCGCCACAGAGGAGCTCTGTCAGAGTGACCATCGGGTTCGTGGTCACCTCACTGACCAAGGCTCTTCTCCCCCGATTGCTCAGTTTGGCTGGGCGGACAGTTCAAGGAAGAGTCTAGGTGGTCCCAAACTTCTTCCATTTAGGAATGATGGAGGCCACTGTGTTCTTGGGGACCTTCAATGCTGCAGAATTTTTTTTGGTACCCTTCCCCCATATCTGTTCCTCGACACAATCCTGTCTCGGAGCTCTACAGACAATTCCTTCAACCTCATGGCTTGATTTTTGCTCCGATATGCACTGTCCACTGTGGGACCTTATATAGAACGCTGTGTGCCTTTCCAAATCATGTCAAATCAATTACATTTACCACAGGTGGACTCCAATCAAGTTGTTGAAACATCTCAAGGATGATCAATGGAAACAGGATGCACCTGAGCTCAATTTTGAGTCTCATAGCCAAGGGTCTGAATACTTATGTAAATAAGGTATTTCTGTTTTTTGTTATTTTATACCAATTATCACTCAGTGCCAATTATCACTCAGCACAGCTTGACAATACTCACATTTGTTTCAGTCTCTTAAGCTGAGACTCCCAAACCAGCACTTCATGGAAAAGGTCATAGGTCTCTGAACAATAGTTCAATATTGTTTAGCACTCTTACGCATGTGTTTCCTTCAGCATTTGCCTGAACAATACATTTACATTTACATTTAAGTCATTTAGCAGACGCTACAATAAATGCACTGTTAGGAAGTGGATACTAATTCTTTAGCCCATTAATTGATGGTTGTGCCTTTGGAAGGTGAAGAAAAGGAATAAGGCTAGGACAGACTGTAAACTAGGTTCAGGACTGTTACTGCCACCATGGATTGTAAGCTAGGTTCAAGACTGTTGCTGCCACCATGGATTGTAAGCTAGGTTCAGGACTGTTGCTGCCACCATGGACTTTAAGCTAGGTTCAGGACTGTTGCTGCCACCATGGACTTTAAGCTAGGTTCAGGACTGTTGCTGCCACCATGGACTTTAAGCCAGGTTCAGGACTGTTGCTGCCACCATGGATTTTAAACTAGGTTCAGGACTGTTGCTGCCACCATGGCCTTTAAGCCAGGTTCAGGACTGTTGCTGCCACCATGGACTTTAAGCCAGGTTCAGGACTGTTGCTGCCACCGTGGATTGTAAACTAGGTTCAGGACTGTTGCTGCCACCATGGATTGTAAGCCAGGTTCAGGACTGTTGCTGACACCATGGACTTTAAGCCAGGTTCAGGACTGTTACTGCCACCATGGATTGTAAGCCAGGTTCAGGACTGTTGCTGCCACCATGGACTTTAAGCCAGGTTCAGGACTGTTACTGCCACCATGGACTTTAAACTAGGTTCAGGACTGTTGCTGCCACCATGGATTGTAAGCCAGGTTCAGGACTGTTGCTGCCACCATGGCCTTTAAGCCAGGTTCAGGACTGTTGCTGCCACCATGGATTGTAAACTAGGTTTAGGACTGTTGCTGCCACCATGGATTGTAAGCCAGGTTCAGGACTGTTGCTGCCACCATGGCCTTTAAGCCAGGTTCAGGACTTTTGCTGCCACCATGGATTGTAAGCTAGGTTCAGGACTGTTGCTGCCACCATGGATTGTAAACTAGGTTTCCGGACTGCTGCTGCCACCATGGATTGTAAACTAGGTTCAGGACTGTTGATGCCACCATGGATTGTAAACTAGGTTCAGGACTGTTACTGCCACCATGGACTGTAAGCCAGGTTCAGCACTGTTGCTGCCACCATGGACTTTAAGCCAGGTTCAGGACTGTTGCTGCCACCATGGACTTTAATCTAGGTTCAGGACTGTTGCTGCCACCATGGATTGTAAGCTAGGTTCAGGACTGTTGCTGCCACCATGGATTGTAAGCCAGGTTCAGGACTGTTGCTGCCACCATGGACTTTAAGCCAGGTTCAGGACTGTTGCTGCCACCATGGACTTTAAGCTAGGTTCAGGACTGTTGCTGCCACCATGGATTGTAAGCTAGGTTCAGGACTGTTGCTGCCACCATGGATTGTAAGCCAGGTTCAGGACTGTTGCTGCCACCATGGCCTTTAAGCCAGGTTCAGGACTGTTGCTGCCACCATGGATTGTAAACTAGGTTCAGGACTGTTGCTGCCACCATGGATTGTAAGCTAGGTTCAGGACTGTTGCTGCCACCATGGATTGTAAACTAGGTTCAGGACTGTTGCTGCCACCATGGATTGTAAACTAGGTTCAGGACTGTTGCTGCCACCATGGATTGTAAGCTAGGTTCAGGACTGTTGCTGCCACCATGGATTGTAAGCCAGGTTCAGGACTGTTGCTGCCACCATGGATTGTAAGCTAGGTTCAGGACTGTTACTGCCACCATGGCTTTAAGCCGAAGTACCTAGGAGTAATCCTTCTAACCCCCCATGCCCCCTTAGAGTTAGATGCAGGACTATTGCTGCTACCGTGGATTGTAATCCACTGGTACAGCACTAAGGTGACTGCCACCATGGACTTGTAAGTCGCTCTGGATCAAGAGCTGTTACTGCCACCATGGACTGTAAATGTAGGTGTCAGGACTGTTGCTGCCACCATGGATTGTAAACTAGGTTCAGGATGTTGCTGCCACCATGGATTGTAAGCCAGGTTCAGGACTGTTGCTGCCACCATGGATTGTAAGCTAGGTTCAGGACTGTTCAGGCCACCATGGCTTTAAGGAATACGCTCAGGAGTAATCCTTCTAACCCCCACCCGCCCCCCACCTTAGAGTTAGATGCACTATTGTATCAGTGGTTGTTCCACTGGACATCATAAGGTGAATGCACCAACTTGTAAGTCGCTCTGGATAAGAGCGTCTGCTAAATGACTTAAATGTAAATGTAAATGTTACTGCCACCATGGACTGTAAGCCAGGTTCAGCACTGTTGCTGCCACCATGGACTTTAAGCCAGGTTCAGGACTGTTACTGCCACCATGGACTGTAAGCTAGGTTCAGGACTGTTGCTGCCACCATGGATTGTAAGCTAGGTTCAGGACTGTTGCTGCCACCATGGATTGTAAGCTAGGTTCAGGACTGTTGCTGCCACCATGGATTGTAAACTAGGTTCAGGACTGTTGCTGCCACCATGGATTGTAAGCTAGGTTCAGGACTGTTGCTGCCACCATGGATTGTAAGCTAGGTTCAGGACTGTTACTGCCACCATGGCACATCGGATATAATGCAAATGAAGAGATGGAGCAGGAATAGGGGTATCTATTACACCCACTTGAACACAGGAATGAGCAGCACATGGGGGGAGGGTTTGGATGGAGTTTAGGAGTTGGGGCTTGTAGGTAGGTAAGATGTGTTAGGAGTTGTGGCATGTAAGGCCTTGAGATACAATATGGATATCAAGGATGTGCTGGTCTGGAAGGGAGATACAAAAGGGAAACATTAGAAGCACATTGAAAAGGTGTAGACATGACAAAGTAGTGCCAGGTGACTATGTGGAACAGGCTTAACATATAACTGAGGAGACTGCCAGGATAAACAAAGGAGCAATTAGAATTACCAAACTGAGGACATGAACATCAGAAAGATAACGTAGGGCAACGAAATATATATTAGTGATGTTACATTTGATACAGGAGCTGCGAGGCATGCTTCAAAATCGCTAAGCAGCTCAATTTGAACCTGTTTCACTTGATCAGAAGTATCAATGATCCAAAGCTTCGTTTGATTATGTGATTTTTTTCAAACCGTGTGTTGCAAAACACGAAATCCCACTGATTTCAACATGATTCCAGTGCTCTCTTCGATTCCAAGCTGCTTTCAAACACCGACCTCTACAGTAGTTACAAATATAGGTAGGATTTTGTACAAAAACGTTTACCTTACCGGTAACTTAGCGGGTAGAGTAGGGAACATTCAGGGATGTGAGGGTGTCGAATCGCATTGAAGGCACACTTTAAAAAACTATTTGAAACCACACTTTCTGCATTTGTTTTATTGAATATAGTATATTCATCTGTCTTATGCCATAAATTCAGATTGAAAAATAGTACTTTTGCCACCCGGGTGGCGCAGTGGTCTAGAGCACTGCATCGCAGTGCTAGCTGTGCCACCAGAGTCTCTGGGTTCGCGCCCAGGCTCTGTCGCAGCTGGCCGCGACCGGGAGGTCCGTGGGGCGACGCACAATTGGCTTAGCGTCCGGGTTAGGGAGGGTTTGGCCGGTAGGGATATCCTTGTCTCATCGCGCTCCAGCGACTCCTGTGGCGGGCCGGGCGCAGTGCGCGCTAACCGAGGGGGCCGGGTGCACGGTGTTTCCTCTGACACATTGGTGCGGCTGGCTTCCGGGTTGGAGGCGCGCTGTGTTAAGAAGCAGTGCGGCTTGGTTGGGTTGTGCTTCGGAGGACGCATGGCTTTCGACCTTCGTCTCTCCCGAGCCCGTACGGGAGTTGTAGCGATGAGACAAGATAGTAATTACTAGCGATTGGATACCACGAGAAAAGGGGATAAAATTTAAAAATAGTACTTTTGAAGGCAAAAAAAGGCAAGTAAGATGGAAACTTGGCATTACAACTGATAGTAAGGCTAGTAAAGCCAACAACTTACCCCTGCGCCACAGAGTTAAAAACAGTGGAGAAAGAGAACATCTCTGATAATCAGTGCTATTTATTGTTGACCAACAGATGTCCCTCATTTGCATTGTCAACAGATAATGAAGCTCTGAGCAATGAACTGTTTTTTTGGCACAATATTGTGAAAGCGCTATCCCATCACTAATATATATATTATTTAGGACTTACATTTCTTCAAACATTATAACAACAAAGGACACTTAGTTCATCATATCACGTACAGCGGCAGGATCAGGCCACCATGGCGTCACCCAGCAAGACCTGAACCGAACTGAAATGGTTGGTAGGAATGAACATGAAGCTTATATGGGGAAACAGAAGTGTGGAAAAAAGGTAGTGGACAGGTGATTAGGGAGTGGGAACAAAGTGTGGAGCGAAGGGGCGTGACCTGGGGTAAAAAGTAGAGGAGAGGTGATTAGGGAGTGGAGGGAAGTGGCGTGACCTGGGGTAAAAAGTAGAGGAGAGGTGATTAGGGAGTGGAGTGAAGGGGCGTGACCTGGGGTAAAAAGTAGAGGAGAGGTGATTAGGGAGTGGAGTGAAGGGGCGTGACCTGGGGTAAAAGGTAGAGGAGAGGTGATTAGGGAGTGGAGTGAAGGGGCGTGACCTGGGGTAAAAAGTAGAGGAGAGGTGATTAGGGAGTGGAGTGAAGGGGCGTGACCTGGGGTAAAAGGTAGAGGAGAGGTGATTAGGGAGTGGAGTGAAGGGGCGTGACCTGGGGTAAAAGGTAGAGGAGAGGTGATTAGGGAGTGGAGTGAAGGGGCGTGACCTGGGGTAAAAGGTAGAGGAGAGGTGATTAGTGAGTGGGAATAGGTGTGGAGCGAAGGGGCGTGACCTGGGGTAAAAAGTAGAGGAGAGGTGATTAGGGAGTGGAGGGAAGGGGCGTGACCTGGGGTAAAAAGTAGAGGAGAGGTGATTAGGGAGTGGAGGGAAGTGGTGTGACCTGGGGTAAAAAGTAGAGGAGAGGTGATTAGGGAGTGGAGTGAAGGGGCGTGACCTGGGGTAAAAGGTAGAGGAGAGGTGATTAGGGAGTGGAGTGAAGGGGCGTGACCTGGGGTAAAAGGTAGAGGAGAGGTGATTAGGGAGTGGAGTGAAGGGGCGTGACCTGGGGTAAAAAGTAGAGGAGAGGTGATTAGAGGGAAGTGGCTTTTATTTAACCAGGTAAACTGACTAAGAACACAAATCTCATTTACAGCAACAACCTGGGGAATAGTTACAGGGGAGAGGAGGGGGATGAATGAACCAATTGTAAGCTAGGGATGATTAGGTGACCATGATGGTATGAAGGACAGATTGGGAATTTAGCCAGGACACCAGGGTTAACACCCCTACTCTTACAATAAGTGACTTGGGATCTTTAGTGACCACAGAGAGTCAGGACACCCATGTAACATCCCATCTGAAAGACAGCATCCCCAATCACTGCCCTGGGGCATTGGGATATTTTTTAGACCAATGGAAAGAGTGCCTCCTACTGGCCCTCCAACACCACTTCCAGCAGCATCTGGTCTCCCATCCAGGGACTGACCAGGACCAACCCTGCTTAGCTTCAGAAGCAAGCCAGCAGTGGGATGCAGGGTGGTATGCTGCTGGAAATCAAAAAGGTAGAGGAGAGGTGATTAGGGAGTGGGAATAGGTGTGGAGGGAAGGGGCGTGGCCTAGGGTAATTGGTGTCTTGTAGGGGTGCCATGACCCTTCAAAATAGAAGGGTTATAAGATATACAAGGATGTCCATCTGTCCTCAGAGGGAATGAAGTGAGTGCAATATGAATGCATTTATTCCTCAACATTCAGATTTTTTAGTGCTTGAACACCATTCAATGTCTTAAAAAGAAAAATGTATCAGTGAACATCTTCAGTATATGTCTAGTTGTCGAGCACCCCTCATATCCCTTTGTTTGCTAGAGCGTGAAAGCTTCCCTAAAGATGTATAGGATGTGTTGACACATTGGAATCCTACAGATTTAACTCCAGCAGATAAGACCCAGCAACCTTGTTATCCAAACTGCCAGTAAGGAACAGCACAATGGTAGCTGTGGTACCAGTCTTTGGGGAAGATTCACTTCTGAGGCAGATTGAGGTTTACAGAATATACATCCCATATATAACCATTCTCCACACCTCTAGGCCACTATCCCATATGGGTTTAAAAACATTAGAATGTTGTAAACCATTAAACGCAATGCAAAGACGCACCAGAAGCTTGGTCCCTTGCAGTACCACAGTGATGTCACACTTTGAAATGCAAATAGTAATGACATCACTGGTCCTCATTAGGGTGGATTTTCTGACAAGTACTCAGCAGGGTGTGAAATGTCAGGTGTGGTTAATATGATAACATCTTGATATTTCAAGTAATTTCTAAGATTGCAGAAGCACAAGAAACGTGTATCAGTTTGGATCATGTCCCTAGACCATTTGAGAAAGTGCTGTCCCTGTCAGGCACCTCCCAGACATGTTTCCCCATGATGTAGCAAAAACAAGTGTGTGTGTGTCTGTGCGTGTGTGTGTTTGTGAGGGGGTGGGAGAGAACACAGGTAGGCTAAGATAAATCACTGAGCATGTCTGTTGCTCATTGACAACCTGACACAATCGTGACCAAGAAGGGGAGCAGACACTCAACAGAATTTCATCCTGTGGAGCTATATGCTTATATTTTTTTTAAGCACAAATATCATAAACAAAAAGAAGGGAATCGAATAAAATCGAAGAGGATACAAGCTAACGATAGGATATCCGATTTTTTCTCGCTTTTCCTTCTGTTTTTATTTACACCAATTACTTGAAAAATCTAAATGGATCCTATACTGGAGGTTGTTTGCTTGCTGCTTGGGTTCATTGGATGGGTGATGGTGGGGATAGCTATACCAAACCGTTACTGGAAGGTTTCAACGGATGACGGGAACGTCATCATTACCTCGAACATCTATGAGAACCTATGGATGTCCTGTGCCACGGACTCAACTGGTGTCCACAACTGCCGCGATTTCCCCTCTCTACTGGCCCTGAACGGCAAGTGCACCCAAGATAATAGGAATCTTTATCAATAAAAAAAATTGAACAATTGCAATAGAGAAATTAAGAAATAATGTTTGAAGAGTAAATTGATTTATTGCCTGTGATGTTTGATATCGTTTTGTGTAGTTAAACGAATATGTAAAGGCCCATAGGCAATACCTTGACCTTTTTCATTTGTGGTTAAACAAATGATTATCCAAGAACAACATAAATAATCAATCAATTTAGGTTGAATCAAGATGTAATTGGTAAAGATAAAAATCTGCCAAATAATTGATTCTATACAACACAATTCTGGTATTTGATTGTGCCAATTTTCCTTCCCCACTCAGCAAAACAGAAGGCTGTTCCACTTCAATACATCATATCCTTAAATATTTATCATAATTATTAGTTTCAAGTGTGGCTATTAAAATGTGCATTACTCAATATGATTCTGTACAAATCACATGTGAAACCAATTTGATAATCATTGTATTTATTATTACAGTATATTAAAAAAAACATGTAATAGCACTATTAATCTTGATTGTACAATTTGTCTTTATTTTTAAGCAGGATACATCCAGGCGTCTCGAGCATTGATGATTGCAGCGGTCATTTTTGGATCTATCGGGCTCGTCGCCACCCTGGTCGGGGTACAGTGTTCTAAAGCTGCCGGAGAGGACATGGTTCTAAAGGGTAGAATAGTTGCCGTTGGTGGTGTGCTTTTCTTTCTTCAAGGTAACTGGGCATGCTCAAGTTTACTATAATTAATTACTGCTTCTATGTTTTATAACTGCCAAATCTCAATTTGTCCACAATTAACTTCTCTCTCTTTCTCGCTCTCTCTCAATTTCTCTCTCAGGCCTGTGCACAATGATCTCAGTGTCTTGGTATGCTTTCAACATCACCCAGGACTTTTTTAACCCATTATATCCCGGGATAAAGTAAGTGAGAGGAGACTGTTGGCCTATTCCAACTGCAGTAATGAGGCTAGTAGCACACTGCTGCCCTCTGCTGTATTTTAGACAGAAGAGCAGTCTCGCTTCCAAAGCCCGTTTATGAACTTGATTAACTGTAGGAAGTACTGTGTGTTGCAGGTATGAAATCGGAGAGGGCCTCTACATTGGCTGGTGCTCGGCTGTTCTTGCTCTCACTGGAGGGTCATGTTTGACATGTGCCTGCAAACTGGGCACGTCTGAGAAACAGTGAGTTCAGTGGATACTGTGTGTGTGTCTGTATCCTTCCTTATCCACATCTATGTGTGTCCTCACCCATTCTTCCTCTCTTCTTTCCCTTCCTCAGACCTTACCCATACCAGCCCAGGGACAGAGTGTACTCTGGAGTTGCTCTATCACGGAGTCAGGCTGCCACTTCCTACGGCCAGGACGCCTATGTCTGAGAAAGAGAGGGCACACCACTGTGGATCACCTTCATTCACCATGTTTAAAACCTACCAGACACTGTTACACGCACAGCTACTGAGGAGGTGTAAGGGACTGTACGTTATTTATAATGAGGGATACATGGAGAAAAATCGGACTTCTCTTAAATGAAAATTAATGTCCCTCCCTTCAGTAAAATATATTACCCGACCCTCCCTGAACATAAAAAAAACAAGTGATCAACCCCTATACCCACAATAATAATTCAAACATTAAGTGGATAGCAGAGAACATACCTATAATTTACCCTCAATCCTAGGACAGACCAGAGCCTTAGATATGCCGTTTTAGAAACTGTTCTTCATTTTATTACTATTACATGACAAACTAGCCAGAAGGTTGTGGATTTGCAGACCACCGCAGACAATGGTAGGGGTGAAAAGATATACATTATAATAAAAACACTGCATGAATCTCTTATTTTCAGGCTGAGAAAAACATGCCTTTTATAAATGCATTTCATGCAATTCTACATGACTGGTGACAAGCAGAATCTTTTTTAATGCCACAACAGAGCATGACACCGAATGAGCGCATGCTGCAGCACCGGAGACCTTTACATTTCTATTCAGGGTATTGTTAAAAAAGATGATAGGAACAGGGCTAAAGTTGTCTATCAATTGTAGAAATGTAGTGCAACAGAACCAGTTACAACTGAAGCAACTGATCATTAATGAATTCAAGAAAAAGCGATATGCACTTGTAACTTTTTTTCATTTGGGAAATCATTTTCTTATTCTATTTTATTCCATGCCATTGTTGTTACAAAACTGTTTTGTGTTGTCTGTGATTAGGGCATGGGAATACAAGAGCATCTGCTACAGTATTCTAAATTAACAAACTAGGCATGCATAGCTCACTGCATGATCCTCAAACCAAAGACTGGCCAAACTCATGTTTCTAAAAGTGAATTCAGAAGGTACTGTAAAATGACTGCACTGTAGAATAAAGGCATTTTGTTTTATTATTCAATAGTAAGGAATCATTTTTTGTATACAGCCTAAATGCAAAATGTATAGGCAGGCTATAGCCTTGAAATAATAATATAGCCTAAATAATAAATTGTTGTTCCTTCTTAGGCTACCTGGCTTGCTCCTGACTGATTTAGAATTAGTATGTTGTTTAATAGCCTGTTGAAATGTCGAACGTCAATTCATAATGACAGAATCACACATTCCTTCCCAAGCAAAGTCATTTTTTTTGCCTCCTCAGGTATAGAACGTTGCAGCGCAGCCTCAATGTCATAGAGACAAACCAAAGATATGCCATGTGCATCGGAGTCACGTCTTCCCCCTGCATCCTATGCTTTAGCCATTTTCTTTAACAAAAGCCACAATACCCTCACATACCCCCTCAATTCGAGCCCTGGTGTTAACACACGACTGAAGGAATTGGTTGACAAAATCTATGGACAGTAGACTATAATTTCGTCTGTCAAACAGGAAGGCATACCTCTTTTTTCTTAAATAGGAAGAAATACGCTCCAACACAAAGCCCTCTTGTTATTAGCCTAAAGTCAAATCAAAAACGGTTTAAATGCATTAGGCCTTCTCGAATGAACCTACTCAACACCCATGTTCTGCTGCCGCTTCATAATAATGTAAGTTATGTAAATTACTCGAATATGGCTTATTGTCAAGGTCAGTAACTCTGACAAATAGTTTCATTAGGAAACAAAACAAATAGATTTTTATTCAAATCAATTATAGCAGTAGCAGGATTACCTCCAGTCCTGCTAATCTAAGTGCTCTACCTCTCAAACTGAACAGGACATCAGTAGGCCTAGTCGCTTGCACAGATATTGCCCCCTGAAGTGCCACCATACACACCACAGTCATTGGTTAGGCAGCACAACAGGGTTTACATCAGCAAGAGCAGGGCAAGCCGGGGCTCATAATACAGAATGCCTATCCATTGCAGTGTAGTTTAATATACACCATCCCAGCAGCACAAAAACTTGGGAAGGAAGTATATTGTCTTAGAAACATAACTTTGCCCTGTGCTTCTCCAAGTATGCTCTTCTTATAGCCTGTAGTATAGGCCAAGGGTAGTACTCAACCCTTACCCTACGAGATCCGGAGCCTGTTGGATTTCTGTTCGACCTGATTTGTTCTACCTGGTCTACCTGGTGTCCCAGGTCTAAATCAGTCCCTGTTTAGGAGGAGAACAATGCAGTGGAACTGGCTTCGAGGTCCAGACTTGAGTTTGAGGGGTATAGGCTATGGATCATTTTATTGAGACTACACTAGGAGTACTTGATAATTGCACACAGAGCAGAGAATCAGGGATGTGGGGCATAATCGGGCACACATCGAGATACTATATGAAGCAACTAATTCTCAAACACTGAGAAATATGACATTTCATCTACTACGCATTGCATGACCCTCCCCTGGACTAAATTTAAAAAAATACAAAACCCTCCTCCCCCTGACTGAAATTGAAAACGCATGACCCTCCCCCATTTTCCTCCTGGTAACAATTATGTACGTTTCAACCGCTCCCTAAACAATATCTATTGAGAGAGTTTTACACTGTACTGTATAAAGGTGTCAAACATACAGCCAATCCAGCCTGCTGGTGGTTTGAGTATTTTAGTCATACACAGTACCAGTCAAAAGTTTGGGCACAACCACTCATTCAAGGGTTTGTCTTTATTTGTACTATTTTCTACATTGTAGAATAATAGTGAAGACATCACAACTATGAAATAACACATATGGATTTATGTAGTAACAAAAAAACAAAAAAAGTGTTAAGCAAATTCTTCAAAGTAGCCACCCTTTGCCTTGATGACAGCTTTGCACACTCTTGGCACTCTCTCAACCAGCTTCACCTGGAATGCTTTTCCAACAGTCTTGAAGGAGTTCCCACATATGCGGAGCACTTCTTGGCCGCTATTGCTTATATATTTCTTTATTTTTTATAAAAACAATTAGGGGGGGGGGCGATTCAATATACTTTAAAATGACTAAATCCAAACTGTGTAGAAATTATAACACAGTTTATTGACTGTCCAGCTCACTAATAAGCATAGCTGCAGGAAGGGGTTTTGAGTTGGAAGTGCTGGATGGTACATTTACAAAAATTGTGATGTATTGCATGCATCTATAATCAAATTTGTATAGTTGAGCAGAAGCGTTTTTAGGATTTCCACATGCTGATTTTTTGGGGCTATTATATTTTGTTTTATCATTATTATTATTATTATATATCATTATTATTGTTGGCCTATTTATGAATCTAAACCAGTTCTTTAAATAGCATATGCAAAACCTGTTTTGTTTCATTCTGAATGAAACAATCCTGCTCGTATTTTCCTGGTTATTCTTTAAAAGTGCTTTCCTCAACATCTTAAATAAGCATGCCCCACTCAAAAAAGTGTAGAACCAGGAACAGATATAGCTCTTGGTTCACTCCAAACCTGACTGCCCTTGACCAGCACAAAAACATAATATGGCATACTGCATTAGCATTGAATAGCCCCTGCAATATGCAACTTTTCAGGGAAGTCAGGAACCAATATGCACAGACAGTTAGGAAAGCAAAGGCTAGCTTTTTCAAACAGAAATTTGCATCCTGCACAAACTCCAAAAAGTTCTGGGACACTGTAAAGTCCATGGAGAATAAGAGCACCTCCTCCCAGCTGCCCACTGCACTGAGGCTAGGAAACACTGTCACCACCAATAAATGCACGATAATTGAGCATTTCAATAAGCATTTTTCTACGGCTGTCCATGCTTCCCACCTGGCTACCTCTACCCTGGTCAACAGCCCTGCACCCCCCACAGCAACTTGCCCAAGCCTCCCCCCATTTCTCCACCCAAATCCAGAAAGCCGATGTTCTGAAAGAGGTGCAAAATCTGGACCCATACAAATCAGCCGGGCTAGACAATCTGGACACTCTTTTTCTCAAATTATCCGCCGCAATTGTTGCAACCCCTATTACTAGCCTGTTCAACCTCTCTTTCATATCGTCTGAGATCCACAAAGATTGGAAAGCTGCCGCGGTCATCCGCCTCTTCAAAGGGGGAGACACTCTAGACCCAAACTGTTACAGACCTATATCTATCCTACCCTGCCTTTCTAAGGTCTTCGAAAGCCAAGTTAACAAACAGATCACCGACCATTTTGAATCCCACCGTACCTTCACCGCTATGCAATCTGGTTTCCGAGCTGGCCATGGGTGCACCTCAGCCACGCTCAAGGTCCTAAACGATATCATAACTAGAGGTCGACCGATTATGATTTTTCAACGCCGATACCGATTATTGGAGGCCCAAAAAAAGCCGATACCAATTAATCGTCCGATTTTTTAAATGTATTTGTAATAATGACAACAATACTGAATGAACACTTATTTTAACTTAATATAATACATCAATAAAAATCATTTTAGCCTCAAATAATGAAACATGTTCAATTTGGTTTAAATAAAACAAAGTGCAAAAACAATGTGTTGGAGAAGAAAGTAAAAGTGCAATATGTGCCATGTAAAAAAGCTAACGTTTAAGTTCCTTGCTCAGAACATGAGAACATATGAAAGCTGGTGGTTCCTTTTAACATGAGACTTCAATATTCCAAGGTAAGAGGTTTTAGGTTGTAGTTAATATAGTATTTATAGGACTATTTCTCTCTATACCATTTGTATTCCATATACCTTTGACTATTGGATGTTCTTATAGGCACTTTAGTATTGCCAGTGTAACAGTATAGCTTCCGTCCCTCTCCTCGCTCCTACCTGGGCTCGAACGAGGAACACATCGACAACAGCCACCCTCGAAGCAGCGTTACGCATGCAGAGCAAGGGGAACAACTACTCCAAGTCCCAGAGCGAGTGACATTTGAAACGCTATTAGCGTGCACCCCGCTAACTAGCTAGCCATTTCAGATCGGTTACACCAGCCTAATCTCGGGAGTTGATAGGCTTGAAGTCATAAACAGCGCAATGCTTGAAGCACAGTGAAGAGCTGCTGGCAAAACACACGAAAGTGCTGTTTGAATGAATGCTTACGAGCCTGCTGCTGCCTACCATCGCTCAGTCAGACTACTCTATCAAATCATAGACTTAATTATATCACAATAACACACAGAAATACGAGCCTTTGGTCATTAATATGGTCGAATCCGGAAACTATCATTTCGAAAACAAAACGTTTATTATTATCGCATATACCCTGACTCTGCGTGCAATGAAAGTAAGAGAAGTGACACAATTTCACCTGGTTAATATTGCCTGCTAACCTGGATTTCTTTTAGCTAAATATGCAGGTTTAAAAATATATACTTCTGTATATTGATTTTAAGAAAGGCATTGATGTTTATGGTTAGGTACACGTTGGAGCAACGACAGTTCTTTTTCCGTGAATACGCACTGCATCGATTATATACAACGCAGGACACGCTAGATAAACTAGTAATATCATCAACCATGTGTAGTTAACTAGTGATTATGATTGAGTGATTGTTTTTTTATAAGATAAGTTTAATGCTAGCTAGCAACTTACCTTGGCTTCTTACTGCATTCGCGTAACAGGCAGGCTCCTCGTGGAGTGCAATGAGAGGCAGGTGGTTAGAGCGTTGGACTAGTTAATTGTAAGGTTGCAAGATTGAATCCCCGAGCTGACAAGGTACAAATCTGTCGTTCTGCCCCTGAACAAGGCAGTTAACCCACCGTTCCTAGGCCGTCATTGAAAATAAGAACGTGTTCTTAACTGACTTGCCTAGTTAAATAAAGGTGTAAAAAATAAATAATAATAATTATAAATGGGGGGAAAAAATCGGCCAAATCGGTGTCCAAAAATACAGATTTCCGATTGTTATGAAAACTTGAAATCGGCCCTAAATAAATCGGCCATTACGATTAATCGGTCGACCTCTAATCATAACCGCCATAAATAAGAGACAATACTGTGCAGCTGTATTCATCGACCTGGCCAAGGCTTTCGACTCTGTCAATCATCACGTTCTTATCGGCAGACTCAACAGCCTTGGTTTCTCAAATGACTGCCTTGCCTGGTTCACCAACTACTTCTCAGACAGAGTTCAGTGTGTCAAATCGAAGGGCCTGTTGTCCAGACCTCTGGCAGTCTCTATGGGGGTGCCACAGGGTTAAATTCTCGGGCCGCCTCTTTTCTCTGTATTCATCAATGATGTCGCTCTTGCTGCTGGTGATTCTCTGATCCACCTCTACGCAGACGACACCATTCTGTATACTTCTGGCCCTTCTTTGGACACTGTGTTAACTCCTTCCGTGGCCTCCAACTGCTCTTAAATTAAAGTAAAACTAAATGCATGCTCTTCAACCGATCGCTGCCCGCACCTGCCCGCCCGTCCAGCATCACTACTCTGGACGGTTCTGACTTAGAATATGTGGACAACTACAAATACTTAGGTGTCTGGTTAGATTGTAAACTCTCCTTCCAGACTCCCATTAAACATCTCCAATCCAAAATTAAATCTAGAAATCGGCTTCCTATTTCGCAACAAAGCATCCTTCACTCATGCTGCCAAACATACCCTCGTAAAACTGACTATCCCATCAATCCTTGACAGCGGCGATGTCATTTACAAAATAGCCTCCAACACTCTACTCAGCAAATTGGATGCAGTCTATCACAGTGCCATCCGTTTTGTCACAAAAGCCCCATATACTACCCACCACTGCGACCTGTATGCTCTCGTTAGCTGGCCCTCGCTTCATACTCGTCGCCAAACCCACTGGCTCCAGGTCATCCAGGTCATCAAGTCTTTGCTAGGTAAAGCCCCACCTTATCTCAGCTCACTGGTCACCATAGCAGCACCTACCTGTAGCACGCACTCCAGCAGGTATATCTCTCTGGTCACCCCCAAAGCCAATTCCTCTTTTGGCCGCCTTTCCTTCCAATTCTCTGCTGCCAATGACTGGAAAGAATTGCAAAAATCAGTGAAACTGGAGACTCATATCTCCCTCTCTAACTTTAAGCAGCCCATTCAACTATCTCATCCCCATACTGTTATTTATTTATTTTTTGCTCCTTTGCACCCCATTATCTCTATTTGCACATTCATCTTCTGCACATCTATCACTCCAGTGTTTAATTGCAACAACAAAAAAATGGTGTAGGTGTATGTCAATCTACTTACTATCCTAATGCACAGTATAATAGCCATACCGTAAATGTGTTTTACAGCATGAATGCTGTAGATTGAAAACTCCTGTAACAATTACTCGAACATTCTGTATTTCTTTACAGTAGGCATAGATGAGAGATGACGCCAGAGTGGATGTCGGCTGTTTTATGGGCTCTTAACCCACCGTGCTATTTTGTTTCTTTTTTCACATTGTAACTTATTTTGTACATAATGTTGCTGCTACTGTCTCTTATGACCAAAAAGAGCTTCTGGGCATCAGAATAGAGATTACTCACCTTGAACTGAACGAATCATTTTTCTTTAACGAGACGGACGAGAGGGATTTACTCCAGACACCCGAACAGGCTCTCATCCCAGTCAGTCGCAGGAGAAAGAGAATTTGCGGAAGGAGATCGGGGTGCCTTGTGAGGATCAGGCAACGAGTGGCTAATCTCCCTTTGCCATCGGTACTATTGGCCAACGTACAATCGCTCGTTAATAAAGTGGATGAATTACAAGCACGTATATTCTACCAACGGGACATTAAAAACTGTAATATCTTATGTTTCACCGAGTCGTGGCTGAACGACGACATGAATAACATACAGCTGGTGGGTTATACGCTGTATCGGCAGGATAGAACAGCCTATGGTAAGACAAGGGGTGGCGGTCTATGTATTTTTGTAAACAACAGCCGGTGCACAATATTTAAGGAAGTCTTGAGGTTTTGCTCACCTGAGGTAGAGTATCTCATGATAGGGAAAATTGCAAACTACACAAGAAATAACTAATATTGTTAGCCATCTACAGTAGATGTCACTGTGTCTGCTGAAATACTTTTTGTACATATTTGTATGAATTGAGTGTGAGATTGTGTTGCACCATGATGGTAGATCTCCAGGAACAGGGTTGGACAGCCCTGGTCTAGTCAATGGGGAGAGCATGAATGGCAACACAGCTTAGCTGTCACAACCATGTGATTTGGTTCACACGGCTCTCAGTTGCGTGACATAAGTCATGGTTTTGCCGTCCTACTTCTCCGCGCTAACCATCTGTTTAATTTAAATATTCTTCCATAATGTTACAGTGTTAGCATAACCTGTTCAATTTACCAGTAGAATGCAAACATTTGGTGGCACAGAAAGAAAGGAAAATGTTGAGCATCTGGTAAAAAAATCTGTGGTTTTGTGTAGGCTACAGCAATGTTGCATCAGTTAGCTGGGGTTTGAGGTAGGTGTATTGAGCTGTCTTATTAGTATATGTTCAATGCCTCAATTGATTTCATAAACTATATTGGATATATGCTGTAGGATTGAAATCAACCCAAGATGATGGACCCTGAAGATGGGACAAAGAGCAAGACAAGGTGGCCCAGAGGAAGCCATGCTGTTTTCAACCTCTACATTTCCCCAGTCTCCCAAGAGCTCACGGAGTTTGAATCAAGACATCTAGTGAGGTAAGCACATATAATCATTATTTCCTTTGTCACCTGTCATTTCACCCACAGAGTAATAGCCCTGGTGCGCTCTGTTTCTCATTATATTCTTTCCTTTTCTATTCTTGTCCTAGGGGTGAGAAGAGCTGACAAATCAGAACTAAGGAGGATTTCTATGGAGCACCATGAGGAACACCTGATGCTGTGCTGACTTCTCTCTCCTAGATGCTCATGCCCAAACTGTCCCATTGTGTTTCACTGCCTATGAACCTCCTTACCACGAATAAAGTTGCCCCTGGTCATAGATCTAGGATTGTAACCAATCCCAATTTTAAATCTCTCGCTGTCTCGCTCTCCCCCACACAATATAAAATGGGGGATTTTGTAAATACGGGCATAAATGGTCTCTGGGTTAGATTAAGATCATGTTTATTTCGATGTTTTATTTCACATCCAATAAGTAGAGACTAAAATAACCTTAAACCTTTTTTTTCAGCTTTCAATATGTTTTTTTTCTTTTTTCTAAAGCATTTAAGTGTCTGGATTTCACTGTTTTTGTCACACCCTGATCCGTTTCACCTGTCTTGTGCTTGTCTCCACCCCCCTGCAGGTGTCATCCATTTCCCCCTGTGCTTTTATACCTGTGTTTTCTGTTGCCAGTTCATCTCGTCAAGCCTACCAGCTTGTTTTTCCTGTACTCTTGTTTCTCTCTTGCCCGTTTTTTCGTTTTTGACCACTGTCTGCCCTGACCCTGCCTGCCGTTCTGTACCTGTCTAACACTGCCCTGGATTACTGACCTCTGCCTCCACTTGACCGGTCATCTGACTGCCCCCTGTTTCATTAATAAACATCTGATTAAAACTGTCTGCATCTGGGTCTTATCCTGAGTTCTGATAGGACAAAAACAGTGCAAAACTGTCTTACACCCAGACTTTTAACATTTTGCTAAGTAGTACAAAAGTCTTGATAATTAGAACATATTTAATGCACCGGTTTAAAAATATATATATAGTCAAATAAATGGTTAACTAAAACATATTAGAAACTAAAACATATTCATAAGCCATTTGTAACTTTATATTTATTTATTTGTTTTACACAAAACACAGTCCTCTTAATAAGTATTGTGTCATTACCACCATGACAAGCAAATTACAACGTTATTTCAAAAGTTTGTGTACTTGGTTATCATGGATATGAATAGTAACAGTGCAACACATCGATGTCATGAAGAGAGATTCAAATTTTGATGCCGGAAAATTATAGGGGGAAAAAAGGTAAATATGACTTGAGAAGATATATTGAAAGTCATTAGCAAATAGGCTCTAATTTCATTTTTAAAAATGTATTTAGGATACATTGTATGCTAGCTGTTCAACTGGAGTTAGCATGCTAGAATCCCTGCTATTTATGCCCAAATACTGTAAAATCGTCATTCCCACCACATAATGATCTGTGATGGTGAGGACAGAATGTGGTGGTAATGACAAAATGTAATAGTGCATACATTTTTACTAACCTTTAAGACCTGAAAAGACACAAATTACATATACAGTATGATCATGGTTAAGTTGAAACTGAACACTTATTTGCTAAATAAGACCATTATATGTTGTATTATGTTAGGATGATTGAGTGATTTTGATGTCTATTTATGTGACATACTTCGGACTTTAAATTACTTATTTTTCTATAAGATGCTCAGCCGCCAACTGGTAGGCCAGTTCACATAAAAGCTCACAGAACAGGACCGCCAAAATTACAGCATTAAGCTGGCAACTCTAGTGCCAGTATAATGCTGTAGATTTACAAGGGAACGTTTTACAGTGCAGAACTGGGTTATTTTGACCCAGCACTCTTGGATTATGTGAATGACCCAACACATTGGTTACTTGGTTTACCCAAAAATGTGGTATTTTGATCCAGCAGTGAGTTGCTTTTTACTCTTTTGCTGGGTTATGGTTATTCATGTATTTCGGACCCGGTAGTGGGTTCTCGTTTACTTTATTGCTGAATAATCATTATTTAATATTTTATTTACCCAGTGAGTGATTTCTTATTTGGTTATTTTTTTCTACATTCTCTATATTACAGAATCTGTTCATTTTCTAAAGGTGCAAATACTTCTAACAATAACAATTCATGTTACAACATTACTACAGTCTAAACAGTTATTAAAATTACAAATTGTAGATATACTGTAATACAATTTTTTTAAGCAAAAGATTAACAAATAAGGAACACACAAATCAACAACTTTAGAAGCACAATCTATAATTTGAAACTCTACCACAGCTGAGGACACAAAAACTGTGAACTTTCCTATTGCTCAGAACATGCTGTACTCCCATACAGTCTATTGCTGTGTGCAGGACATTAATCTGCATTGAGTTGAGTCCAGCCACTTTGTGCGTGGTTTACAGCAGGGGTGGGAAAAGTACTAAAATATCCTAGTCAAGTAGAAGTACTATTACTTCAATGACATTTTACTCAAGTAAAGTAAAACTACTCATGTAAAAAACAACTAAAATGAAAGTAAAAAGTACTCAGAGTAAAAGTAATTGAGTTACTTTTAAAATAAAAACAATGACCTTGACAATTAGCAAATTTCGCTAAGGTTACCCGAACTTTACACAATTTTGGGGGGAAATATTTGTAATAATTTTGGCAAGATTATTTGTATAATTTTGGCAAGATTATTTTGTATAATTTTGGTTAAATTATTTAAATTTACCAGCACCCTTACTTCCCGCAGCTATGCTAATAATTACCAAAATGAAAGCTAGACAGTCAGGGAGCATGGAAAATTCCCCAAAACAAATGGATAATTTTTTGCAAATTTTGACAGCGAGGAAATATAACCAATTTTCACTGGGACCCTCCGGACCTCGTTGAAGACCGAATGCAGCCCAAAATGAGTTTGACACCCCTGCTGTAGCCTATATGATCATGTCTTTGAGTTGGAATCATCTCATAATGAAGAAGTGTCAGTTAGTTATGTTGTTGTGCGCTGTGCAAACATATTGCCTGTAAAATAATGAGCATAAGATGGATTGCCTTATAATTGAAACATTCATTACAGTATATGTACATTTCACACATTTATTTTCATAATGATATAGGCTCATTCCATATTGACAATCAGGTAGTTTGTTTCTTTGGAAAAGGAATCACTTGATGATCTGTTGACGTACAAACTTCTAGATCTAGGGGGAGGTCATAACCAGAAGATTCAAACTTTATTGATTCTCATATATTGATTTGTATTTCTGTTATCGAGATGTTTTGTATTGTTTGTGTAACATATGTGAAATGGCTAGCTAGTTAGCGGTGGTGCGCGTTAATAGCGTTTCAATCGGTTACGTCACTCGCTTTGAGACCTTGAAGTAGTGGTTCCCCTTGCTCTGCAATGACCGTGCCTTTTGTGGAGCGATGGGTAACGATGCTTTGTGGGTGACTGTTGTTGATGTGTGCAGAGGGTCCCTGGTTTGCGCCCGGGTCGGGGCGAGGGGACGGACTAAAGTTAAACTGTTACATTTGTACAGTTTTATAATGTCTGAGATGTGTGTGTGCAGGGGCTTAGCCAGATTTTGGGGGGGGGATAGGTCTATAAAAAAAAAATTAAAAATTGAAATTGACTTATTTAATTTATTTTGCGATGTGCACCGTATATTATTTCGTAATACAATCGTTTTATACTAGTGCATAGTACTTGGAGAAACCTCGTTACATATACAAATAATTACCTATCCCAGCATATTAAAATAAGGCAGTAATTCTAGACCAGTTGCCAACTTGCCAACAACATAAACTCATCTTTAGACACACTTTAATCTCGATGGGCAAACAAGCCTATATTTGATGTTACAATTTATACCACGGCGGGCAGTAGTACTATAAAATGGTACCTTACCTTTAGTAGACGCATCATAAGGCGTGACCTACATCACAAGGCGCAGACAGCGAGGCTTTGAGTTGAATATGGTGATGATTTCATCATAATCCAATGTATCTGTCAGTTGACGCTCAAAAGACAGCAAACTGAAGTGGTTCAGCTGGGCGCTTGTCATTGATGTGCGAAGAGGATTTTTTATCCTAGTTGTTGTTGAGAAAAGTCTCTCCACACTGCATGTTGTCATTGGAAGTGTGACAATGATCCTTAACAGAAAGTTTATATTAGGGAAAATATCATATGGGCAGCTGTCAAGTACACTCATTATGGAGGATACGTCACTCTTTCCCATGTTCATTTTGCCACTCAACTGCTGAATAAAAACAGTGAATTCAGCATCCTCAATTGATATTGCATAATGGTCGCATGTGGTCTTCAGCTGCTCTTTAAGGCCGCAGGTTTGGGATTTTTTGGAAAAGGAGGCTGCCGCTTGCACGATCCTGTATGTGTCTTCTTGAAATCTTGAGTTTAACTCAGTAATCTGTTTGTCTAGAATATTGTTCCAAAGTTGCCTCAGGTCACAATCACTCTTGATGCTGGATGTTTTCCCTAATGAAGTTGTGACTACACTGCCAATTTTACAGGCAGTTTTCGCTGCCGTGATGCACTCACATCCCAATTACTAATATCATGCTTAATCATCATCTCTTCAGTTAGCTTGAGAACTTTATCAAATTCTCCCCCTGAGTTCTTTGAACGTAGAAAAGCTGCTTTTGAGGATTTCAATTAAACCAATACAGTCCGTCACAGATAATGTAGAGCTTTGTAATCCCTTTGTAGCAAAATCACTAGTGTCAAACAATTTACTAAATGGGACTAACAGGAATAAAAACGTCTTGTTCTGGATTTGTTGTAAGAGGGCATCGGCTTCTAATTTGGTTTGTCCACAAGCCTCTGAAAACTCTGCAAGAACCTATGAAATGACATCTAGCAGTAACAGCACTTTACTCACAGACCCTGATTTTGAACTCCACCGTACATCCGTGGATCTTTCTAGCTCGATACATGGTCTATTGGGATGCAACTCTTTCTGTACTTCTATGAATCGAGCATCTGTGGGATCCACTTCATGAATGTGTGTAGCTGGTTTACTGTGTCAAAAAAAGGAATGACAAGTCCCGACACTTTTGCCGCGGTGCACAAAACCAAATTCAGACGGTGGGAGTTGCAATGCACATATACTGCTTGCTTTAATGTTTGCTTTAGTAAGACATGTACCCCTCTGTTCCCTGACATGACTGAAGTGCCATCGAAACAAAAATCCACACCGAGTGGGATCCAACTCCAGGGGCTGCAACACTTCAAGTACTTTCCGAGAAACTCCTTGTACAGACAAGTCAGCGGTTTCCATAAACCCAACAGCTCTTTCTTTAATCATTCCAGCATAAACGCATCGGATGCACACAGCAATAAGTTCTCCTTTAGATTGATCTTTATATTCATCTGCTAGTATGGCAAAATACGTGGAAGGCGCAGAATGAACTTTATCTTTTATCCTGCACAGTAACAATGATGCTGCACACTCCAGCAACTCGTTCTGAATTTCGGGGCTAATAAGCGTGGCATTGTGAGGTAGCTCATTAAGCCTGTTTTGTATTTCTGAGTCATACTTTGAGATGAAATTGAAGATTTCTTAAAAAGTTACCTTTATTGATGCCCTCTTCAATTTCTATATGACCTCTGAGTAGAATATCCTGCTTTGCACACATTAGAACAATATCTATGACCACTTTAACATGTGCATAGTTTCTTTCTATAAAATCCATGTTTGCATCACCATGTATTTGGTTCAACACAGTCCCACAACTTCTAGGCCCATGGGTCGCCTTGTAGGATGAACATTTTGCCAGGGCACTAGCATGTCATTTGCTATTCTCGTGTTTGCAACAAGCATTTCTTGTGAGTTTCCAGTTTTTAAATCCATCTTGTATAAATATGAATTCGACATTTGCCCCAGGAAAGTGCCTACAAAACGTACAATGAATTGCATATTTTGCTTTACTGTACTCAATCCACACGAACTAGTCATACCACCTTGAAGAGAAGCAGCGTGATTTGCCATTTATCATACTTGAAGGGGACTTTGCTGGTTCATCAACGGCAGACAAATCTGTCGGTGGACCTACTGCAGGTTCACCCCCGCCCGCAGCATCAAGAACGAGAGGAGACGGTGGGGTAGGCAAGCATGCCTGGCTCAACGTGGCATTGGCGGTTGTGATGGCGATTGCGGTTGTTTCTATCCTGTCGCCACCTGTTAATGTCTCATTCTGGAAGCTATCAGTAGATTGATCTAAATTATTTAATGGCACACACTCCTTTTCCTCCAGACATCTTTTTTTGAAAAACCTAGCGATCGACATTTGGTTTGTCATTGCTAGAACTACTAAATTACCTTAGCTGGTAAGTCAATTCAAGTAAGCTAGCATGGTAGAGCTTGCTAGCTTATGCGCTACAAAGTTTAGCCACGTGACGTTGCCAGATTGTTGAGGTAAATTACGGTATGATTATTTTTTTTTATGTAACTAATAGTCGGAAGCCAATTACATTATAATAAAATTACCAATAGAAAATAAATCTCACATGCGTTAGTTAAAAAAATGTAATTAGATAAAACACAATTTATATTAAATAATTTCTGGGAAATGTTTTGGGTAGGCCTGAGATCAAACTGAGTAGGCCTAGGCCTACACGTGGCTACACTGCTGGTGTGGTGGTCATATGCCATTCTGAATGTTTGTTTTAGTTTTTTATAATTCCAACCAATAAAATTCCTCTTTATATACTCAAATTCATTTTTTTTTTGTATCTAATAAGGAATGAACATCGTCAAACATATGTTTATTACTACCACAGAAAATTAGACATAGGGTAGGCCTATCAATGAATTTCCTTGTGTGCTTATTTCTGGTGTTTCCACTGTATGTGCAGTGACGGCATTCTGTACCATACAAGGACATGGGAGTTTCGTGTACGAGCTAAAATAGTTCAACCAATGAGACTGCCCCACGTTTGTAGGCAACAAGGATGTGTGCTGCTAGGACTGGCCAGTGGCCATTCACCGCACATAAATTAGTAATGGTTTCGGCTCTTATTACTGACTCGGATATTTTCGACTCGTTCAGTCCAGAGAACGAATCTTTCGACTCATTTCTTTCATTTATGACCAGAGCACACAGGACCCCCTACTGCCCTACTGGCGAATAATGAACTGAAAACTCGAAAGAGTCACGATTCTACAAGCCTCTCGTTCACATCTCATTCACCATGGGGGGTGTCTTTAAACTTACTCTTGAAAGTCTTAATAGTAGAATGTAATTTTGCTCTCTCGTTCATATCTCAAGGTGCAATTTCATAACTGGGTAGTGCATCATCAGCTCCTCTTGTCATGTTAGTCATTGCATATCTTAGAGAGCTATTTGTAACTTGTCAGAAATGTCCAGATGAACTTGCCCATTTTTATTGAGGTTTTTTAGCTTCTCATATATTACATGAATACACATTAGACGTGGCACAATGTATAGAATTGCAAGAAAATTTGCTTTAAAACGGCAACATTTTATTTGCACCCCATGACAAAATGTGAAGAATTGCAGGAAATAAGCTTTAAACCAGCAAAGTTCTCCCCACCAACAAGAGGGGTGTGAACAGTTTGTGTTATGAACTGTGCTTGTGCCCATAGAAATAGATGTGGCGCGCGCAGAGGGGTGCGTGATGTTCCCGAATGCTGGAAGGGGGGCCCGAGTGAAAAAGTTTTGGAGCCCCTGCCATAAGGGGGCTTATGGAGCTGTAATTTGTGACTGAGACTTTTAAACGTGTGCTTTAAACAATGTACATTTGTTGATTTCTAGGCATACAATAAATATTATTTATTGAATGATACATTTGAAACGAGGTCTAGTTATGGTCGCAACCGAACTAGATTATGAACGACTCTTGGCGGAATGTATTGCGTGACTGCCGTGAGGGTGATAAGCACAATATCGTTCGCGAACTGCAGCCCCCCGTAATATTCGTTCTCGAGTTCGGGTTTGTTGAGCAGATGTCTCTGAGGCTGTGTATGTTTTGGTTCTACAACGCTGTGTCCGTCATAACGTTCAATAATATATAATTTTTTGCACCATGAGATCAATGATCAGTTCTAAACATGTATTTTGTCTTCTCTATGCTCATGATCTATTTCTTTGCGCGTATATGACAGACAGTTGGTGGTTTGATCATGTCTCTGGAGCTTCTGTGCCGGAGGAGCGTGTAGCCAGCCTACGCTGTAGGACTCATTGATGCCAGCACTAGCAAGTTAAACTAACGACTAAAATGAACAAATCAATCAGAAAATGAATCATGACCTCGAGTCGGTAAAAAGAATCGTTCAAAAAGAATGAACCGTTCGCGAACTGCACTTCACTAAAGAAATGTAGGGCAGCTTGAATCAGTGAAGGAGTTGGCCAGTAACGGGACCGGTTGAAGTTTCACTTAAGAAACCACCTATTGTTGACATTTGCCGAAGTTATTCAATGTCATGCCACGTAGAGAAAACGGGAACAATATATTAGATTCATGCTATATTTTTGCTCACTCTTCGTTGTCTAAACAACTTGTGTTGTCCTTCGCAAGGAAATTGTAGGAACCTTCCAGTGGCGTTCCACTGTGTCACTCGGAACTATTTCTTAACCGGACTATGGGAACACTTGTTATCCTCAAAGGTTCAGGAAGAAACACGATGAAGGAAATTACAGTTTAAATGATAGCGTACAATATAATTAGAGACGTGAAATATACAGCTCCGGGAGAAGTTTGAAGTATTCAAGTATGGAGTCGGGTCGACGGAAAGGTCTCAACGGGTTCCTGTCTTCCTTGTCACTGCTCTGTGTCATTCTGGACATCCAGTTGAACGGTAAGACAAGACAGACAAGGTAGTTAGCTTGTGTTTTGTGTTCTAAAAGTTCTGCCTGCATTGTGCATAGAAAATACTGGTAACTAAAGTATTCAGTCATTTCCTTAACTACGACCGGTTGTATAGGGTTCAGCATGATCAGGTGTGCCCCCCATTGCTTGCTACTAGCTGTAGGCTAACTAGGCTACCCAAACCCTTTGGCTGTAACTTAGCTGGTTTTCCACTTGTCTTTTGAAAATCCCCTTTCCCAACAAAACATACACTGTTTCCTGCATTAAAGTCAGTTCCTATGTGGTTAGCTGAACTAGCTATATGTATTGCTTTGGGGCCTTCTTTTAGAGGCTCACGCACACAAAGTGTTGTTTCAGGTGTCTTGGGGGCAACTCATGTGGAGATTGAGCAGCACTTGGAGATGGGCCGTAAGCTGTTGGCCGCCGGTCAACTGGCGGAGGCTTTGTCCCACTACCACTATGCAGTGGGTAAGGTTACCAACCAGACACTCGTTATCATAACTCAAACATCCTTAGATCTCAGCCTGTAGCTTTTGTGTCTGTCTCCCTCCGTTAGTACCCTCTCTTAAAAGTAAGTCAGGCTGCTGCATTGCATAACACAGTCCTTCCAAAGGATGAATCGTTGTATGCCAACTTTGTCATACATCCTTTCACTTAGATAAACACATTGACCATTTATACCTACACACTTTCAGTCAATGTATGGCCATGTAATCAATGTAGCCACATGACAATAGCTAGATCTAAAGTATGTGATCACCTACTAACGTCATGTATTCAACCCTATGCCTCCCCTCAGAGGGAGACTCTAAGAACTACCTCACCTACTACAAGCGGGCAGCTGTGTTTCTGGCCATGGGGAAGTCCAAATCAGCCCTTCCAGATCTGACCAGAGCCATCCAGCTCAAACCAGACTTCCTGGCTGTAAGTGGTCACAGACAGTCATCAACAATAATATCATCTCTGTTGTCATGATAAATCACAGTTATGGACACAATGTTGTGATATTGTTATTAACTCTTTCTTTCTCTATTTATCTCTGCCTGTTTACCTGTATCTTTCTCTGTCTTTGTGTCCTATGTCACCCTCTCTGGCTCTCTCCCTCATTGTTTCTCTCTCCTCCTACTTTCAACATTCATCCCTCTCTCCCCCTCCAACTTCCTCCATGTTTCCAGGCCAGCCTGCAGAGAGGGAATATCCTCCTGAAGCAGGGCAACACCCAGGATGCTCGGGAGGACTTTGAGACTGTGGTAAGTCTAGATGCTTAGAAATATAACTACTAAACTCAGCAAAAAAAGAAAGTCCCTTTTTCAGGACCCTGTCAAAGATCATTTGTGAAAATACAAAACTTCACAGATCTTCATTGTAAAGGGTTTAAACACTGTTTCCCATGCTTGAACCATAACAATTAATGAACATGCACCTGTGGAACGGTCGTTAAGACACTAACAGCTTACAGACAGTAGGCAATTAAGGTCACATTTATGAAAACTTAGGACACTAAAGAGGCCTTTCTACTGACTCTGAAAAACACCAAAAGAAAGATGCCCAGGGTCCCTGTTCATCTGTGTGAACGTACCTTAGGCATGCTGCAAGGAGGCATGAGGACTGTAAGTCGCGTAAATGTAAGGACTGCAGATGTGGCCAGGGCAATAAATTGCAATGTCCGTACTGTGAGATGCCTAAGATGCTGCAGTTGACAGTGAGAGGACGTTTCTTATTTTGCTGACTTTAGAATGCTACTACTACCATACTATTAATTATGTTTCTATATATTTCTACCTTATCCTTCTTTCAATCAAAATCTCACTGCTGTATTTTCCGAATGCTCATACCATCATCGTATCGTTTCACTGTCTCATGTTGCGCTTCAAAAAAAATCTCATTCATTATCATTTTGCTACTGCAATTATGTGATGTGGGCAAGGTAAAGGGAATCTGAAGGATTAGATTAGACTTGATGTGTTGTGTGGTGATATGTATTTTTAGACCTGATATGAGTGATCTCTTATAATAATTATAAGCTTGTAATAAATGTCACACAGTTTCTTCAGAAACTTGACCTTTCTATTTGATTTACTTCCTCCTCCTCAGCTGCAGCGCTCCCCTGACCAGGAGGAGGCGCGGGACCAGTTGATGAGGGCCAACGAGCTGGTGGAGCTGCGGGAGGAGGCCCACGCGGCCCACCACAGAGGAGACTACAGCGCCACCATCACTGTGCTGGACCGCGTCGTAGAGGTAGGGGCTAGCTCCACCACAGGGCCAGATATTGGGCCTGGTCATGGAGGTAGGGGTTAGCTCTGCTGCAGGGCCTAGAAATTGGGCCTTGTCATGGAGGTAGGGGCTCCCTCTGTCACAGGGCCTAGTCTGAGGATGGAAAGAAATGCATTTTCACCTAAGCAATACCTTCATCATCAAACAGTGCTGTACTATACTTCAACAGTCTTGTATCAAATCATAAAAAGGGAAAATTCACACCACTGACCTTACCTCTCTTTCTCCTCAGCTCTCCCCCTGGGACCCTGAGTCTCGGGAGCTCCGGGCTGAATGCTACATCCGCCTGGGAGATCCCAGGAAGGCCATCCAGGACCTGACTCCCACCACCCAGCTGAGGAATGACAACCGAGCTGCCTTCCTCAAGCTCAGCAATCTGCACTATGACCTGGGGGAGCACCAGGAGTCACTAGGGTACTCTCACTAGGAATTTATTAGTAATGGGGAGGTGTGATTTAAGCAAACCATGTTTATCAAGCAAATGCATGTAAATGAAGAGATTTTGGGCTTCAGAGCAACATTGGTTTGAGTTTTTGTATTTGTGGTTGATTATGGCACTTGAGGTTTGTCAGTTGGTAAAGAATAATCACTCAATTCATGGGGAAAAAGAAAAATAATCTCAATCCGCTTTACATTATATGTAAATCTCTCTCTGTGCAGTCACGTCCGAGAGTGTCTGAAGCTGGACCAGGATGACAAGGACTGTTTCTCGCACTACAAACAGGTGAAGAAGCTCAGCAAGCAGCTGGACTCTGCCGAGGAGCACATCGAGGAGGCAAGGTCAGTACCACTGTATGCAAGTTGAGCCTGCTCTGAAGGGGGAAAAAAATATATATATACAATATATATATTTTTTAATAAGAAATATAGTCAAGATATTGACAAGGTTTTAAATATAGATTTTTAATTGAAATAATAATTGTGTCCTTAACTTTGCTTTCGTCAAAGATTCTTCAATTTGCAGCAATTACAGCCTTGCAGACCTTTGGCATTCTAGTTGTCAATTTGTTGAGGTAATCTGAAGAGATTTCACCCCGTGCTTCCTGAAGCACCTCCCACAATTTGGATTGGCTTGATGGGCATTTCTTACGTAACATACGGTCAAGCTGCTCCCACAACACCTCAATAGGGTTGAGATCCGGTGACTGTGCTGGCCACGCCATTATAGACAGAATACTAGCTGACTGCTTCTTCCCTAAATAGTTCTTGCATAGTTTGGAGCTGTGCTTTGGGTCATTGTCCTGTTGTAGAAGGAAATTGGTACCAATTAAGCGCTGTCCACAGGGTATGGCATGGCATTGCAAAATTGAGTGATAGCCTTCCTTCTTCAAGATCCCTTTTACCCATTACAAATATCCCACTTACCATCACCAAATCACCCCCAGACCATCACATTGCCTCCACCATGCTTGACAGATCTCACTAATGTTCTTCTTTGTGATCTGAACACATTAAACTTAGATTCGTCTGTCCATAACACTTTTTTCCGGGCTTCCTCTGTCCAGTGTCTGTGTTCGTTTGCCCATCTTAATCTTTTATTTTTATTGTCCAGTCTAAAATATGGCTTTTTCTTTGCAACTCTGCCTAGAAGGCCAGCATCCTCTTCACTGGTGTTTTGCGGGTACTACTTAATGAAGCTGCCAGTTGAGGACTTGTGAGGCATCTGTTCCTCAAACTAGACACTCAAATGTACTTGTCCTCTTGCTCAGTTGTGCACAGGGGCCTCCCACTCCTCTTTCTATTCTGGTTAGAGCCAGTTTGAGCTGTTCTGTGAAGGGAGTAGTACACAGCGTTGTATGAGATCTTCAGTTTCTTGGCAATTTCTCGCATGGAATAGCCTTAATTTCTAAGAACAAGAATAGACTGACGAGTTTCAGAAGAAAGTCCTTTGTTTCTGGCCATTTTGAGCCTGTAATCAAACCCACAAATGCTGATGCTCCAGATACTCAACTAGTCTAAAGAAGTTTTATTGCTTCTTTAATTAGAACAGAGTTTTCAGCTGTGCTAACATAATTGCAAAAGGGTTTTCTAATGATCAATTAGCCTTTTAAAATTATAAACTTGGATTAGCTAACACAACGTGCCATTGGAACACAGGAGTGATGGTTGCTGATAATGGGCCTCTGTACGCCTATATTCCATATTCCATAAAAAATCAGCCGTTTCCAGCAACACTAGTCATTTACAACATGAACAATGTCAACACTATATTTCTGATCAATTTTATGTTATTTTAATGGAAAAAATGTTTTGCTTTCAAAAACAAGGATATTTCTAAGTTACCCCAAACTTTTGAACGGTAGTGTATATGTTTTTACTGAGGTAGAGTTCATATAAGGAAATCAGTCCATTTTAAATCAGTCCATTTTTTAAATGAATGTATTAGTCCCTAATCTGTGGATTTCACATGACTGGGAAGGGGTGTAGCCACCAACTGGGGAGCCAGGCCCAGCCAATCAGAATGAGGTTTTTACTCCACAAAAGGGCTTTATTACAGACAGAAATACTCCTAAATTCTCTGCCAACAGCTCTGGTGGACATTCCTGCAGTCAGCATGCCAATTGTACACTTCCTGAACTTGAGACCTCTGTGGCATTGTGTTGTGTAACAACTGCATATTTTAAATTCACATTTTATTGTCCCCAGCACAAAGTGCACCTGTGTAATGATCATGCTGTTTAATCAGCTTCTTGCCCGAAAATGTAAATAAGCTATTTACATGCAGAAGAGGCATATATTGTCTGCCTTTTGCCTACACATAGTGGGGGAATCAGAAAGATCAGTCCTGGAATTCTTTGTATTTTGTTCAGTAAAAAGAATCTGAGCAGGGTCAACTTGCCCGACTTTCATAAATGTTTGGCATTTCACTTAACTTCTTATGGCTGCGATCCCGTTAACTGGATCGATACGACAACAGCCAGTGAAAGGGCAAGGCGCCAAATTCAAACAACAGAAATCTCATAATTAAAATTCCTCAAACATACAAGTATCTCATACCATTTTAAAGGTAATCTTGTTGTTAATCCCAACACAGTGTCCGATTTCAAAAAGACTTTACAGCGAAAGCACCACAAACGATTATGTAAGGTCACCGCCAAGTCACAAAAAAACAGCCATTTTTCCAGCCAAAGACAAGAGTCACAAAAAGCAGAAATAGAGAAAATGTATTACTAACCTTTGATGATCTTCATCAGATGACACACTAATAATATGCATATATTAGCAACTGGGACTGAGTAGCAGGCTGTTTACTCTGGCCACTTGTACGACTGCTCAGCCCCAGACAATAGGTCAACCCTTAATATCAATCCCTGCCTTCCTATGTGTTCTTAAATGGTAGTTTGTATTTGTATCCACTTTGGTTGATTTTAGTTATGACTATTGTATGGTGGTTGTATTTATCTCTTGTTGCTCTAAAATGTATATTATTAAATGTTTGTTCTCAGGTATCAGGAGGCCATAGACAAGTATGAGTCAGTGATGAGAACAGAGCCTAATGTGCCATACTACACCAACAAGGCCAATGAGAGGATCTGCTTCTGCCTGGTCAAGGTGGGTCCCATCACATACTGTAGAAAGATTTAACCTATAGAGTGGACCGTTACCATGGCCTCAGCCATAGTCATTTGATAGTAATAGCTTGGCCTGTTCTTCTACTAAAGTCAGAAATTCAATGGTAGTGTGTTCAAATTCTCATAATTACTTTTACTACCGCTGACTTCACATAACTTTTTAAAAACTATATTACTTAATGATTAAGTAATTACTAATGGACTGGCAACCAATAATAATGCTTAATATACGTTGTTCCATTTTTCTCCACCAGAACAAGATGGCTGCTAAGGCAATAGACATCTGTTCTGAAGCCCACCAGAGAGACCCACGCAACATCAACATCCTCCGAGACAGAGCTGAGGCTTTCATCCTCAACCAGGACTACGAGAAAGGTACTTTCACCCAGTGGTGTAAAAAGTGCCCAATGTTTCATACTTGAGTAAAAGTAAAGATACCTTAAAAGAAAATGACTCAAGTACAAGTGAGTCACCCAGTAAAATACTACTTGAGTAAAGGTCTAAAAGTATTTGGTTTGAAATGTACTTAAGTATAAATCATTACACATTTCTTATATTAAGCAAACCAGACGACACAATTTAATTTTTTATTTACGGATAGCCAGAGGCACAGTTCAACACTCAGACATCATTTACAAACAAAGTATTTGTTTAGTGAGTCTGCAGTAGGGATGACCAGGGATGTTCTCTTGATGAGTGCGTGAATTTAGAAAATGTTCCTGTCCTGCTAAGCATTCAAAATGTACCAAGTACCTTTGTGTGTCAGGGAAAATGTAAGGAGTAAAAAGTACATAATTTTCTTTAGGAATGTAGTGGAGTAAAAGTTGTCAAAAATATAAATAGTAAACTACTTAAGTAGTACTTTAAAGTATTTTTACTTGAGTACTTTAAACCACTGCTTTCTCCATGCTATTACTGTAGCAGAGAGAATGATGGCATGGAATGATAACACTTTATTTTGCATTGTTTTTCACTCCCTCAAGTACTCAAACAGTGCCTTTGTTTACTTGTGGGCTTTTTGTAGCTTAGGGGAACCCAAACTTTCCATGTAACCCGGTGTTTGTAGCCAGGAGCCAGTCTAAAGCCTGAACTAACACTTTTTCCCCTCTTACTAGCTTTGACTTTGCTGATATCTTCTTTATTGAGAAAGAATGTACTTACTGTGATTTATGGTTCTCAGATAGCTATCTTAAGATGAGTTGCTCTGGATAAGAGTGTCTGCTAAATGACTAACATGTAAAATATGTAAATGTCCTGATTACTGAGGTCAAATCCCAATGGGATCGTAGACCAGCTTTGTCAAGTATCCATTTTGATCTTTCTTTCTGTCTCTGCCTTTCTTTCTTTACCTCTCCCTCCCTCCGGCTCTAGCGGTGGAAGACTACCAGGAAGCGAGGGAGTTTGACAAGGAGAGCAATGAGATCAGGGAAGGTCTAGAGCGAGCCCAGAAACTGCTCAAGCTCTCTCGGAAGAGAGACTATTACAAGATCCTGGGTGTCAATAGGTATGGCTGACCTAGAGAATGGAGCCCTGTTCAAATATTTCTTAAAAACATAATCTTTTGACATAATCTACTGTCTATGTGATCTTTAAGCAATTGTACAAGTGAGAAGTTCATGATGTTGAACAAATTTTCACCAACCAGTGTGATAACCTCAGGGAAATTGGAATGCATTTGCTCCTTGTATTCAAACAGTTTTTTACCTTAGCTTATGTTATTTTTCTCCAGGAGTGCCAACAAACAGGAAATCATCAAGGCGTACAGGAAGCTGGCCCAACAGTGGCATCCTGATAACTTCAGAGAGGAGGCAGAGAAGAAGGAGGCGGAGAAAAGGTTCATCGACATCGCCTCTGCTAAAGAGGTGCTCACCGACCCAGGTACTGTACTTTACTGTATATGCACCTGATAGTGTTCGTCAAGCTTGTAGATAAGAGTACTATTAACCCCTCCCATATTGGAAAATGTATACCTGGTATGATTGTATTTAGGAAGCTGTAACCTATTTGCAGTATGATGACATCCTGTTTTCAGGAATCTAAATTTCTGTTGAAAACCTAGCCGGAAACAAGATTAACTTGTTGCTTATTCGCACATCTCTCCATCCCCTGTAGAAATGCGTCAGAAATTTGACTCGGGCGAGGACCCCCTGGACCCAGAGAGCCAGCAGGGTGGAGGAGGGGGTCAGGGTGGCCAAGGATGGCCCTTCCACTTCAACCCCTACGAGTCCGGCGGCAACTACCACTTCAAGTTCAACCACTAGTTAGGACAAGAAACATGGGGGGCTGACGGAACCGGAAAGGACCTACGATTGGGGGATTTAAGGCCTATGACAACCCGCGGAGTAATTTATGGATGTACCCAGGTGTCGTCGGGTTTGGGGGATTGTGGGTAATGTAATGAGACTATGGGGACGTGAATGACTGTCAAAGGCGGTGGACTACTACTGTCCCGCGAGGGGTTGAGTTGTACGGAGTTAAACTTCCTACTACAGATTCTACATGGATGAAACTGGGTGACAATGTTGTCGGCAGTTGACTCTGAAAAGTATTTAAGTATTTTATTAGGATCCCCAATTAGCCGCTTCCAAGGCAGTGGCTACTCTTCCGGGGGTCGAAACAAAAAACAAATAATATACATAATACAATACATATAAAAATGTCTGTCTCTCCACAGTCTGCATCGTGAGGTGTTTTTTATTTTTTATCTGGTTTTAAGGCTGGCTGATAACATTATCTGGGGTGGCAGAGTTCCATGTAGTCATGGCTCTAATTTAATACTGTGCATTTCCCAGCCTCAGTTCTGGACCTGGGGACTATGAAGAGTCCTCTGGCTGCATGTCTTGAGTGGTACTGAACTGTGTACCAACTGCTTGAATGGACAGTTCAGTACCTTTTTAACCCATCATCACCTCACACAAAGACCAATAGTGATGCAGTCAATCAATCCTCAACTTTGAGCCAAAAGAGATTGACATGCATACCACTGATATTCACCCTCTGTGTACATCTAAGTGCAATACGTGCTGCTCTGTTCTGGAGCAATTGCAATTTTCCACTCGAGTTGTCGAAGATGCGAGAATGAAGACTGGTATAGGTGCGCTGTTCAGACCTCCCATCTAGGCCCAGGCTGTTGATGACATCAGTGCATCCCTCCTCCAGTATCCATGTTCTTTTTCTTTGGGATGTCTGTCTGCAGTGTTTTTCTTTGTTTGCAGTTTTTTTACGCCTCATTCTTCCTCAAAGGGCTCGTTTTGGTAACAACGTAGCTCTTTTGGTTTTTGCTCTGCTACAATAACCTGGGTGCCGGACTCTATCCATTTATTTATAATGCTAAGACGAGCTCAAGTCTGATAAAATCAGATTCAGACTGACACCCAAGCTACTCAGATTATATTCAGAAAAGTACAACATTCAGAGTTTTCAGAATGTTTTCTAAGAGATTGATGTCGTTCTCTTCACCACACAAATTGTGTCTGTTCTGTTTTTTTATATTTCTATCTGCAAAAAGCTCTGAACGTTGTTCTCCACTAAATTGGCATTCACTCCTTCCTGGTTGCATACCCAATCACCATAGAAAATTATAGAGGCCTCTAGTGGCCAAAAGGCAGTTTTGGCATGAGCAGTGCCATTGAGGGCTTCCACCATTTTAATGTAGTCAACTGGGAGGGACTTCCAACTTCATTGGCTGATGACCAACCAGGATCAGCCAATCGTGAAGAAAATTGACTATATAAAAATTGAGCTTGCTATAATGGCACAGATATAAAGATGAGTCCTTTCTCAATGCCAATCACACGACTCCTTCCTAGTTGTGTACCCAATCAAAAGCGTGAGCATGAAGCTTGTCTGTCTACTTCCTGAAAGAGCCTGCGTTGTTGCATTCTCTCTCCTTCTTCATTGATTTCAAAGCATGTCTGAATGAAAACTTGCACTTTTTGTACTTTGTCTATTTTCTTTTTAATAACCACTCCTGATGTTACTGAAAATGTGTCCCATGGTTCAAAGCAACTGAAGGGACTCACTGCAACAACGAACAAACTATTGAGTAATTTTAATGTGTCAAACAAATTATGGACTACAAGATGTATGGACTGTCAATATCATCCCGTCAACTATTAACATACATTGAATTCTAAGGATACAGTATAGCTGTAACTGAAAGCTTTGAATGTCACTGACACTACAGTGCCTTCAGAAATTATTCATAGCCCTTGACTTTCTCCACATGTTGTTGTGTTACAGCCTGAATTTAAAATGGATTACACTGAGATGTTTTTATGACTGGACTACACATGTCAAAGTGGAATTATGTTTTCATAAATTAACAAATTAATGAAAAATTAAAAGCTGAAATGTCTTCAGTCAATAAGTATTCAACCACTTTGTTATGGCAAGTCTAAGTTCAGGAGTAAAAATGTGCTTCACAAGTTGCAAGGAATATTATGTGTCCAATAGTGTTTAATATACTTTTTGAATGAGTACCTCATCTCTGTACCCCACACAGGAAATGATCTGTAAGGTCCCTCAGTCGAGCAGTGAATTTCAAACACTGATTCAACCACAAAGACCGGGGAGGTTTTCCAATGCCTCGTAGGGAAGGGCACCTATTGATTGATGGGTTGAATACATCTTTTTTTTTTTAGAGCAGACATTGAATTGAGCATGGTGAAGTTATTAATTACACTTTGGGTGAATTGATACACCATCTAGTCACTACAAAGATACAGGCGTGCTTCCTAACTCCGTTGCAGGAGAGGAAGGAAACTGCTCAGGGATTTCACCATGTGGTCAATGGTGACTTTGAAGCAGTTAGAGTTTAATGGCTGTGATAGGAAGCTGAGGATGGATCAACAACATTGTAGTTACTCCACAATACTAACCTAACTGACAGAGAAAAGGAAGCCTGTACAGAATAAAAAATATTCTAAAAGATGCATCCTGTTTGTAACAAGGCACTTAAGAAATGTGGCAAAGCAATTCCCTCTGTCCTGAATATAAAAGTCTAATGTTTGGGGAAAATTGCAATACAGTACACATTACTGAGTACCACTTGCCATATTTTCAAGCATAGTGGTGGCTGCATCATGTTATGGGTATGCTTGTAATCGTTAAGGACTGGTGAGTTTATCAGGATGAAAAAGAAACAATGGAGCTAAGCACAGGCAAAATCCTAGAAGAACCTGGTTCAGTCTGCTTTCCACCGGACACTGGGAGATTAATTCACCTTTCATCAGGACAATAATCTAGAATACAAGGCCAAATCTACACTGAAGTTGCTTACCAAGACGTTTTGACTTAAATATACTTAAATCTATGGCAAGAGCTGCAAATGGTTGTCTAGCAATGACCAACAATCAATTTAACAGAGCTTGAATAATACAATCCAGGTGTGGCAAGCTCTTAGAGACTTACCCAGAAAGACTCACAGCTGTAATCGCTGTCAATGGTGTTTCTACAAAGTATTGACTCAGACATGTGAATATGTATGTAAATGAGATATTTCTGTTTAATTTTCAAAAAATGTACTTTCACTTGGTGGGAGAGGTGGTGAGACTTTAATCCATTTTGAATTCCGGCTGTAACAACAAAATGTGGAATAAGTCAAGGGGTCTGAATACTTTCTGAAGGCACTGTACGTCATTTTAATGTGATAACCTTGTGTTAAATTAAATGCCTGGGATGGGTTATTTTCTTGGGTTTGTTTCTATGGGGTTTTCTCCTGGTTTTAGTTGCTATGGATAGTTTTTACATTGCCAAACAGAATCAACTGAAATGTTCAAAAACGGTATTAAAATATCAACAAACCCTGTTTTTATGTGGATGGTGTGATCTTATTTTGAAGAAAGTTTAAAAATTGTTTGTACATTACTGATAGCGAACCATCTCTAGCTCTTGTTTGAGTTGTCTTTTCATTGTTGTGCAAATATGAGAATCCTCTTCCAGCAATCTGTGGCAGGTGGTGGGTCTGTCTAGTTCCATGAAAATGAATGTTTGTGTACTTTAATTATTTGTTTGACACACCTACAATTTAGTTTCCTACTACCCTGTAATCACAACCAATAACTAGATGTTAACTTTACAAGTAAAGTTGTGGGGCTTGGTAAGGCTCTTTTAAAAGTAGTTTGTGGTAGCGGAAGAAGTTTAAAAAGTGTTACTTTAATGATATTATTCGAAAGTGATCATTTCAAATGCCAAACCCTAGCCAGTAGTAGTGGTCAGTAGTTGTGTGGTTGTGGTAAGTAGGTATGTGTGTAGTTCAGTAGTTGTGGTCAGTAGGTAAGTAGGTGTGTGCGTCCATAGTTGTGGTCAGGGGTCTGTAGTTGTGGTTGTGGTCAGTAGTTGATTGGTTGTGGTCAGTAGTTGTGTGGTCAGTAGTTTTGTTAAGTAGGTGTGTGGTTCAGAAGTTGTGGTCAGTCGTTCTGTGGTTGTGGTCTAGCTGTGGTCATTAGTTGAGTGGGTTAGTAGTTGTGGTAAGTAGGTGTGTGGTTGTGGTCAGATGTGTCCTTATTTTCAGTGGTTATGGTCTGTAGTTGTGGTCAATAGCAGCTGTGTGGTTGTGGTCAGTATTCATGTGGTTGTGGTCTCGTTGTGGTCAGGGTCAGTAGTTTTGTTAAGCAGGTGTGTGGTTCAGTAGTAGTGGACAGTAGTTGTGGTTCAGTAGTTCTGTGGTTGTGGTCTCATTGTGTGGTTGTGGTGAGTAGGTGTGTGGTTGTGGTCAGTAGTTTTGTGGTAAGTTGTGTTTCAGTAGTTGTGTGATTGTGGCCAGTAGTTGTTTTCAGTAGCTATGGTCTGTAGTTGCATGCTTGTGGTCAGTATTTGTTTTGTGATCATTAGTTGTGGCCAGTAGTTGTGTGGTGTTGTGGTTAGTAATTGTGGTAGTAGTGTGGTTCAGTAGTTGTAGTCTTGGTCAGAGGTTGTCAGTAGTTATGGTCTCTAGTTGTGCTGTTCAGGTCAGTAATTGGTTGTGGTCAGTAGTTATGGTCTCTAGTTGTGTTGTGGTCAGTAGATGTGTGCTTGTAGTTATGGGCAGTTGTGGTCTGTCGTTCTCGTGCTGTGGTCAGTAGTTGTGTGGTGCAATAATGTGGTTGTGGTCAGTTGTGTGGTTAGTAATTGTGGTCCGTAGTTGTGTGGTTGTGGTCAGTAATTTTGGTAAGTAGGTATGTGGTTCAGTAGTTGTGGTCAGTAGCAGTTGTGTGGTTGTGGTCTCATTGTGTGATTTGTAATTGTGATCAGTAGTTGTGTGGTTCAGTAGTTGTGGTTGTGGTCAGTAGTTTTGTTAAGTAGGTGTGTGGTTCAGTAGTTGTATGGTTATGGTCAGTAGTTTTGTGGTCAGTAGCAGCTGTGTGGTTGTGGTCAGTCGTTTTAGTAAGTAGGTGTGTGGTTCAGTAGTTGTATGGTTGTGGTCAGTTTTGTGGTCAGTAGTTGTGTGGTTGTGGTCTCATTGTGTAGTTGTGTGGTTCAGTAGTTGTGGTCAGTAGGTGTGTTAAATAGGTGTGGTTCGGTAGTTGTATGGTTATGGTTAGTAGTTTTGTGGTTAGTTGTGGTCAGTAGCAGCTGTGTGGTTGTGGTCAGTAGCTATGGTCAGTTGTTGTCTGTAGTTCTGGTGTTGTGGTCTGTAGTTCTGGTATTGTGGTCAGTAGTTGTGGTCAATAACAGCTGTGTGGTTGTGGTCAGTAGTCATGTGGTTGTCATCTGGAGTTTCCGTCAGGAGTTGTGGTCTCATGTGGATGTGGTCAGTAGTTGGTTGGTTGTGATCAGTTGTCATGTGGCTGTGGTCTGGAGTTATGGTCTCTGTGTGGTTGTGGTCAGTAGTTGTGTAGTAAGTAGATGTTTTATTGTGGTCAGTTTTGTTGTTGTGGTCAGTAATTTAGTTAAGCAGGTTTGTGGTTCAATAGTTGTGGCTGTGGTCAGTAGTCATGTGGTTGTGGTCTAGAGTTGTGATCTCATTGTGTGGTTCAGTAGATGTCTGCTTGTGGTCAGTAGTTGTGTGGTTCAGTAGTTGTGTGGTTTAGTGGTTGTGGTCTGGAGTTTTGGTCTCATTGTGTGGCTGTGTGGTAAGTAGTTGGTTGGTTGTGGTCAGTCATTTTGGTCAGTTGTGGTCAGTAGTTTTGTGGTTGTGGTCAGTAGTTTTTCTTAAGCAAGTGTGTGGTTCAGTAGTTGTGGTCAGGAGTCATGTGGTTGTGGTTAGTAGTTTTGGTGAGTAGGTGCGTGGTTGTGTTCAGTAGTTTTGTGGTAAATTGTGGTTCAGTTGTTTTCAGTAGTTATGGTCGGTAGTTCTGTTGTTGTGGCCAGTAGTTGTATGGTCAGTAGTTGTATGGTGTGTCAGTAGTGTTGTGCTTAGTAATTGTGTTCAGTAGTGTTGTGGTTGTGGTAGTAGTGTGGCTCAGTAGTTGTGGTGTTATGGTCAGTAGTCTTGGTCAGAGGTTGTCAGTAGTTGTGTGGTTGTGGTCAGAAGTTGTGGTCAGTAGTTTTGTGGTAAGTTGTGGTTCAGTAGTTGTGTTGTTGTGGCCTGTAGTTGTGGTCAATAGCAGCTGTGTGGTTGTGGTCAGTATTCATGTAGTTGTGGTCTCGTTGTGGTCAGGGTCAGTAGTTTTGTTAAGCAGGTGTGTGGTTCAGTAGTAGTGGACAGTAGTTGTGGTTCAGTAGTTCTGTGGTTGTGGTCTGGAGTTGTGGTCTCATTGTGTGGTTGTGGTGAGTAGGTGTGTGGTTGTGGTGAGTAGTTTTGTGGTAAGTTGTGTTTCAGTAGTTGTGTGATTGTGGCCAGTAGTTGTTTTCAGTAGCTATGGTCTGTAGTTGCATGCTTGTGGTCAGTATTTGTTTTGTGATCATTAGTTGTGGCCAGTAGTTGTGTGGTGTTGTGGTTAGTAATTGTGGTAGTAGTGTGGTTCAGTAGTTGTGTGGTTAGTAGTTGTAGTCTTGGTCAGAGGTTGTCAGTAGTTATGGTCTCTAGTTGTGCTGTTCAGGTCAGTAATTGGTTGTGGTCAGTAGTTATGGTCTCTAGTTGTGTTGTGGTCAGTAGATGTGTGCTTGTAGTTATGGGCAGTTGTGGTCTGTAGTTCTGGTGCTGTGGTCAGTAGTTGTGTGGTGCAATAATGTGGTTGTGGTCAGTTGTGTGGTTACTACTCCCTGCGGACCTGGCATCCTTTCACTCCCTCCTCTCTACATTCTCCTCTTCTGTCTCTGCTGCTAAAGCCAATTTCTACCACTCTAAATTCCAAGCATCTGCCTCTAACCCTAGGAAGCTCTTTGCCACCTTCTCCTCCCTCCTGAATCCTCCTCCCCCTCCTCCCCCCTCCTCCCTCTCTGCTGATGACTTCGTCAACCATTTTGAAAAGAAGGTCGACGACATCCGATCCTCGTTTGCTAAGTCAAAAGACACCGCTGGATCTGCTCACACTGCCCTACCCTGTGCTTTGACCTCTTTCTCCCCTCTCTCTCCAGATGAAATCTCGCGTCTTGTGACGGCCGGCCGCCCAACAACCTGCCCGCTTGACCCTATCCCCTCCTCTCTTCTCCAGACCATTTCCGGAGACCTTCTCCCTTACCTCACCTCGCTCATCAACTCATCCTTGACCGCTGGCTACGTCCCTTCCGTCTTCAAGAGAGCGAGAGTTGCACCCCTTCTGAAAAAACCTACACTCGATCCCTCCGATGTCAACAACTACAGACCAGTATCCCTTCTTTCTTTTCTCTCCAAAACTCTTGAACGTGCCGTCCTTGGCCAGCTCTCCTGCTATCTCTCTCAGAATGACCTTCTTGATCCAAATCAGTCAGGTTTCAAGACTAGTCATTCAACTGAGACTGCTCTTCTCTGTGTCACGGAGGCGCTCCGCACTGCTAAAGCTAACTCTCTCTCCTCTGCTCTCATCCTTCTAGACCTATCGGCTGCCTTTGATACTGTGAACCATCAGATCCTCCTCTCCACCCTCTCCGAGCTGGGCATCTCCGGCGCGGCCCACGCTTGGATTGCGTCCTACCTGACAGGTCGCTCCTACCAGGTGGCGTGGCGAGAATCTGTCTCCGCACCACGTGCTCTCACCACTGGTGTCCCCCAGGGCTCTGTTCTAGGCCCTCTCCTATTCTCGCTATACACCAAGTCACTTGGCTCTGTCATATCCTCACATGGTCTCTCCTATCATTGCTATGCAGACGACACACAATTAATCTTCTCCTTTCCCCCCTCTGATAACCAGGTGGTGAATCGCATCTCTGCATGTCTGGCAGACATATCAGTGTGGATGACGGATCACCACCTCAAGCTGAACCTCGGCAAGACGGAGCTGCTCTTCCTCCCGGGGAAGGACTGCCCGTTCCATGATCTCGCCATCACGGTTGACAACTCCATTGTGTCCTCCTCCCAGAGTGCTAAGAACCTTGGCGTGATCCTGGACAACACCCTGTCGTTCTCAACTAACATCAAGGCGGTGACCCGTTCCTGTAGGTTCATGCTCTACAACATTCGCAGAGTACGACCCTGCCTCACGCAGGAAGCGGCGCAGGTCCTAATCCAGGCACTTGTCATCTCCCGTCTGGATTACTGCAACTCGCTGTTGGCTGGGCTCCCTGCCTGTGCCATTAAACCCCTACAACTCATCCAGAACGCCGCAGCCCGTCTGGTGTTCAACTTTCCCAAGTTCTCTCACGTCACCCCGCTCCTCCGCTCTCTCCACTGGCTTCCAGTTGAAGCTCGCATCCGCTACAAGACCATGGTGCTTGCCTACGGAGCTGTGAGGGGAACGGCACCTCCGTACCTTCAGGCTCTGATCAGGCCCTACACCCAAACAAGGGCACTGCGTTCATCCACCTCTGGCCTGCTCGCCTCCCTACCTCTGAGGAAGTACAGTTCCCGCTCAGCCCAGTCAAAACTGTTCGCTGCTCTGGCACCCCAATGGTGGAACAAACTCCCTCACGACGCCAGGTCAGCGGAGTCAATCACCACCTTCCGGAGACACCTGAAACCCCACCTCTTTAAGGAATACCTAGGATAGGATAAAGTAATCCTTCTAACCCCCCCCCCCCTTAAAAGAGTTAGATGCACTATTGTAAAGTGGTTGTTCCACTGGATATCATAAGGTGAATGCACCAATTTGTAAGTCGCTCTGGATAAGAGCGTCTGCTAAATGACTTAAATGTAAATGTAAATGTACTAATTGTGGTCAGTAGTTTTGGTAAGTAGGTATGTGGTTCAGTAGTTGTGGTCAGTAGCAGCTGTGTGGTTGTGGTCAGTAGTTGTGTGGTTGTGTGGTCAGTCATTTTAGTAAGTAGGTGTGTGGTTCAGTAGTTGTATGGTTGTGGTCAGTTTTGTGGTCAGTAGTTGTGTGGTTGTGGTCTCATTGTGTAGTTGTGTGGTTCAGTAGTTGTGGTCAGTAGGTTTGTTAAGTAGGTGTGGTTCAGTAGTTGTATGGTTATGGTTAGTAGTTTTGTGGTTAGTTGTGGTCAGTAGCAGCTGTGTGGTTGTGGTCAGTAGCTATGGTCAGTTGTCTGTAGTTCTGGTGTTGTGGTCTGTAGTTCTGGTATTGTGGTCAGTCGTTGTGTGGTTGTGGTCAGTAGTTGTGTGGTTAGTAATTGTGGTCAGTAACAGCTGTGTGGTTGTGGTCAGTAGTCATGTGGTTGTCGTCTGGAGTTGCCGTCAGGAGTTGTGGTCTCATTATGTGGTTGTGGTCAGTAGTTGAGTGGTAAGTAGTTGGTTGGTTGTGATCAGTTGTGGTAAGTCGTTTTGTGGTTGTGGTCAGAAGTTTTGTTAAGCAGGTGTGTGGCTCAGTAGTAGTGGTTGTGGTCAGGAGTTGGTTGGATGTGGTCAGTAGTCATGTGGCTGTGGTCTGGAGTTGTGGTCTCTGTGTGGTTGTGGTCAGTAGTTGTGTAGTAAGTAGATGTTTGATTGTGGTCAGTTTTGTTGTTGTGGTCAGTAATTTTGTTAAGCAGGTGTGTGGTTCAATAGTTGTGGTTGTGGTCAGTAGTCATGTGGTTGTGGTCTGGAGTTGTGATCTCATTGTGTGGTTCACTAGATGTCTGCTTGTGGTCAGTAGTTGTGTGGTTCAGTAGTTGTGTGGTTTAGTGGTTGTGTGGTTTAGTAGTCATAAGGTTGTGTTCTGGAATTGTGGTCTCATTGTGTGGTTGTGGTCAGTAGTTGTGTGGTAAGTAGTTGGTTGGTTGTGATCAGTAATTGTGGTCAGTAGTCTTGTGGTTATGGTCAGTAGTTTTGTTAAGCAGGTGTGTGGTTCAGTAGTAGTGGACTGTGGTTGTGGTCTGGAGTTGTGGTCTCGTTGTGGTCAGGGTCAGTAGTTTTGTTAAGCAGGTGTGTGGTTCAGTAGTAGTGGTCAGTAGTTGTGGTTCAGTAGTTCTGTGGTTCTGGTCTGGAGTTGGTTGGTTATGGTCATTAGTCATGTGGTTGTGGTCTGGAGATGTGGTCTCTGTGTGGTTCTGGTCAATAGTTGTGCTGCTGTGGTCGGTAGTTGTGGTCAGTAGTTGTGTGGCTGTGGTCAGTAGTTGTGTAGTTGTGGTCAGTAGTTGTGTGGTTCAGTAGTTGTGGTCAGTAGTTTTCATAAGTAGGTGTATGGTTCAGTAGTCGTGGTCAGTAGTTGTATGGTTGTGGTCAGTAGTTGTGGTCAGTAGCAGCTGTGTGGTTGTGGTCTGGAGTTGTGGTCAGAAGTTGTGATCTCATTGTGTGGTTGTGATCAGTAGTTGTGTGGTAAGTAGTTGGTTGTGGTCAGTAGTTGTGTGGTCAGTAATTTTGTGGTTGTGGTCGGTAGTTTTGTTAAGCAGGTGTGTGGTTCAGTAGTAGTGGTCAGTAGTTGTGGTCAGTAGTTCTGTGGTTATGGTCAGGAGTTGTTTCTAGTTGTGTTCAGTAGTTGGTTGGATGTGGTCGGTAGTTGTGTGGTTAAGTAGTTGTGTGTTCAGTAGTTGTGGCGAGTAGGTGTGTGGTTTTGTTCCGTAGTTGTGGTCAGTAGTTATGGTCTGTAGTTATGTTGTGGTCAGTAGTTGTTTTTGTGGTCAGTAGTTTTGTGTTTTTGTGGTCAGTAGTTTTGTGGTTCAGTAGTTGTTTTCAGTAGTTGTGGTCAGTTATGGTCTGTAGTTGTGATCAGTTGTTGTGTGGTTGTGGTCAGTAGTTATGGTCTCTAGTTGTGTTGTGGTCTGTATTTTTGTGGTTGTGGTCAGTAATTGTGGTGATGAGTGGTGTTCAGTAGTTGTGGTCAGTAGTTATAGTCTGTAGTTGTGTTGTTGTGGTCAGTAGTTGTGTGGTGCAATAGTTGTGTTGTAAATAGTTGTGTGGTTGTGGTCAGTAGTTGTGTGCACTTTTAGGGAAAAAAGGTTCTGGAAAGAATCAAAAAGGGTAATCTGCTTGCTTCATATATGGCACCCCTTAATTCTATATAGCACCAATTTTGGTTCAGTGAAGAAGAATCAAATGGGTTCTGATCAAAGAACCCTACAACCATTTTTGGTTCTATCCAGAACCTTTTTTTCTAAGATTCTGGTGGTGGTCAGTCTAAACTACAGTTGTTGCGTGTGAAAACTGAACGAAATGCGATGAGAAGTTATCAGGTGAAATATAAAGTGAGTGAACAGAGACAGCTTCGCTCTATCCAATCAGCGCAACAGGATCAACGTACAGCCCGCCCTTCTCTTTACAGACAGGCAAACTAGCCAGTTGAGTTATTTAGAGCGCGGAGCACAATCCTGTGGAGGACGAAGCTAGTGAGCATGACAAATATTCTCTATCATTCCAGGTAGTTCAGACCTGAGAATTATTCAAAATATTAGTGCTAGCTGTTTGGTCCGAAACAGATTCTGAATCATGGGAATTTATTATAAAGACATTGTCTCCTCCCGAGGCACGTGTTGCTAAAGCCAGTGTGATAAACATGCTAACAAACGTTTGTGCTTTGAAACTAAATAAATGCTGCACTCTGACCCACAATTTATTTAATACATTCATGATAATGTTAGACAAAGCAAGAAGAGTGAACGTCAAAATGTGATTTAGTTGTATTGGAATTTACTGCTGTTGGTAAGTAATGAATCTGCTAGCTTCTGACATGAATAATTGCATCTATAATGAAAGCAGTTTATGTTAATAAAACAGCTCAATCTATTAATTTGAAGAAACTATTCCTAATCCGTTTTCAGATTTTAAAAGCAGTGAAGTAGAGGAAGATTTCCTACTCTCTAACTTTTTGTCTATATTGTTGGCAAAGTATTCAAAGTAGCAGATTTGTGTCAAAAGTTGTTGTTGCATTTAAAGTGAATGGAATGTTGAAGTGAAGATGTCACAATGGGGAGATAGTTGAAAAAAGTCCCACTCTAGTGAATGAAGATAGATAAAAAGTTGAATATTTTAAAAAGTATAAAAGATATCAAAAGTTGAATATGAGCAACTCAACCCAGACCAGTCTACACATTTGAAGTTTGAATGGCATGTGTAGCTTAAACGGTGTAAGAGGAGTTGCGCTAAAGAATAAGAAAAATGTTGAAGATGTAAACGTGGGGGCATTTGCTTCGCAAACCCCACAAGGGCAAAAATTGATACGACAAATACACATTACCAGAAAATAATGGCAAACTTTTGCAATCATGCATCATCATGTAACTCTCGTACTGGGGCCTCCTGAGTAGCCTAAGTGGTCTAAGGCCCTGCATCACAGTGCTAGCTGTGCCACTAGAGATCCTGGTTTGAGTTCAGGCTCTGTCGCAGCTGGCCGCGACCGGGAGACCCCTGGGGCGGCACACAATTGGCCCAGCGTCATCAGGGTTAGGGGAGGGATTGGCTGGCAGAGGTGTTCTTGTCCCATCGCACTCTAGCGACTCCTGTGGCGGGCCGGGCGCAATGCACGCTGACACAGCCGCCAGGTGTACCATCCGAAACACATTGGTGCGGCTGGCTTCCGGGTTAAGCAGGCATTGTGTCAAGAAGCAGTGTGGCTTGGCTGGATTGTGTTTCGGAGGACGCGCGGCTCTCGGCCTTCGCATCTCCTGAGTCCGTACGGGAGTTGCAGTGATGAGACAAGACTGTAACTACCAATTGGATACCACGAAAAAGGAGTAATTAAAAGAAATACAAATAATAATCCCTCGTACTGAACATCTTTTCCTAGTAACACGTGCACTTTAACTGATGGCCTGAACTGGTGTGACCTGGAAAGACGTGTCCCGAAACGAGTGAGATGGAGGACGTTTGTCAACGGCCTATGCTGCTAATAGGAGACAAGGGTTTAATCAAATCAAACTTTATTTTCCACATGCACTGAATACAACAAGTGTAGACTTTACTGTGAAATGCTTACAAGCCCTTAACCAACAGTGCAGTTCAAGAATAAGAAAATATTTACCAAGTAGGCTAAAATAAAAAGTAATACAATAAGAATACTGAGGCTATATACAGGGGGCACCGGTACTGAGTCAGTGTGCAGGGGTACAGGCTAGTTGAGGTGTTTAAGTCAAGTAAGTCATGAACTTTAGCTAGTCCTGCTCTGGACCATCTGTAACTGCTGCACTACCAGTATATAAGGACAGTCTGCATCATTCTTCATTAACAGATCAGACAGGTTTAGATACTGAAATGTATTGGAAAACATTTATCCATATTCCATACAATTAAACAGCGGTTCCATACAAACACATATACTGTACAGCCTGGCTCAGTCCATGCCTCTCCTTGAATAAACATCTGTTGTACTCAGTATATTAACTTAACACACACACACTGTAATGTCACTGGGAGTGCCTGGTTAGATCTCACACACACCATGGCTGCCTGCTAAACCAAATACACTGGCACCAGAGATTAGCTGCATCTGGAATTCTCCTTTGATTGAATTGTCAATTTCAAGTCTGTACTGTAACGTCTTCTAGGCTGCTGAGACATAGACCTGGCTAGCCAGGATGTTAGCTAGTCTCCTCCAGCTTTGGGCGAGCTGATCTTGTTCCTCAGTGGCTGGACCCGAACCCCTGTGTGCCGACCAGGCTGTCTGATTCCACCTCGATAGAGACCACGTGGTGGCCGGGAATCATGGCTAACCCCAGCACTCTGGGCTCACCCTGGGAGAAGGAGTCTGATACAGATGCAAGTAAGACACACACAAAATACATTTTAAAAATGAACATGTACACAGTATACAGTCTATTAACGGCAATGTTACACTGTTACAAAGCAGAATATGGACATCGTGTTCACGCCGGTCCCAGAGAGCTATAAGGTTTTTACAGCAAATAAACTAAGCAATACATTTGCTAGCTGAATCGGGTTTGTTAGTGCTGGGTTTGGACAAAACCCTGCACCCACTGCTCTGCAGGAACAGGGGTGAGTAGCAGTGAACTTACTAGAGTATGTGGGCTGAGCCTAAAAAGTACTGTAGTTACCTGAGGATTTGAGGAACTCCTGAGCGGACCCCAGGATGACGTTGCAGTCTCTGTCCGTGCACAGGAACAGTCCCACCAGTGTCCGTCCGTCTGTCATTCTGATTCTCATGTTTTTGTTCAGCAGGCTCTCCAGCTTCTGACGTGCTCTGGAGGAGTAAGATGACAGTTCGCCCCGCCCCTAGAAATAGGGAGAAATTACATGATCGGCCTATACTTGTAACGGAAGCATAATGGTGATACTGGGTGCATCTCAACCATCTAAAGTAGCTTGCTCTCTTTGTAGCCTATACTTGTTAAACTTCCCCTTGGCAAGGTTGACAAGGAGACACGACTTTCGAACACTTTATTTTCCTAGCTCTGGTCCATGTGCATACATTGGATGTGCAAGCAGATCGTAGTGACGTATGCGCTTGGACCAGAGCTAGTTTGACGGTAAACAAAATGCTCAACATGTGTTTATTTGTATTTTGAAGAGACGACAGCTTGTACATACAGAGAAAAGTTTATCGGCACTATAGCAACATCTTTACTTTGGTAACGAAAGTATATTGAAGCCAGTCACTAGACAAAATCTGAGAAATCCTCTATGAAGGAAATGGAACGATGCCAGGGTGTTGAAGCAGGCGTATTTACCTGTACATATGAATAGCAACTGTTCAGGCTAGATTAGAGCTAACGTCGTTGAAAAAGCTACTTTAGACTATTGAAATAATGCTAGCTAGCTACGTTAACGTTAGCCCTTGATCATGACTCTCAGTTCCATTACATATAAGGCATCTTCTGTATGGGGGAGTTTTGTTAAGAGCCCCAACACTCCGTCTGAACATTAACACGCATAGCTTGCGGTACGGTTTTGGAAGCATAAGGACTTTATCTTTCATATCAGCAACAAAAGAATACATTGATACACACCTTTTATAGGGTTCCCACACGGCCATACATCCATGTTACAGCAGGTGTTTACGGAAGACAGAAGGACCACCAGTGTTAATGAGCTATATAGCATGTTCTGAACACCTGTGTTTAATGGAAGAAGGCTGCCAGAAACGTATTGTCACTGAAAAATACTGTTGCCTGCTACTTTGATAAAGCCGGTTAAAACAGTGTACAGCGGGATGTTGGTGGCACTTTAATTGGGGAGGACAGGCTCGTGGTAAAGGCTGGAGCAGTATTAGTGGAATAGTATCAACTACATCAAACACAGTTTTCATGTGTTTGATGCCATTCCATTTGCTCCGTTACGGACATTATTATGAGCCGTCCTCCCCTCAGCAACCTCCTGTGGTGTACAGTAATAGTACATTTTGCGTTTGTGAAATTATTTTGATGTGATATGAAAGTAAAGGGCTTTATGTTTCTAGAACCGTATCGCAAATGAGAATCGATTTACGTTAAGATTAAGTATTTGGCTGTCAGAGCAAGTCTATCTTTGGAAAAAAAACACAAGGTCCTTAAGGAGTAATGTTAACGGTATGCTCCTTAAGAGTACATCTTGGGCTACTTTAGCTTAGCTAGCTAGTGGATCCAACTTGCCCACGAAATGTATGTCCTTTCAGTTTGGCAAAGTGAATATTATGTATTAGAAGCACGTCAAATACGACAATATTAAATATATATCACCCCTACATGAGTTGATGGACCATTTTCTTCAATCATTGTTGCCATTCCACCCTTTCTTGATCGTATTTTTCTTGAGAAATTATTTCACTGTTTTACAGACGGAAATTCGTTAGGGGATACGATGCATTGTGGGTATTGTAGTATGCAATGTAGGTAGGTAAAACTTTGCACCTATGGTTTTGGAGCATTTAATGGATCATTCAGTTTGATCCTATTAAATTACAAAGTATTGTAATGCTTAATTCTATAATAAAATTTGTCAAATGTGTGTCATGATTTATTGACTGTGCAACCACTCGTGTGAGATGCCGCAAAGCTGATTTCAGTGTCGTGCTCTCTTTACCAGACGCTTCCGTGGTTCCCACAGTAACGGAGCTCCAGCTGTTCGTGTGTACACTTGTTGATACAATAGCGTGTGAGCTTGCACATAAACAAGATACGTTACTTTTTATATCTCTGACATATGCTCAGTTGTTACATTTTACATTACCTTTTATAGCTCTACATAAATTGGGTAAATTTGCGGAAGTAATACAAATGCGGCCAACAAAGTATTTCACCCCAACAGAGGTGTCCCTTCATAACACCCTTGGCGACCTGTGGGTGTCATACCTGGGCAAGGTGTACGACTTGACACCATTGGTGAATGAATTTAAAGGTAAGTTGTCGAATACAAATAGGCTGTTAGGTTACAACAGTTTAATAAACAACACACTCTTTTTCAGGGGATGTACTTCTGAAGCCTATCATTGAGTGTGCAGGAAAGGACATCAGTCACTGGTTTGACCCAAAGACAAAAGATGTGAGTGAAAAAATAATCAAACGTCTATCAAGAATGTAGCATATTTGTCTTTCTTTTTCATTATATTGATGATGAGTAGGCTAATTCCCCATTTGTATGTTCAGATTCGGACCCACATTGACCCACTATCTGGGTGTGTGAAATACTACACCCCTAGGGGGCGCTTTGTGCACGTGCCGCCTCCCTGCCCTCGTACTGACTGGACCAATGACTTTGGGCGACCCTGGTGGAGAGATACGCAATATGAGGTGGGACTACTTTCTGTCAAGACCAGGTGGATCCGCATCATCAACACCCTCACATCCCAGGAGCAGGGTCTGGAGGTAAGTTATCCTTATTCTGATCAGGGAGAATGTCATGCATAGATCATAAGAGGCTGCATGTGTACATGTTATACTAATCTCACATAGCAAGACACCATCCCCTGGCAAGCGGGCTAGTGCCATAGATAAATGCTGCATGCATGTATTATACATATGCTATAGATATGCACACATCATTCTGCACACATACATGTCACCTTCATGCACAATTTATACATAACCATCATGCATACTATTGTAGCTGTTCAAGCCTTATCCTCCCACCTCCCCCTCAACCGCCTTATCAGCAAAGCATTTTCAGCATATCACAGTAGCAGTCTATTAGGAGTGTAACCATTCAGCTGGCACTGTTTCACACACACTGCGTAATATCACTGACTGGAACACAGGTGCTGTGTCTCCCTTACTCTGTGTGTCACTGGCTGAATAAAATATGGGTTACCACACTGCACTCTAGGGAGCCCTGGCCTGTATGTGACTAGCTTCCAAAGGGACCAAAGGGACACTGGGAGGGGGAGTGAGTAGCACAGTAGTGCAGTGTGTCACTGTCAAGCCCTGGGGGGTTTGTGAGCAAGTCCTGGCTTGGTTCGCTCATTCCCCCCGCAGCCTACACAAACAAACACACAACACAACACACTCGCACCCACAGCAGAGCACGCCTCTCCTCTCCAGCTCCTCTCCACTCCAGCGCGGTGGGAGAGCAGGCTTTCCCGCCAACCTGCCCCAGCTGGCACTAGTAGTCTTCTACTGGGCCAGAAGCTTAGTGTGGCTGCTCCACGCTCCACACAGTCAGACACATGCACTGCATAAACAAATTATTTTCTTATTTTTTTTGTTGGTTCCTGGAAGCCAAGCTAGAGTGGTTTAACCGCAAGACATGCCCATAGACCACAGAATGAGTTTCAGGGGAAAAAACTATGGAAAATATATATATATATATTTTTACTATTAAAATACAATGGCTGATGACAATGACTGATCATACCTATAGGTTCTAGATCTGAAACAGCTGCAACAGATTTCAGCTGCAGTCAATATATCCCCTGGGAAGTCAGGAACTACTGTACATGGAAAAGTAAAAGAAGAAAAAAACTGGAACTTCTCCCTCCTCTCTCTCTTTCCCCAGGTGTGTTCCGAGGAGACCTTGAATGAGATTCTCCAGCGGTACCTCCACTACAACTCTCACGCCGCCAGCTACACTTGGAAGCACAACTGTGTCAACCTGGACATGAGTAAAACGCTGGAGGAGAACGGCATCCCCGACGAGGACGAGGACTTCTACAACACACGCATGGACAGCGACCTCTTCTCCCAGTCCATCTGCCTATACTTCAACGACGACCTCACTGAACTTTGACCCTATATGTAAGGATGTTAGAAAATGGTGGTGAGCAATACGAGCAGACAATCTATTAAAATGTTGACTCACAAAATACATTTTCTGTATGTGTTATTTGTTAGCGTTATATTATTGTTGTAGCAATTTTATTATAGCCAATTTAACCCAAAAAGGACTTGAACTGGTAACCTGTTCCTTTCCTTGTCATTCTATCCCAGTGTCATCCTTTTGTCATTCCTTCAAAGCTTCTTGCATCTTTACAGTAGGCCTACATAAATTCATGCCAACATTTGACATAAAATAGCATGGTAACCATGGTAATTGTTTATGTGATATTCAACAGTACCTTTGTGGCTCTGCTGGGTTAAGATTTCCAGTTGTACAGAATGTGCAGGAAACCAAATTTACTATAACAGTAGCAATATCAGGTTTAGTCAGTCTGATATATAATATCAAATCCAATTTTATTGGTCACATACACATGGTTAGCAGATGTTATTGCGAGTTTAGCGAAATGTTATCCATAGTTCTATTAATCAGTGACCTGTCATTGTTATCAATATCTAGGCTATTTATCATTATTCACAATTATACACACATTTTTTACTCTAAAATGTGCATACTGTATGTATGTCTGACCATAGACTCCTTTGTAAAAGCTGAGCTGTCTGAAGGGAGACCAACCATTGTTTGACTACTAGAGGTTCCCATGGCCTTACTGCCACCCATATCAAAGGGACTCTAGTGAAAGTGTGCAAGATGATTTTAAAATGTATCCTCTTTCATTGTAATGCTTTCAGAATGTTGAAAAAAATATTCTATTATTATTATCAAATAATCTCCAGTTGAAAAAAATGCCAGTTTGCACATTGCATAGATTTTTCTCCCTACCACAAGTGGTTAATTTTTAAGCAATCCAATCTGCTGTAAATCTGGGCATGGCTGCGGCAGATTTTCCCAACCCCCCCACTCTCAAGCTCCCTCCCCGACTCTCTCTCACACGTATCATTTTATACCACGGTGGGGGCCTTTAAGAATATTAAGGTGGCCATATTTGATAGATTTGTATCGCGTTTTTCAGTGCAGAAAGGGAGTTTTGTTGCGTGTGATCTTGAGACAGTTAGCTGGCATGGCTGATCATTGGTGGGGGGGGACAGTAACATTACAAGCAGTCAAACACCCCCTTTCTTGTTTCTTGTAACAATGTACATGTTTTTTGAGGAGGGAGGGGTGCGCGGAGAGAGGCAGAGAGAGAGAGAGAAAAGAAGAGGGGGGGGGGGCGTTCTGCAATAATATAGTCAGCCATTTTTTATGTAAGGGGATTTTTCTTATTGGGGGGGTTGTTAAAAAATAAATATAAGAGCGGCCATCTTTGTTTCCCTGCCTTGTAGTGTAAAATATTCCAAAACGGCCCCCACTTTTTTCTGGTGTCGATTTGAATATTAAATAAATATCATAATTCCGGAGGGTTTCTGATTTCGAGGACGGAGCCGATGACAGGAATATAATGTCCTCTCCTCTCCGGTCCTGTGAGGAAGACCAGGGCATGTTGGTTAATTCCGAGGGAGTGGATTTTGATGAAGAAGACGAGGACGACGGAGATCTAGACGAGAACGCAAGCGACATAAACTCGCCGGCGGCGCCTCGAGAAACTGCAACACTAGCCGCGCCAGGTAGGCTATATTAGCTACAGTCGAAAGAGACACTGGCGAAAGACTCGGGAGCGCGCACACAAAATAGAAACAACATACGCCACATTTTTTTTTAAAGTACGCCAGGACACCCTGTGCCGCTCATCTCAATAGTTATCTGTTGCTGCAATATAATTAGTTGCGCGCCCGTTGCTCCAAAGGATAGCGCAGCTTTGAAATAGAAAGAGTTGAAGATTCCAACTTGTAAACAATTCCACAAAGTTGATCCTCCTCAACGTTGCTTTTCATCCTGACAATGCTGCCATATTCATAGATGTAAATAATATCTCAATGTTAATAGGTCGATGTGAAGTGTACAGCTCACGACATCACTGGTAGAAAACATGGACTCCTCAGCAATAAGCTTTCTGATTGTGATCTTTAGAACAGTGCTGTGATGTCTGTTCCCGAGGCGTGAGCGTTAAAACCGGATGATAGAGTAAGTGCTGGCATGACAGTGTAAATAAACTTGCCTCCTACCCCATGACGGTCTCCACTGTCATACTGACAGGGACGGTTTATGATAGGACACTGACACTACTCCCAAGTTCTGAATAGAACCGTTATGTGTAGCCTACAGGGCTATTGTTCCCACTCTCTTTTCGATGTCATAGCATACTAACACATGTAACACGTAGGCCTATAATACACAAAGCCTAGCAACTATTACCGTGAAGCCTAATTAAAGAAAGGACTTGCCCACAACAATTGCATGTGAAAAATACGATCAACAGAAATCTTATTTTACTCCAAATAAGTTTCTTTTTGAGGGATTACAGATTTGGCCTACCTGGGTCCACACCATAGAACATGTTTACATTATTTTACAGTTCGTTTTAATTAATACAATTACATTCATTTGCATGTATTCAATAGTGACATCAGATATTGCAGATCAGGATTTTGGAATATTCAACAAGGGACATTTTAGCATCTCGAGACAAGAGTGCGCTTCCCGCAGCGGCTCTAACCCCCCAGCGACCTGCGTTGGCGGTTGTTGCTGTTGTGGTCGGGACCCAGGTGTTGGAATTAATTGCGGGGAAGTAGGGTAGGGAGTCGTTTCAGTTCATCCGATAGAGACAGACTGGCTTGCGGCCTCAGAATCACCGGGCCCCGCGTGATGCTAATGCCGCCCCTGGCTGCAGTCTGCAGCAGAAATATGCGGAGACCTTGTCTGGGAGCGCGCTGCGTGTTGTAGCCCTACCAACAAAGACATGCCATTAAATCGAACTAATTTCTACCAAGTGCAATGGCGGTCGCAAGCGATAGTTTTTGGTGATGTTTTTCCCCCTTCTCTTCATCCCCCTGACAAAGCACAGGCTTCACTCTCTCTCACTCTCCAATAGGGTGCTGTCTCACTGTTTGCCAGGGGTAAAACTTGAATACAGGGATGAACGGTTCATTATCACTTACTGACCCTCAAAACGTGGGATGTCGTGTCTTCGAAATAAATCTATTACATGTTTGATTTTTTTTTCTTTTCCCAATTCATTATTGCGGAAAAATATATTGCCATGGACATAACGTTTTAGAAGCCCTTAAGCACTGTGTAACATGTAGCCTACATAAGGCCGTACTTTCATATGTCTCAGCCTCACATTTTCAATGCCACCATGAACAACATTATTGTGTGTTGTGAGGCGTTCATTAACAGATAAGCCAGATATGGATTTGGTTTTCACTGAACTGATACCAAGCAGCTGTCATTTCCACTTATCAGTCAAACTCACTGACTGGAACTAATTCAGCATGTCACAATTCAGTCAATCTCGAAGGTTGTGTTAAGACACTATACTCTCCCATATTACACATTTGGTGTCAACGCACACATGACAGTGTGTTGGTGAGAGGCTTTTGTTGTGCTTAATTGTGTTCAGAAGAGATTAGATTGACAATTCAAAGCCTTCAAAGATGATTATATTCAATATGATTTAGTCACATGTCTCTCTTTCTCTCTTCCATCCCCCTCTCTTCTCTTCAATCCCCAGTAGAGGAAGAAAGGGAAGCATCAGACAGGGCCAGTCTAGGGAGGAAGAAACGAGGGCCCAAGAAGAAGGAGACAAAGAAGAAGGAGAAAGAGAAAGAAGGAAAACCGGTTAAAGCCAAAAAACGGAAAAAGATTGTAAGCTTCTCGATCATTACGGTCCATCAACCGCCACACATTCTGATGACACGTCATTCTATTTCATTTGCTTAATTGAAGTCATAGTTTTTTTTCTATCTGTGACATTACATATTGATTTAGCATCCCCACCCTCTCTTCTGTTCTTTCTCTCTTCCTCACTTTCCCTCTCTCCCCTTCTTTTCTCCTCTCCCCCTCTCAGGAAAGTGATGTAGAGAGAGACTCGGAGCGAGAGAGAGATTATGGTGAGAACTCCGACAGCGCAGCGAGTGACTTCTCTGGCGAGAAAAAGAAGAAGAAGAAACACAAGGAAAAGAAGGAGAAGAAAACCAAGAAGAAGAAAAAAGATGATGGGGACAGCACGCACGAGGAGACAACAAAGGTAAGAAGAACACAACAAGAAAGTGCTATTGTTGCAGTTGTTGTTGTTTTGCTTCATTTTTTACACATTCTGATGGCTCAAGTCTTCAAGCTCTCTGACTGGTTGTTTCTCTCCTGCAGCCAATAGAACAGAAGACGTCGGCCCAGCTGGCTATGGACTGGGGTCTGGAGGATGTGGATCATACATTCACTGAAGATGATTACCGCACACTCACCAACTACAAAGCCTTCAGCCAGTCCATGAGGTATAGTTGGCCTGCTATAGTGATTGACTGTCAGCGAGATGACTCAAGGAGTTATTGTGTATTTCATTTGTCTAGTTCACTACCAACCGTGGAACAATTCCCTCCTTTCACAATCCCTCAGAAACAACAATTTCTAGTTCAAATGTATTTTCAAGTTCAAGATTATTTTCCACACTGTTCAAAATCAATTGTCATTACTGTTCTGTACATCAAACACTCAGCTCTTCTTCCTCACCTTCCTCTTCGTCTTCCCAGGCCCATGATCGCCAAGAAGAACCCTAAGATCCCCATGTCTAAGATGATGACCATCCTGGGGGTTAAGTGGAGGGAGTTCAGCTCCAACAACCCCTTCAAGGGCTCCGGTGCTGCAGCCGTGGCAGCTGCAGCCGCCGCCGCCGCCATCGCTGTCGCCGAGCAGGTCTCCGCGGCAACCCCATCCCCGGAGCCGCCTCCACCCCGGAAGCAGCCCCAACCCCCACGGCCGCCCCCCCAGCCGCCACCCCCGCTCCGCAAGGCCAAGACCAAAGAGGGCAAAGGTCAGAGGATGAGAGAGAATGGTGGAGTGGTGGAGTGTGTCATGTATAGCAAGGACTGATTGAATTGAAATGGAATTGGTCCCAAATTGTAGTCTGGACCCTCAGACATGTTGTAGCCCTGATCTGGCACACCTGATGCAATTCGTCAAGGGTTTGGGTGATAGTCGACTAATTCAATCTGGTGTGCCAGTTTAGGGCTAGAACAAATATGTGAAACGTCTGAGGACCCCAAGGAGAGGTTTGGGAAATCCCACGCTAGAGCACTAGTAGAAATCTTGACTTCATTCTGTCCCTGTTTCTCAGGCCCTGGGTATAAGAAGAGTCGCAGTAAGAGTCCTCGTGTTCTGGCTGAGAGGAAGAAGGCGGTGGCAGCAGCAGTAGCGGCTTCAGTAGCTAAAGCCAAGAAGATGTCCCCCATACGCATAAAACTGGGGGCCTTAGGCAACAAGAGGAAGAAGAGCAGCTCTGTAAGTACTATAATGCTGTGAATTTGGATCTATAGATGTGCAGTGTAGGCCAATGTATGTGGGAGCATGCTGGTGTATGAGAGTCGACCGATTGGTGTTTCTCTCTCTCTCTCTCTCTCTCTCTCTCTCTCTCTCTCTCTCTCTCTCTCTCTCTCTCTCTCTCTCTCTCTCTCTCTCTCTCTCTCTCTCTCTCTCTCTCTCTCAATTCAATTCAATTCAATTCAATTCAGTTCAGTTCAATTTAAACGGTTTTATTGGCATGGGAAACATGTGTTTACATTGCCAAGGCAAGTGAAATAGATAATAAACAAAAGTGAAACAAACAATAAAAAATGTACAGTAAACGTTACACTCACAAAAGTTCCAAAATAATAAAGACATTTCATATTATGTGCAAATAGTTAAAGTACAAAAGGGAAAATAAATAAACATAAATATGGGTTGTATTTACAAATGTGTTTGTTTTTCACTGGTTGCCATTTTCTTGTGGCAACAGGTCACAGATCTTGCTGCTGTGATGACACACTGTGGTATTTCACCCAATAGATATGGGAGTTTATCAAAATTGAGTTTGTTTTCAAATTCTTTGTTGGTCTGTGTAATCTGAGGGAAATATGTGTCTCTAATATGGTCACACATTTGGCAGGAGGTTAGGAAGTGCAGCTCAGTTTCCATCTCATTTTGTGGGCAGTGTGCACATAGTCTGTTTTCTCTTGAGAGCCAGGTCTACCTATGGCGGCCTTTCTCAATAGCAAGGCTTTGCTCACTGAGTGTGTACATAGTCAAAGCTTTCCTTTTATTTTGGGTCAGTCACAGTGGTCAGGTATTCTGCCACTGTGTACTATCTGTTTAGGGACAAATAGCATTCTAGGTTGCTCTGTTTTTGTTGGTTAATTCTTTACAATGTGTCAAGTAATTATCCTTTTGTTTTCTCATGATTTGGTTGGGTCTAATTTTGTTGCTCTCCTGGGGATCTGCAGGGTCTGTTTTTGTTTGTGAACAGAGCCCCATGACCAGCTTGCTTAGGGGACTCTTCTCCAGGTTCATCTCTCTGTAGGAGATGGTTTTGTTATGGAAAGTTAGAGAATCGCTTCCTATTAGGTTGTTGTAGATGGCTCTTTTCTGGATTTTGATAATTAGAAGGTATGGGTCTAATTCTGCTCTGCATGCATTATTTGGTGTTTTACGTTGTACACAGAGGATATTTTGGGAGAATTCTCTCTCTCTCTCTCTCTCTCTATATATATATAGAGAGAATTCTCTCTCTCTCTATATATATATACAGTTGAAGTCGGAAGTTTACATACACTTAGGTTGGAGTCATTAAAACTCGTTTTTCACCCACTCCACAAATGTCTTGTTAACAAACTATAGTTTTGGCAAGTCGGTTAGGACATCTACTTTGTGCATGACACAGGTAATTTTTCCAACACTTGTTTACAGTCAGATTATTTCACTTATAATTCACTGTATCACAAATCCAGTGGGACAGAAGTTTACTGTGCCTTTAAACAGCTTGGAATATTCCAGAAAATTATGTAATGTCTTTTGAAGCTTCTGATAGGCTAATTGACATAATTTGAGTCAGTTGGAGGTGTACCTGTGGATGTATTTCAAGGCCTACCTTCAAACTCAGTGCCTCTTTGCTTGACATCATGGGAAAATCAAGAGAAATCAGCCAAGACCTCAGAAAAAAAATTGTAGACCTCCACAAGCCTGGTTCATCCTTCGGAGCAATTTCCAAACGCCTGAAGGTACCACGTTCATCTGTACAAACAATAGTACGCAAGTATAAACACCATGGGACCACACAGCCGTCATACCGCTCAGGAAGGAGACACGTTCTGTCTCCTAGAGAGGAACGTACTTTGGTGCGAAAAGTGCAAATCAATCCCAGAACAACAGCAAAGAACCTTGTGAAGATGCTGGAGGAAACAAGTACAAAAGTATCTATATCCCCAGTAAAACGAGTCCTATATCGACATAACCTGAAAGGCCGCTCAGCAAGGAAGAAGCCACTGCTCCAAAACCGCCATAAAAATGCCAGACTATGGTTTGCAACTGCACATGGGGACAAAGATCGTACTTTTTGGAGAAATGTCCTCTGGTCTGATGAAACAAAAATAGAACTGTTTGGCCATAATGACCATCGTTATGTTTGGAGGAAAAAGGGTGAGGCTTGCAAGCCGAAGAACACCATCCCAACCGTGATGCACAGGGATGGCAGCATCATGTAGTGGGGGTGCTTTGCTGCAGGAGGGACTGGTGCACTTCACAATATAGGTGGCATCATGAGGATGGAACACTATGTGGATATATTGAAGCAACGTCTCAAGTCATCAGTCAGGAAGTTAAAGCTTGGTCACAAATGGGTCTTCCAAATGGACAATGACCCCAAGCATACTTCCAAAGTTGTGGCAAAATGGCTTAAGGACAACAAAGTCAAGATATTAGAGTGGCCATCACAAAGCCTTGACCTCAATCCCATAGAAAATTTGTGGGCAGAAGTGAAAAAGCGTGTGCGAGCAAGGAGGCCTGCAAACCTGATTCAGTTACACCAGCTCTGTCAGGAGGAATGGGCCAAAATTCACCCAACTTATTGTGGGAAGCTTGTGGAAGGCTACCTGAAACGTTTGACCCAAGTTAAACAATTTAAAGGCAATGCTACCAAATACTAATTGAGTGTATGTAAATTTCTGACCCACTGGGAATGTGATGAAAGAAATAAAAGCTGAAATAAATCATTCTCTCTACTATTATTCTGACATTTCACATTCTTAAAATAAAGTGGTGATCCTAACTGACCTAAGACAGGGAATTTTTACTTGGATTAAATGTCAGGAATTGTGAAAAACTGAGTTTAAATGTATTTGGCTAAGGTATATGTAAACATCCGACTTCAACCTTATATTATAAATAAACTCAGTAAAATAGGAACGTCCTCTCACTGTCAACTGCTTTTATTTTCAGCAAACTTAACGTGTAAATATTTGTATGAACATAACAAGATTTAACAACTGAGACATAAACTGAACAAGTTCCACAGACATGTGACTAACAGAAATGGAATAATGTGTCCCTGAACAAAGGGGGGGTCAAAATCAAAAGTAACTGTCAGTATATGGTGTGGCCACCAGCTGCATTAAGTACTGCAGTGCATCTCCTCCTCATGGACTGCACCAGATTTGCCAGTTCTTGCTGTGAAATGTTACCCCACTATTCCACCAAGGCAACTGCAATTTCGCAGGCATTTCTGGGGGGAATGGGCATAGCCCTCACCCTCCGATCCAACAGGTTCCAGACGTGCTCAATTGGATTGAGATCCGGGCTCTTCGCTGGCCACGCCAGAACACTGACATTCCTGTCTTGCAGGAAATCACGCACAGAACGAGCAGTATGGCTGGTGGCATTGTCATGCTGGAGGGTCATGTCAGGATGAGCCTGCAGGAAGGGTACCACATGAGGGAGGAGGATGTCTTCCCTGTAACGCACAGCGTTGAGATTGCCTGTAATGACGCCAAGCTCAGTGCGATGATGCTGTGACACACCGTTCCAGACCATGACGGACCCTCCACCTCCAAATCGATCCTGCTCCAGAGTACAGTCCTCGGTGTAACGCTCATTCCTTCGACGGTAAACACGAATCCGACCATGACCCCTGGCGAGACAAAACCGCAACTCGTCAGTGAAGAGCACTTTTTTCCAGTCCTGTCTTGTCCAGCGACGATGTCTGGTGAGGACCTGCCTTACAACAGGCCTACAAGCCCTCAGTCCAGCCTCTCTCAGCCTATTGCGGACAGTCTGAGCACTGATGGAGGGATTGTGCGTTCCTGGTGTAACTCGGGCAGTTGTTGTTGCCATCCTGTACCTGTCCCGCAGGTGTGATGTTCAGATGTACCGATTCTGTGCAGGTGTTGTTACTCGTGGTCTGCCACTGCGAGGACGATCAGCTGTCCGTCCTGTCTCCCTGTAGCACTGTCTTAGGCGTCTCACAGTACGGACATTGCAATTTATTGCCCTGGCCACATCTGCAGTCCTCATGCCTCCTTGCAGCATGCCTAAGGCACCTGAAACCCCACCTCTTTAAGAAATACCTAGGATAGGATAAAGTAATCCTTCTCACCCCCCCCCCCCCTTAAAAGATTTAGATGCACTATTGTAAAGTGGCTGTTCCACTGGATGTCATAAGGTGAATGCACCAATTTGTAAGTCGCTCTGGATAAGAGCGTCTGCTAAATGACTTAAATGTAAATGTAAATGTAAATGTTCACGCAGATGAGTAGGGACCCTGGGCATCTTTGTTTTGGTGTTTTTCAGAGTCAGTAGAAAGGCCTCTTTAGTGTCCTAAGTTTTCATAACTGTGACCTTAATTGCCTACCGTCTGTAAGCTGTTAGTGTCTTAACGACCGTTCCACAGGTGCATGTTGATGAATTGTTTATGGTTCAAGCATGGGAAACAGTGTTTAAACCCTTTACAATGAATATCTGTGAAGTTATTTGGATTTTTACAAATTATCTTTGAAAAACAGCATCCTGAAAAAGGGACGTTTCTTTTTTTGCTGAGTTCATGTATATATCTAACTCCATCCCTTCCTCTCAGAGTGGTGATGATGTTGATGAGGAGGACTCGCTGCAGGAGGACTCCAGTGTCCACAGCTCCTCGGTCCGCTCCGACAGCTCCTCCCGGGTCAAGAAGAACAAGAGAGGACGTCCGGCCAAGAAGAATAGGAAAAGTAAACAAAATGTACCATAATTTTTTTTTATAAACTCTGAATCTGTCTGACTTATGCTCAGCATGTGATGTCTCTCTGTCTTTTCTCCTTCTCCCTCTCTCCCACCCCCTCTCTTATCCCCCTTCCCTTTTCCCTCCTCATTTTTCCCTCCCCAATTTCTCTCTCTCTCGCAGTGCTGGATGAGGGTGAGGTGGAGGGGGATGGTTATGAGACAGACCACCAGGACTACTGTGAGGTGTGCCAGCAGGGAGGGGAGATCATTCTGTGTGACACCTGTCCTAGGGCCTACCACCTGGTCTGTCTGGAGCCTGAGCTGGAGAAGGCCCCCGAGGGCAAGTGGAGTTGCCCCCACTGTGTGAGTACCATACCTTAATCCTCAAAGTTGGTGTTAATAATCCTCAAGTCTGTCTATTTGACTGATTGTTTATGTCAGCATTACAGACAGAGCTGCGTGGAATGCTACTGTTAGTGTGTACTCTATTCACAGTGAGCTTTCAGAAAGTATTCAGACCCCTTGACTTTTTACACATTTTGTTACGTTACAGCCTTATTCTAAAATGGATTAAATTGTTTTTTTCCCCCTCCTCAATCTACACACAATAGCCCATAATGACAAAGAAAAACTGTTTTTTAGACATTTTTGCTATAAAAATTATTTTAAAAACCCGTAAATATCACATTTACAGTTGAAGTCGGAAGTTTACATACACCTTAGCCAAAGACATTTAAACTCAGTTTTTCGCAATTCCTGACATTTAATCCAAGTAAAAAATCCCTGTTTTAGGTCAGTTAGGATCACCACTTTATTTTAAGAACGTGAAATTTCAGAATAATAGTAGAGAGAATGATTTATTTCAGCTTTTATTTCTTTCATCACATTCACAGTGGGTCAGAAGTTTACATACACAATTAGTATTTGGTAGCATTGCCTTTAAATTGTTTAGCTTGGGTCAAACATTTCAGGTAGCCTTCCACAAGCTTCCCACAATAAGTTGGGTGAATTTTGGCCCATTCCTCCTGACAGAGCTGGTGTAACTGAGTCAGGTTTGTAGGCCTCCTTGCTCGCACACACTTTTTCAGTTTTGCCCACAAATTTTCAATGGGATTGAGGTCAGGGCTTTGTGATGGCCACTCCAATACCTTGACTTTGTTGTCCTTAAGCCATTTTGCCACAACTTTGGAAGTATGCTTGGGGTAATTGTCCATTTGGAAGACCCATTTGCGACCAAGCTTTAACTTCCTGACTGATGTCTTGAGATGTTGCTTCAATATATCCACATATTTTTTTTGCCTCATGATGCCATCTATTTTGTGAAGTGCACCAGTCCCTCCTGCAGCAAAGCACCCCCACAACATGATGCTGCCACCCCCGTGCTTCACGGTTGGGATGGTGTTCTTTGGCTTGCAAGCCTCCCCCTTTTTCCTCCAAACATAACGATGGTCATTATGGCCAAACAGTTCTATTTTGTTTCATCAGACCAGAGGACATTTCTCCAAAAAGTATGATCTTTGTCCCCATGTGCAGTTGCAAACCATAGTCTGGCTTTTTAATGGCGGTTTTGGAGCAGTGGCTTCTTCCTTGCTGAGCAGCCTTTCAGGTTATGTCGATATAGAACTCGTTTTACTGTGGATATAGATACTTTTGTACCTGTTTCCTCCAGCATCTTCACAAGGTCCTTTGCTGTTGTTCTGGGATTGATTTGCACTTTTCGCACCAAAGTACGTTAATCTCTAGGAGACAGAACGCGTCTCCTTCCTGAGCGGTATGACGGCTGTGTGGTCCCATGGTGTTTATACTTGCGTACTATTGTTTGTACAGATGAACGTGGTACCTTCAGGCGTTTGGAAATTGCTCCGAAGGATGAACCAGACTTGTGGAGGTTTCCAATTTCTTTTCTGAGGTCTTGGCTGATTTCTTTTGATTTTCCCATGATGTCAAGCCAAGAGGCACTGCGTTTGAAGGTAGGCCTTGAAATACATCCACAGGTACACCTTCAATTGACTCAAATTATGTCAATTAGCCTATCAGAAGCTTCTAAAGCTATGATATAATTTTCTGGAATTTTCCAAACTGTTTAAAGGCACAGTCAACTTATTGTATGTAAACTTCTGACCCGCTGGAATTGTGATACAGTGAATGATAAGTGAAATAATCTGTCTGTAAACAATTATTGGAAAAATTACCTGTGTCATGCACAAAGTAGATGTACTAACTGACTTGCCAAAACTATAGTTTGTTAACATAAAATTTGTGGAGTGGTTGAAAAATGAGTTTTAATGACTCCAACCTAAGTGTATGTAAACTTCCGACTTCAACTGTACGTAAGTATTCAGACCCTTTACTCAGTACTTTGTTGAAGCACTTTCGGGAGCGATTACAGCCTCGAGTCTTCTTGGGTATGACGCTAAAAGCTTTGCACACCTGTATATGGGGAAGTTTCTCCCATTCTTCTCTGCAGATTCTCTCAAGCTCTGTCAGGTTGGATGGGGAGCGTTGCTGCACAGCTATTTTCAGGTCTCTCCAGAGATGTTCGATCGGGTTCAAGTCCGGGCTCTGGGCCACTCAAGGACATTCAGAAACTTTTCCCGAAGACACTCCTGCGTTGTCTTGGCTGTGTGCTTAGGGTCGTTGTCCTGTTGGAAGGTGAACCTTCGCCCCATTCTGAGGTCCTGAGCGCTTTGGAGCAGGTTGTCATCAAGGATCTCTCTGTACTTTGCTCTGTTCATCTTTCCCATGATCCTGACTCGAGTGGCTTTCAGCTTGCCACTCTACCACAAAGGCCTGATTGGTGGCGTGCTGCTGAGATAGTTGTCCTTCTGGAAGGTTATTCCATCTCCACAGAGGAACTCTGGAGCTCCGTCAGAGTGAACATCGAGTGCTTGGTCACCTCCCTGACCAAGGCCGATTGCTCAGTTTTGACCGGCGGAGTCTTGGGTTCCAAACTTCTTCCTTTTAAGAATTCTGGAGGCCACTGTGTTCTTGGGGACCTTCAATGCTGCAGAAATATCTTGGTACCCTTCCCCATATCTGTGCCTCATCACAATCCTGTGTGAGCTCTATGGACAATTTCTTCGACCTCATGGCTTGTTTTTTGCTCTGACATGCTCTGTCAACTGTGGGACCTTATATAGACAGGTGTGTGCCTTTCCAAATCATGTCCAATCAATTGAATTTACCACAGGTAGACTCCAAACAAGTTGTAGAAAAATCTCAAGGATGTTTCATGGAAACAGGATGCACCTGAGCTCAATTTCGAGTCTCATACCAAAGGGTCTGAATACTTATGTAAGTAAGGTATTTCTGATTTCTAAAAACCTGTTTTTGCCTTGTCATTTTAGGGTATTGTGTGTTTATTGATGAGATAGTTTTAATTTTTTTAAATACATTTTAGAATAAGGCTGTAACGTAACAAAATGCGTATGGAAAAAGTCAAGGGGTCTGAGTACTTTCTGAATGCACTGTAAGGTATCATCAGACATATAAACCCTACCAATGATGATGATAATGGATAATGGATCAAATTATTTTATTTACCTATTAATTCCCCATGGACTCTTCTCCTCTTCTCCTGTCCTTCTTCTCTCCTCTTCTCCTGTCCTCCTCATTTTCTCCTGTCCTCCTCCTCTCCCCTTCTCCTCTCCTGTCCTCTTCCTCTTCCTCTTCTCCTCTCCTGTCCTCTTCCTCTTCTCCTCTCCTGTCCTCTTCCTCTTCTCCTCTCCTGTCCTCCTCCCCTCCTCTTCTCCTCTCCTGTCCTCTTTCTCTCCTCTTCTCCTCTCCTGTCCTCCTCTTCTCCTCTCCTGTCCTCCTCCTCTCCTCTTCTCCTCTCCTGTCCTCCTCCCCTCCTCTTCTCCTCTCCTGTCCTCTTTCTCTCCTCTTCTCCTCTCCTGTCCTCCTCCTCTCCTCTTCTCCTCTCCTGTCCTCTTCCTCTCCTCTTCTCCTGCAGGAGAAAGAGGGGATACAGTGGGAAGCGAAGGATGAGGACTTTGAGGAGTTTGAGGAGGAGAGTGAGGACATGGTGGTACCAGAGGTACCTGGGGTTGGACTGCTGGTAGGACTGGAGGAAGAGGAGGATGACCACATTGAGTTCTGCAGGGTCTGTAAAGATGGGGGGGAACTATTATGCTGTGACACCTGCACTTCCTCCTACCACATCCACTGTCTCAACCCGCCCCTGCCTGAGATCCCCAACGGAGAGTGGCTGTGTCCACGCTGCACTGTAAGTCTTGTTTGTTTGTTATCATTATGTGCACAATGCCACTATGAGGCCAAATTCAAAATGTCCACATTGTGTGGACAATAAAGCTTTCCTATTGTATTCTATTCTATTCAGTCTACTCTACCTTACTCTAATCTATTCTGATTCTTCATTTTCGTCTTCTACCCCCAGTGTCCTGCTATCAAGGGCAGGGTGCAGAGGATCCTCCACTGGCGATGGGGCGAGCCCCCCGATCCTGTACCCGCGCCCCCTGCCCCCGATACCTCTCCTGATGCTCCCCCGCCACCCCCCATGAAGGGCAGGGCTGAGAGGGAGTTCTTTGTCAAGCTGACCGGACAGTCCTACTGGCACTGTACCTGGATCACTGAACTACAGGTGAGAGGGAAAGAGAGGGAGAGGAAAGGGAGAGAGAAGTTGGCAGGGAGAGAGGGAGAGAGAGTGAAACAGTTGGAGGAGAGGCTGATGTAATGATATGAAAAACGACAACACGCTTAGCATGCAGGTATCCTACACACTTCCCTTCCTTGTTTTCATTCAACACATTCTCTCTTTCCTCCATCTATTCCTCTCTACTTGTTTCTCTTCTTTTCCATCCCTCCAGCTGGAGATCTTCCACTCGGTGATGTTCCGTAACTACCAGAGGAAGACAGATATGGATGAGCCTCCCAGTCTGGACTATGGGTCGGGGGGAGAGGAGGAGAGTGTTAAGAGTGAGAAGAGGAGGCTGAAAGACCCAGACTATGCTGCCCTGGATGACAAGTTCTATAAATACGGCATCAAGCCTGAATGGATGATGGTCCACCGCATCATCAACCACAGGTACGTGTGCATGTGGGGTGTGCTGGGGAGAGGGGGGGGGTTGTTTGTGTTTGTGTATGTGTATGAGATGGGGGGTGGGCGGGCAGGTTGGGGTGTGTGTGTGTATGTGTGAAGCGGGGGGGGGGGGGGGGGGGTGTATGTATGTGTGTGTGTGCTAGTTTATTGATTGTGTGCAGTTCTGTCCATAATATGTGTGTGTGTGTGTGTGTGTGTGTGTGTGTGTGTGTGTGTGTGTGTGTGTGTGTGTGTGTGTGTGTGTGTGTGTGTGTGTGTGTGTGTGTGTGTGTGTGTGTTTCCCAGTATGGACAAGAAAGGGATATACCACTACCTGGTCAAGTGGAGAGACCTGACCTATGACCAGTGCACATGGGAGAGAGACGATCTGGAGATGCCAGAGTTTGTCATTCACAAGGCCAACTACTGGGCACACAGGTACTGGACTAGTGTACTGGCCAAATGGCATCCATGTTGGCACTTAACACTACTACAGTGAATCTGTCTTAATGTCAGTGTCAACATGCTGAACGTCACAGTTCTACATCACAAACCAAGTTTGGCAAACCTTGTATGCTGTTGTAAATAGCTCAGGGACACTGGATTGATGATTGATAGATTGATTGATGGATCGATTGATTGATTGATTCAGGGATGAGGTGATGAAGGAGGCCCCAGACATGCCGAGGAGGATGAGGAGGATGAGGATGGAAGAGAGCGAAGACCCCCACAGATCACCTGTCAACGACGTGAGTTCTGATTGGCTCACTCACTCTGTAACAGCCACATCTATTGGTCGTCATTCCGGTAGCCGATCAACTCTCACTACCAAGTCAAAACACTAGTGTCATTCTGTACAATGATGTTTTTTCCCCCCTTACATCACCATCCGTCTTTCTCTTTATCTTCCAGCCTACAATAAAGTACGAGGAGCAGCCAGACTTTGTGACGGCGACGAGGGGCACTCTGCACCTGTACCAGCTGGAGGGGCTCAACTGGCTGCGTTTCAGCTGGGCACAGGGCACTGACACCATCCTGGCAGACGAGATGGGGCTGGGCAAGACTATCCAGACCATCGTGTTCCTCTACTCACTCTTCAAAGAGGTAGGACGGCACCTTTAGGAGCCCTGTGTTCTGTGTGCTATGCAAATTCCCTCTTGAGTATCATGTTGTCATTTTAATAGAATAATAAAGTATTCTATTCATCTTTGTAAAAAAAAAGAATCTCTCCTCCCCTCTTCCCCCCACCAAGGGCCACACTAGGGGCCCGTTTCTGGTGAGTGCCCCCCTCTCCACCATCATTAACTGGGAGAGAGAGTTTGAGATGTGGGCCCCTGACTTCTACGTGGTGACCTACACAGGGGACAAGGACAGCAGAGCCATCATCAGAGAGAACGAGCTGACCTTCGACGACACGGCCGTACGGGGAGGGAAGAAAACCTTCAAACTGAGGGTGAGGACGGAGGGGAGGGAGGGGAGGGGAGGAGGGGGCAGAGGAATGACATGAGAGAAAGCTCAGATCTGTTCATCCTATCTTCTAAAAAAGAAAAAACATCTAATATCTGCTTCTGTTTCTCTCTGTCCCTCTCCCTCTCTCCCCTCTCTCTCCCGTCTCTCTCCTCCCTCCTCCTCTCTCTCTCTCTCTCTCTCTCTCCCCTCTCTATCCCCTCTCTGTCTCTCCCCTCTCTCTCCCCCCCTCCTCCTCTTTCTCTCCTCTCCAGAGAGAAGCCCCTATAAAGTTCCATGTCCTGTTGACGTCCTATGAGCTGGTGACGATAGACCAGACCTCCCTGAAGTCTATAGACTGGGCCTGTCTAGTGGTGGACGAAGCCCACCGCCTCAAGAACAACCAGAGCAAGGTAGGCTGCACCTGTTTGGTTTTGTTTTGTGTGTGTGCGTTTGTACTGTATTTAACTTTGGCCAATCAGATCACGTCTCTCTGTTCCTACTCCCCGCCTACACGCAGCAACTCAAGAAGGAGACACCAACACAGAGAATAGTGAGGCGCTGGGCAGAGGAGAGAGGCTCAATGCTGCAGGAGTTTTTTGACAATACTGATTGGAATACGGTCAAAGATTCATCCACCCAGGACTCATCCATCAACATTGAGGAATATACATCGTCAGTCACAGGCTTCATTAGGAAATGTGTTGATGATGTTGTATCCACAATAAGAATCCAGACATACCCCGACCCAGTTTTGCACGACACCCTCCATCATCAAGTTTGCTGACGGCACCGCGGTTGTAGGTCTGATAACCAACAACGACGAGTCAGCCTATAGGGAGGAGGTAAGTGAACTGGCATTGTGGTGCCAGGACAACAATCTCTCCCTCAACACCAGCAAAACAAAGGAGGTGATTGTTGACTTCAGGAAGCAGAGGAGGAAACATTCCCTGATCCACATCACCAGGACTACAGTACAGAGAGTCAAGAGTTTTAAGTTCCTCGGCGTCCACGTCACCGTGGACTTGTCATGGACCAACACCACCACCACCATTGTCAAGAGGGCGCAACAGAGTTTCTACTTCTTAAGGCAGCTGAGGAAATCCTCTCCAAATACTACCGCTGCACCATTGAGAGCGTCCTGACCGGTTGCTTCACGGCCTGGTATGGGAATTGTTCCGTCCACGACCACAAGGCCCTCCAGCAGATGATGAAGCTGGCCCAGTACATCACTGGGACCGTGCGTCCACCCATCCAGGATATCTACTTGAAACAGTCATTTGAGGAAGGCCCACAGCATAATCAAGGACCCCATACACCCCAGCCACAAGCTGTTCGCTCCCGTACCATCGTGAAGATAGTATCGGAGCGTGAGGTCTGATACCAACAGACTCAGAGACCGTTTGTATCTACAAGCCATCAGACTGCCGAACAGTTGAACTGGACTGACCACCTGCTCTGATTCTCCACACCGTAGCACACATGCACTCACTCATGCACACGCACACACACACACACACACACACACACACATTCATGCTACACACACTTCACAGTTGCTGCTACCAGACTCTTATTATACTGCTCAATTTATACAATTGCCCCCCCAATCCCCCTTTCCCAAATACACGTGTAAATATTGGACTATAAATTGTGCCTTCCTGTATTATACTTATGCCTGTATTATACTTATGCTAAAATGTTTATTCTATTCTACTGAGTTATTTACTTTATGCTCGTAATCTTATATTTTATTATTTCTTATTGTTGTTGCATTGTCGAGAAGGAACCTGCAAGTAAGCATTTAATTTCATTGGCCTTGTGCGCGATGTATACGAGTACAAGGCAAGCAGGTACGAGCTATCCGTTAGGGACGCAAAAAGACAATACAGACTCAAACTTGAATTGATGTTCAACAACTCAGACTCACTTTGCATGTGGCAAGGACTCCAGACTATCAAAGACTACAAAGGCACATCCAACTATGCGGTGACCACTGAAGCCTCCCTCCCAGACGAGCTCAACATATTCTATGCTCACTTCGAGGAAGACAATACCGAGCCATCCAGGAAGACTCTCGCTAATCATAAAACTTGAAATCTTACAGAATTTCCTCTAGAAAGACAATGAACGTCAACAATCAATCAATCGTTTAATCAATCAATTAATTATTGCCTGTGTTTTCTCTCCTCAGTTCTTCAGACGTCTGAATGACTATACGATTGACCACAAGCTGCTGCTGACTGGTACTCCTCTACAGAACAACCTGGAGGAGCTGTTTCACCTGCTCAACTTCCTCACTCCCAACCGTTTCAAGTAGGGGAACACACACACACACACACACATATTCACATAATGGCTGCGTTTACACAGACAGACTAATTCTGATCTTTTGCCACTAATTGGTATTTTGACCTATCAGATCAATAATTAGGCCAAATATAAGAATTGGGCTCTCTGTATAAACACAGCCATATAAACACATACACATAACATGTACATATAGACTGACACCGACTTGGACGTATGTGGATGTATAGATGCACACACTCATAGGCTGCGTTTAGACAGGCAGCCCAATTCTGATATTTTTTCCCCATTAATTGGTCTTTTGACCAATCAGATCAGCTCTGAAAAAGAGCTGACGTGAAAAGATCTGATGTGATTGGCCGAAAGACCAATTAGTGGAATCGAGCTGCTTGTCTAAACGCAGCCATATATGCAAGCAAACCACTCACACACAACACAGTCATGCATCTCTACTTCTATTTGCATGTTTTCAACCTAAATATCCTCCATTCACCAGACATCCTTTCACTCTCTCCCTCCCCTCCATCTCCCTCCTCCCTCTGTAGTAATCTGGAGGGGTTCCTGGAGGAGTTTGCAGACATCTCCAAGGAGGACCAGATCCAGAAGCTCCATGACCTGCTGGGTCCCCACATGTTGAGGAGGCTGAAGGCTGACGTCTTCAAGAACATGCCGGCAAAGACTGAGCTCATCGTACGAGTGGAACTAAGCCCCATGCAGAAGTAAGGAGGAGCGGGGTGGAGAGAGAGTGGGGGAGTGGTGGGGGAGGATGCATGGAGGGAGAAAGGAGAGGAGAGGAACGAAAGGACAGGAATAGTGAAAGAGTGAGGGAAGAGAGGAGGGAAAGGCGTATGGTAGATAAAGATACTGAAAAAGAGAGTGAGGGAGTAGTTAACAAGTTAATCATAAAAATAATCACACACTAACTGTGTCTTTCTTCATTGATGTATTATAACAGGAAATACTACAAGTTGATTCTGACGAGGAACTTTGAGGCTCTGAACTCTAAAGGAGGAGGTAACCAGGTGTCTCTACTCAACATCATGATGGACCTGAAGAAGTGTGCCAACCACCCCTACCTCTTCCCCGTCGCCTCCATGGTAACTATGATCATAATGATAAACTGAGTGTACAAAACATTAGGAACACCTGCTCTTTCCATGACGGACTGACCAGGTGAATCAAATCATATGAAATCAAATTTGTTGGGGCGGTATGGGAATTGGAGTGGGTCTACCGTTTCCGGGATGATAGTGTTGATGTGAGCCATGTCCAGCCTTTCAAAGCACTTCATGGCTACCAACGTGAGTGCTACGGGTCGGTAGTCATTTATGCAGGTTACCTTCACTTTCTTGGGCACAGGGACTATGGTGGTCTGCTTGAAACATGTAGGTATTACAGACTCGGTAAGGGAGAGGTTGAAAATGTCAGTGAAGACACTTGCCAGTTGGTCTGCACATGTTCTGAGTACATGTCCTGGTAATCCGTCTGGCCCCGTGGCCTTGTGAATGTTGACCTGTTTAAAGTTTTTGCTCACATCGGCTACGGAGAGCGTGATCACACAGACGTCTGAAACAGCTGGTGCTCTCATGCATGTTTCAGTGGTGCTTGCCTCGAAGCGAGCATAAAAGGTATTTAGCCCGTCTGGTAGGCTTGCGTCACTGGGCAGCTCACGGCTGAGTTTACCTTTGTGGTCCGTAACACTTTGCAAGCTCCGCCACATCCGAAGAGCGTCGGAGCCGGTTGAGTAGGATTCGATCTTGGTCCTGTATTGACGCTTTGCCTGTTTGTTGGTTCATCTGAGGGCATGGCAGGATTTCTTATAAATTTCCGGATTAATGTCCCGCTCCTTAAAAGCGGCAGGTCTAGCCTTGAGCTCGGTGCAGATGTTGCCTGTAATCCATGGCTTCTGGTTGGGATATGTACGTACAGTCACTGTGGGGACAGTGTCGTCGATGCACTTATTGATGAAGCCAGTGACTGAGGTGGGATACTCCTCAATGCCATTGGATGAATGCCGGAACATATTCCAGTCTGTGCTAGAAAAACAATCCTTCAGCGTAGCATTCACGTCATCTGACCACTTCCGTATTGAGCGAGTCACTGGTACTTCCTGCTTTAGATTTTGCTTGTAAGCAGGAATCAGGAGGATAGAATTATGGTCAGATTTGCCAAATGGAGGGCGAGGGAGAGCTTTGCATGTGTCTCTGTGTGTGGAGTACAGGTGGTCTAGAGTTTTTTTCCCTCTGGTTGCACATGTGACATGCTGGTAGAAAGGAGATAAAACTAATTTAAGTTTGCCTGTATTAAAGTCCCCGAACACTAGGAGCGCCGCTTCTGGATGAGCATTTTCTTGTTTACTTATGGCCTTATACAGCTCATTGAATGCGGCCTTAGTGCCAGTTTCGGTTTGTGGTGGTAAATAGACGGCTATGAAAAATATGGTAGATAGAGTGGTCTACAGCTTATCTTGGTAGATAGTGTGGTCTACAGCTTATTATGTTGTACTCTACCTCAGACGAGCAATACCTCGAGCCTACCTTAATATTAGACATCGCGCACCAGCTGCTATTTACAAATAGACACAAACCCCCAACCCTAGCAGACATAGCTGTTCTGTCCTGCCGATGTACGGAAAACACAGCCAACTGTATATTATCCGTGTCGTCGTTCAGCCACGACTTGGTGAAACATAAGATATGACCGTTTTTAATGTCCCATTGGTAGGATAGTCTCGAACAGAGCCCATCCAGTGTTTTCTCCAGTGTTTGCACGCTAATAGAACAGATGGTAGAGGTGAGTTACCCTCTTGCCGACAAATTCTCACAAGGCACCCTGATCTGCGCCCCCTGTATTTCCTTATTTTCTTCATGTGAATGACAGGGATTTGGGCCTTGTCTGGGAGCAACATTATATCCTTCCTGTCAGACTCATTAATTAAGGTGAAAGCTATGGTCCCTTGTTGATGTCACCTGTTAAATCCACTTTAATCAGTGTAGATGAAGGGGAAGAGACAGGTCAAAGAAGGATTTTTAAGCCTTGAGACAATTGAGACATGGATTGTGTATGTGTGCCATTCAGACGGTGACTGTGCAAGACAAAATATTTAAGTGGCCTTTGAACGGGTTATGGTAGGAGGTGCCAGGCGCATCGGTTTCAGTGTGTCAAGAACTGCAATGCTGCTGGGCTTTTCACTCCTAACAGTTTCACGTGTGTATCAGTAATGGTCCACCACCCAAAGGACATCCAGCCAACTTGACACAACTGTGGGAAGCATTGGAGTCAACATGGGCCAGCATCCCTGTGGAACGCTTTCGACACCTAGTACTCCATGCCCCGAAGAATTGAGGCTGTTCTGAAGGCAATAGCTGGTGCAACTCAATATTAGTGTATATTATCTTAAGTCACATTTTCAACAGTAAGGACACTGTAATTCACCTCTAAATTGCAGAACAGTGATACATTCTGGTAGGTTTGAGTAGTATAGCTACAAATGTATTCAGCCTATTATTACAGTCTAAGGGGGGAAAAAACCTAGGAATATGCATTAATGTAAACATGACCACAAATGTTCATGGAAATGAAAGAGTTCACGTTCTTTCAGTTATTCAAGTTCAATAAAGAAGTTATATCTGTATAATGTATGAGTTATATGTCATCACATGGCCATGGTGTGATGTCTTTACCGTGGTATTAGGAAGCCCGCAAGACGGCGAGCGGAGCGTACGAGGGCACGGACCTCACAAAGGCTTCTGGGAAACTGACTCTGTTGCAGAAGATGATGAGGAAACTGAAGGACCAGGGACACCGGGTGCTAGTCTTCTCACAGGTTGGTACACACACACACACGTACACACGCACACACACACGCAAATACAAACATGCGCACTGTTAGCACTTCCGTAACCATTTCTCTTCTCTCTCCTGCTCTCCTCCCTCCCTCCTCTCTCCCTGGTAGATGACTAAGATGTTGGACCTGCTTGAGGACTTCTTGGACTTTGAGGGTTATAAGTACGAGAGGATCGACGGAGGAGTCACAGGAGCTCTGAGACAGGAGGCCATAGACAGGTTCAATGGTGAGGCAGACACTCAGTCTACTGCAGGTTCTAGAAACAAATACAAGCCATTTAGATGAAAGGGAACATTGCGATTTTTTCCCCCTTCTCATTATCAGTGTCTAATGCAATTTATTTCTCTCCCCATCTCACTTTCTTTATCTCCCTCTCTCACGCTCTCGATCTCCCTCTCTCTCTCTCTCTCTCTCTCTCTCTCTCTCTCTCTCTCTCTCTCTCTCTTTCTCTCTGTCTCACTCTCTCAGCTCCTGGTGCTCCTCAATTCTGTTTCTTGCTGTCCACCAGGGCAGGGGGTCTGGGTATTAACCTGGCTACAGCAGACACTGTTGTCATCTTCGACTCAGACTGGAACCCCCACAATGACATCCAGGTAGACTGTCACTTGAATGTTGAAATAATGTCCATTATTGAAAAAACAAGTCTGAAGGACATTCATGTAGAATTTACATCAATTTCCATGCACTTAATTTTTGCTCTTTAAACATCATACAAACAGTAAATAAGTGGCTTATCTGCCTTTGCCTTCCGTCCTGCTAGCTAACGTTTAATCGCTGGAAAATAAATGGGACGAACTGAAAGCACGTATATACCTACCAACGGGACATTAAAAACTGTAATATCTTATGTCGTGGCTGAACGACGATATTAAGAACATACAGCTGGCGGGTTATACACTCTATCGGCAGGATAGAACAGGAGCCTCTGGTAAGACACGGGGCGGGGGCCTATGCATATATGTAAACAACAGCTGGTGCATGATATCTAAGGAAGTCTCTAGGTTTTGCTCGCCTGAGGTAGAGTATCTCATGATAAGCTGTAGACCACACTATCTACCTAGAGAGTTTTCATCTGTATTTTTTGTAGTTGTCTACATACCACCACAGACCAATGCTGGCACTAAAACCGCACTCAATCAGCTGTATATACCGCCATAAGCAAACAGGAAAACACTCATCCAGAGGCGGCGCTCCTAGTGGCCGGGGAATTTAATGCAGGGAAACTTAAATCAGTTTTACCTCATTTCTATCAGCATGTTAAATGTGCAACCAGAGGGGAAAAAAATTCTAGACCACCTTTACTCCACACACAAAGACGTGTACAAAGCTCTCCTTCCACATCCATTTGGCAAATCTGACCATAATTATATCCTCCTGATTCCTGCTTACAAGCAAAAATGAAAGCAGGAAGCACCAGTGACTCGATCAATAAAAAAGTGGTGAGATGAAGCAGATGCTAAACTACAGGACTGTTTTGCTAGCACAGACTGGAATATGTTCCGGGATTCTTCCGATGGCATTGAGGAGTAACCCGGAAGCTTATAAGAAATCCCGCTATGCCCTCCGATGAACCATCAAACAGGCAAAGCGTCAATACAGGACTAAGATCGAATCGTACTACACCGGCTCCGATGCTCGTCGGATGTGGCAGGGCTTGCAAACTACAAAGGGAAGCACAGCCGAGAGCTGCCCAGTGACACGAGCCAACCAGACGAGCTAAATAACTTTGATGCTCGTTTCGAGGCAAGTAACACTGAAACATGCATGAGCGCATCAGCTGTTCCGGACGAGTGTGTAATCACACTCTCCGCAGACAATGTGAGTAAGACCTTTAAACAGGTCAACATTCACAAGGCTGCAGGGCCAGACGGATTACCAGGACGTGTACTCTGAGCATGCGCTGACCAACTAGCAAGTGTCTTCACTGACATTTTCAACCTCTCCCTGTCTGAGTCTGTAATACCAACATGTTTCAAGCAGACCCCCATAGTGCCTGTGCCCAAGAACACTAAGGTAACCTGCCTAAATGACTACTGACCCGTAGCACTCACGTCTGTAGCCATGAAGTGCTTTGAAAGGCTGGTCATGGCTCACATCAACACCATTATCCCAGAAACCCTAGACCCACTCCAATTTGCATACCGCACCAACAGATCCACAGATTATGCAATCTCTATTGCACTCCACACTGCCCTTTCCCACCTGGATAAAAGGAACACCTATGTGTGAATGCTATTCATTGACTACAGCTCAGCGTTCAACACCATAGCGCCCTCAAAGCTCATCACTAAGCTAAGGACCCTGGGACTAAACACCTCCCTCTGCAACTGGATCCTGGACTTCCTGACGGGCCACCCTCAGGTGGTAAAGGTAGGTAACAACACATCCGCCACGCTGATCCTCAACACAATGGCCCCTCAGGGGTGCGTGATCAGTCCCCTCCTGTACTCCCTGTTCAATCATGACTGCACGGCCAGGCACGACTCCAACAACATCATTAAGTTTGCAGATGACAACAGTGGTAGGCCTGATCACGGACAACGATGAGACAGCCTATAGGGAGGAGGTCAGAGACCTGACAGTGTGGTGCAAGGACAGCAATTTCTCCCCCAACGTGATCAAGACAAAGGAGGTGATTGTGGACTACAGGAAAAGGAGGACCGAGCACGCCCCCATTCTCATTGATGGGGCTGTAGTGGAGCAGGTTGAGAGTTTCAAGTTCCTTGGCGTCCACATCACTAACACACTAACATGGTCGAAGCACACCAGACAGTCGTGAAGAGGGCACGACAAAACCTATTTCTCCTCAGGAGACTGAAAAGATTTGGCATGGGTCCTCAGATCCTCAAAAGGTTTTACAGCTGCACCATCGAGAGCTTCCTGAGTGGTTGCATCACTGCCTGTTATGGCAACTTCTCTGCCTCCGACCGCAAGGCACTATTCCCCCCTATTCTACGCTGCTGCTACTCTCTGTTATTATCTATGCATAGTCACTTTAATAACTCTACCTACATGTACATATTACCTCAGTTACCTCGACACCGGTGCCCCCACACATTGACTCTGTACCGGTACCCCATTTATATAGCCCTGCTGTTGTTATTTACTGCTGCTCTTTAATGATTTGTTATTCTTATCTCTTACTTTTTTTAGGTGTTTTCTTAAAACTGCATTGTTGGTTAAGGGCTTGTAAGTAAGCATTTCACTGTAAGGTCTACACCTGTTGTATTCGGCGCATGTGACATATACAATTTGATTTGATTTAATGGTTAATTCCTTAATCCCTTTTCTCTCTCCCTCATTCTGTGTCCATTCCCTACCTATCTCACTCTTTCCTCCCTCCTCTTCTCCCTCCTTCTCCCTCACAAGGCATTCAGTCGCGCCCACCGCATCGGGCAGGCCAACAAGGTGATGATCTACCGTTTCGTGACCCGTGCCAGTGTGGAGGAGCGCATCACCCAGGTGGCAAAGAGGAAGATGATGCTGACCCACCTGGTGGTGAGGCCCGGCCTGGGCTCCAAGGCTGGATCCATGTCCAAACAGGAACTGGACGACATCCTCAAGTTCGGCACCGAGGAACTCTTCAAGGACGAGATCGAATGTAAGTGACATTTGTTGATTGGTTTGATTTGATTGATGATCGATTGTGGGGGATGGGAGGAGGATAGGAGAAAGGGGGAGGGGGGAGGTGGAAGGATAGAGGAGGAGCAGGAGGAGGATGTAGGGATTAACAGAGGAAGAAATGCGAGGATAGGACATTTATTTGGGGTATATGTTTAGATGTCAGAGATTTAGGAGAATTCTCTAATATACATTGCATTTTGGGGGTTGTTACATACATCTTTATATAGATCGATTTTAGTCACATCCTAATCTGTGTTTCACCACCGTTTTCTATTCCCCCAAAGTCCTCTCACCACCACGTATGTCCACTCTCTCTCCCCTACGCTGTCCAGCGGGGGACAACAGGGATGATGAGGGCAGTGTGATCCACTACGACAGCTCAGCCATCGAGAGACTGCTGGACCGGAGCCAGGACGCTACAGACGACACAGACATGCAGAACATGAACGAATACCTCAGCTCCTTCAAAGTGGCCCGCTACATGGTTCGAGAGGAGGATAAGGTGAGAAAGGGAAGGAGAGAGAGGGGGAAGGAGAGAGAGGGGGAAGGGAGAGGTGAGGTTTTGGGGGGGCAGTTGGGGAATACCTCAGCTCCTTCAAAGTACCTGGCTACATGGTTCGAGAGGATAAGGTGATGTACAGAGAGAGCGATGGAGAGAAGCTGTTGGAGAGAGAAGTGATAGATAACTTTACTGTTTTTGTATGCTTTAATGTATACAAAAATGTGTATGGCACTTTAGTGTACTTTTTAAAATATTTATCTATGTGTAAACTGTTAACACTGTCCATTGAGCTATTATACGGGTTTATAAGTAGATTATATCACACTGGTTATATGTAAACTGTTCTTCCATGTTCTTGCATGTGTGTATCCAGATTGAGGAGGTGGAGCGTGAGATCATTAAGCAGGAGGAGTGTGTGGACCCAGAATACTGGGAGAAGCTGCTGAGACATCACTATGAGCAACAACAGGAGGACCTGGCTAGTAAACTGGGCAAGGGCAAGAGAAACCGCAAGCCTGTCAACTACAACGACGCAGCACAGGAGGACCAAGGTAGGTAGTTGGTAACCATCAGTCCTAGTTGTCATGGAGATGGATTGAGGTGTCGTTTATGTAATTAGCATGCATCACTATGACAACATGGGCTATTTTGTACTGTCACACCTTAGGCATTCTGAATAACTTCTTCTTCTTTTTTATAATTAAAGAAGGGTTGGACTCCTCCTACTTCGTATTGGCCCATATATTGGTTCATCCATGATTGTTTTAAATAAAAGTTGTGCTCTCTGCTAGAATTAGATCATGTAATATGGTCTCTGTGCTATACGTTAGGTATTGCTAAATGGTAGCCGCATGGGGCCAGTGGGCCTAGCCTATTGACGGTACACCATGTGCTGTTTCAGAGTGGCATGCTGGTATTTCAGATAACCAGTCCGAGTACTCTGTGGGCTCTGAGGAGGAGGATGAAGACTTCGATGAGAGGCCAGAAGGTATGCCTAAGTACACAAGGCACAAACACATTTGGAATGAAGCCTCTTCTGTTGAATGTGTTGGGATGGATCACGTGTTAAACTCCTGTCCTCGACGGCCGAAGGTCTGCTGGTTTTAGCTCCTCCCTTGTACTTGATTGATTAGTAAGGAACTCCCCTCACCAGGTTGTCTAGGGCTAATTGGACAGAAATTGAAAGGAAATAATGAAAACCAGCAGACACACAGCCCTCCAGGTATTGAGTTTGACGCCCCTGTAACAGATGGATGATTAGATTTCAGATGTTATGGCTGCTTCACTCAAGTACCATAATGACTATGCTGCGTACTCTCCTGATTTCTCCTCTCTTTCTCTCTCTCTCTCTCTGTCTCTCTGTCTCTCTCTCTGTCTCTCTCTCTCTCTCTCTGTCTCTCTCTTTCTCTCTCTCTCTCTCTCTCTCTCTCTCTCTCTCTCTCTCTCTCTCTCTCTCTCTCTCTCTCTCTCTCTCACCCCCCCTTCATATTCTCTCTATCTTCGTCCAGGTTCTCGCCGACAGTCCCGTCGGCAGATGAGGAACGAGAGAGACAAGCCACTTCCCCCCCTGTTGGCCAGAGTAGGAGGAAACTTGGAGGTTAGAGACAACAACTTATCTGCTATTCTTGTTGAAATAAGAATTTATACATTCTGTATAGGGGTTATGAATATTATACAGTTGAAGTCGGATGTTTACATACACCTTAGCCAAATACATTTAAACTCAGTTTTTCACAATTCCTGACATTTAATCCTAGTAAAAATTCCCTGTCTTAGGTCAGTTAGGATCACCACTTTATTTTAAGAATGTAAAATGTCAGAATAATAGTAGAGAGAATGATTTATTTCAGCTTTTATTTATTCATCACATTCCCAGTAGGTCAGAAGTTTACATACACTCAATTAGTATTTGGTAGCATTGCCATTAAAATGTTTAGCTTGGGTCAAACGTTTCGGGTGGCCTTCCACAAGCTTCCCACAATAAGTTGTGTGAATTTTGGCCCATTCCTCCTGACAGAACTGGTGTAACTGAGTAAGGTTTGTAGGCCTCCTTGCTCGCACATGCTTTTTCAGTTCTGCCCACACATTTTCTATAGGTGTGAGGTCAGGGCTTTGTGATGGCCTCTCCAATACCTTGACTTTGTTATTGACAGAGTTCATCTGTCCAGTGTCTGTGTTATTTTGCACATCTTAATATTTTATTTTTATTGTCCAGTCTGAGATATGGCTTTTTCTTGCAACTCTGCCTAGAAGGCCAGCATCCCGGAGTCGCCTCTTCACTGTTGATGTTGAGTTTGGTGTTTTGCGGGTACTATTTAATGAAGATGCCAGTTGAGGACTAGTGAGGCGTCTGTTTCTTAAACTAGACACCGTAATGTACTTGTCCTCTTGCTCAGTTGTGCACCGGGGCCTCCCACTCCTCTTTCTATTCTGCTTAGAGCCAGTTTGCGCTGTTCTGTGAAGGGAGTAGTACACAGCGCTGTACGAGATCTTCAGTTTTTTGGCAATTTCTCGCATGGAATAGCCTTCATTTCTCAGAACAATAATAGACTGACGAGTTTCAGAAGAAAGTTATTTGTTTCTGGTAATTTTGAACCTGTAATCGAAGCCACAAATGCTGATGCTCCAGATACTCAACTAGTCGAAAGAAGGCCAGTTTTATTGCTTCTTTAATTAGAACAGAGTTTTCAGCTGTGCTAACATAATTGCAAAAGGGGTTTCTAATGATCAATTAGCCTTTTAAAATGATAAACTTGGATTAGCTAACACAACATGCCATTGGAACACAGGAGTGATGGTTGCTGATAATGGGCCTCTGTACGCCTATGTAGATATTCCATTAACAAATCAGTCGTTTCCAGCTACAATAGTCATTTACAACATTAACAATGTCTACACTGTCTTTCTGATCAATTTGATGTTATTGTAATGGACAAAAAATATGCTTTTCTTTCAAAAACAAGGACATTTCTAAGTGACCCCAAACTTTTGAACGGTAGGGTATGGTTATGAATGTGTAATGAAGTCCTTATGTCCTCTCTCCCCTCAAGGTATTGGGCTTCAACACGCGCCAGAGGAAAGCCTTCCTAAACGCGGTGATGCGTTGGGGCATGCCCGCACAGGACGCCTTCTCCTGCCAGTGGCTGGTCAGAGACCTGAGGGGCAAGAGTGAGAAGGAGTTCAAGTGAGTGGAGTGGGACTGATATGGCATGGCGGCCTTATTGTTTGAGTCATAGGCAGGCTAAAGTATGAGCTTACACTGAGTTCTTCATGCTACAATGTTGCTGCTGGTCTGTTCCCTCTCTGTCGTCTGTTTTTCTCTCTTCCCCCTTTTTTGCTGCCTCTCTGCCTTGTTCTCTCCCTCACTTCTCTCATCTTATGTATCAATCTCTTCCCTCTCTCCTCCCTTTTTCTTTTCCAGGGCGTATGTCTCCCTGTTCATGCGTCACCTGTGTGAGCCCGTGGCCGACGGTGCCGAGACGTTTGCCGACGGCGTGCCGAGGGAGGGCCTGTGTCGGCAGCCTGTGCTCACCCGCATCGGGGTCATGTCCCTGGTCAAGAAGAAGGTCAGGGGTCAAAGTGTATCTTAGAAACCACAATGCTAAGCTAACAGGCTAGCTAGCTACATAAAACAGCAATTGTCTGTTTTTTGGCAAAGCTTTAATTGATTCAGACCTGTCAGACCAGAATCGTATGAGGTAATACAGATATTTCACAGTTATTCAACTTCTTTCGTTTCCACTAAGACATTTTCCCAGGCTGTGACTTCCTTGTAACATAATGATAAATCAATAATAGACAGAAAATTAGGGTCAATTTCTTTCCAGGGGAAAGGGACTGTTGGCTAGAATAGAACAGAACAGAATAAAATACTTTATTGCTTGATTTTGTCACAACCCCCTTCCTCAGATCCAGGAGTTTGAGCACATCAATGGGCGGTGGAGTCTTCCAGAACTGAAGCCAGAGATGAAGCCAGAGGCCCTGAGACCAGAGGTCAGTGTGTCTTCTTCCTCCAGAGCCTCCTCCCCTGGGGGGACCATGAAGACCGCTACGCCCACCCCTGACCCCAGCTGTACCTCAGACAACACCCCCTGCACCTCAAAACCAGGTGGGTGAACAAAGACATGCGCACAGATGCAGGCACGCAGCTCACAGGATGCCCAGCAGAGGGCACTCAAGTCTGACTGTGATAACTGTGTGTCGAAACTACAGTAGGCTACATTCATCAATCTGACTCCATTATTATGTGGATAAATGCTACATGAAATGCGTGGTACGTTACAGAATAACACAGAGTAAATGACTATCACCAATAGGCTAAGACTTAACGTGGTTACACGTGTCTTCAGTTTAGAATAATCTCTGAGCGAAAGGGTCTGTACACATATGGGGCTCGATGAAATAACGATGAAATAAACCAAGTCTAAATATATAGCAATGTAATACTGGCACATTTTACCAGAGAAAACTCTGACCTTTTATCCAGGGAAAAAACTTAAGTCACCCCCACCCTAAATATACATGACTCAGCATTCTGCTGTTGAAAAACATAAGGCATGACATCACACCCAGATATGAGTCAAATCAACTCAATTCAATTTGAATGTGCCTGAAACCGGTCAAACCGGTGACTTTGAAAATCCCTCAACACGGAATACATACAGTTGAAGTCGGAAGTTTACATACACTTAGGTTGGAGTCATTAAAAGTCGCTTTTCAACCACTCCACAAATTTCTTGTTCACAAAATATAGTTTTGGCAAGTCGATTAGGACATCTACTTTGTGCATGACACAAGGAATCTTTCCAACAATTGTTAACAGACAGATTATTTCACTTATAAATCACTGTATCACAATTCCAGTGCGTCAGAAGTTTACATACACTAAGTTAACTGTGCCTTTAAACAGCTTGGAAAATTCCAGAAAACGATGTCATGGCTTTAGAAGCTTCTGATAGGCTAATTTACATAATTTGAGTCAATTGGAGGTGTACCTGTGGATGTATTTCAAGGCCTACTTTCAAACTCAGTGCCTCTTGGCTTGACATCATGGGAAAATCAAAAGAAATCAGTCAAGACCTCAGAAAAGAATTGTAGACCTCCACAAGTCTGGTTCATCCTTGGGAGCAATTTCCAAACGCCTGAAGGTACCACGTTCATCTGTACAAACAATAGTACGCAAGTGCTATTAGTACGCAACACCATGGGATCACACAGCCGTCATACCGCTCAGGAAGGAGACGCGTTCTGTCTCCTAGAGATGAACGTACTTTGGTGCGAATAGTGCAAATCAATCCCAGAACAACAGCAAAGGACCCTGTGAAGATGCTGGAGGAAGCAGGTACAAAAGTGTCTATATCCACAGTCAAACGAATCCTTTATCGACATAACCTGATAGGCCGCTCAACAAGGAAGAAGCCACTGCTCCAAAAACGCCATAAAAATGCCAGACTATAGTTTGCAACTGCACATGGGGACAAAGATCGTACTTTTTGGAGAAATGTCCTCTGGTCTGATGAAACAAAAATAGAACTGTTTGGCCATAATGACCATTGTTATGTTTGGAGGAAAAAGGGGGAGGCTTGCAAGCCGAAGAACACCATCCCAACCGTGAAGCACGGGGGTGGCAGCATCATATTGTGGGGTGATTTGCTGCAGGAGGGACTGGTGCACTTCACAAAATAGATGGCATCATGATGAAGGAAAATGATCTGAAGACATCAGTCAGGAAGTTAAAGCTTGGTTGCAAATGGGTCTTCCAAATGGACAATGACCCCAAGCATATTTCCAAAATTGTGGCAAAATGGCTTAAGGACAACAAAGTCAAGGTATTGGAGTGGCCATCACAAATCCATGACCTCAATCCTATAGAACATTTGTGGGCAGACATGAAAAAGCGTGTGCGAGCGTGTGCGAGCAAAATTCACCCCACTTGTTGTGGGATACTTGTGGAAAGCTACCCGAAACGTTTGACCCAAGTTAAACAATTAAATGGCAATGCTACCAAATACTAATTGAGTGTATGTAAACTTCTGACCCACTGGGAATGATGAAAGAAGTTAAAGCTGAAATAAATCATTCACTCTACTATTATTCTGACATTTCACATTCTTAAAATAAAGTGGTGATCCTAACTGACCAAAGACAGGGAATTTTTACTTGGATTAAATGTCAGGAATTGTGAAAAACTGAGTTTAAATGTGTTTGGTTGAGGTGTATGTAAACATCCGACTTCAACTGTACATTGCAATAAGACATATCAAAAGGAATGGATATAATGCATTTCTAATCTCTTGAAACAAACCGAACACGACAATTGAAGTCGCACAAACATTCACAACATCAGGTCCGGTTTTAATCACTTTCCAGGAGACAAGTGGAATCTCCTGTAGGCCGCTGTCCTGTCGAGGGCTGGAGGTACGAGTTCAGGATGTACCATGCTCTTTGAAGTTCAAAGATGTGGCCGTCTATCCGGACAATATCATAAATATCATAAATTGTGATTGAATCATCACGCTGTGCTCCCGTGCCAGCCAGTCGCCGACGCGTCTGAATCACAGAGTCCAAGAAGGTCATCATCTTTCCTACTGTGTGTGTGCGTGTGTGTGTGCGAGTGCGTGTGTGCGTGCGAGTGAGTGAGAAATGACCCCCTTGCATGTGTGTTGTGTTCAGCTACCCCTGCTCCGTCGGACAAACTAGAGAAGAACGGGAAAGATGGAGAGAAGGAAGAGGAAGATGAGGAGGGTAAGGCCTCATCTGAGCCAGAGAAAGATGGCGAGAAGGAGAAGGACGAGGGGAAGGAGGAAGAGAGCAACAAGAGTGCAGACCCTGAAGAGGTGAGAGATTGAACGTTATTAATTACACAGTTGACGGTCTTAATAAATCTTGCTACCAATAACTGTCACTGAACATTATGTTTTGTCATGTCCCCAGCCTCCAATCTCTACCAAAGAAGCACTACAAGAATTATCCCCTTGCACAACAACAGACAAGGAAGAGAAGGGTACAAAAGAGGAGGAGGAGGGGAAAGAAACCAAAACGACTGACACCCCTCCGGCCCTAGTGGAGGAGAAGAAAGTTGAGGAGGAGAGTAAGGAGGAGGGGTCTTCCGGAGAAACAACTAAGCAAGGGTCGGAGGTCAAAGATGAGAAACCAGGTAGTGTAACACTCTCGCCTGGAGAGAAGGTGGAGGAGGAGAAAGAGAAGGTCAACAACAAGGAAAAAGACATGGAGAAGAGTGAGGAGGCCCCTGTCCTCACAGAAGGGCCAGACAACATGGAAAGGATGGAGCGACAGCAACCCTCTGACGTGATGAAAGGTGAGTGACCTCACCTGTCAGTCCGTCCGTCTGTACATGTCTGTTAGTTAGTTAGTTAGTTAGTTAGTTAGTTAGTGACTCACTGACTAGTCACTAGTAGATAGGTATAGACTATTAGGTATAGTTCAATGGCATCCACTTCTCTGAATGAACTGGCTTGTGTTTTTACTGCTCACAGAGGAAGTAAAAGGTGAAAAGGATGCTGGGAAAGAAGTGGCGAAGGAGGAGGTTGCCAAAGATGCCTTGCCGAAACCCCCCATCACCCCCCCCGAGCGACGGCGCTTCATGTTCAACATCGCTGACGGGGGCTTCACGGGTAAATGAGCCCTATCATATGACCCCTGTCATGTCTGCTACTGTGTATTAGAACGGAAGCAGCCCTTAGCCGTGGTATATCGGCCATATATCACAAACCCCCGAGGTGCCTTGTTGCTATTATAAACTAGTTACCAACGTAATTAGAGCAGTAAAAATATATGTTTTGTCATACCCGTGGTATACAGTCTGATATACCATGGCTGTCAGCCATTCAACATTCAGGGCTCAAACCACCCAGTTTAGAGGCAGAACTCACTGTGTCCTGGGTTGTTTCAACATGAATTCAATGTTATGCTGATGATCCCCCACAAAGAGCTCCGCACACAGTAACTTAGTATCAAATCAAATCAAATCGGGTTGGTCACAGACACGTATTTAGCAGATGTTATTGCGGGTGTAGCGAAATGCTTGTATCATGGGTTGTTTTAACGTCAATGTTTTCAGTATCACAGGTTGCTATTATAACATTGACACACAAAGTTATGTTGACGATTCCCCACAAAGATCTCCACACACAGTGGCGGATCACACTCAGTATCAGATGTTGTTTTAACATTGACACAGCATTATGCTGCTGTCCCTGTGCTCAGCAACATACACAGTGGCATAATACACTTAGTCCGTATCACTGGTTGTTATGACATTGACACAACGTTACGTGGATGTTATAACACTGACCCAACATTATGCTGACGTTTCACACTGCAGAGCTGCATACACTGTGGCAGAACGAGGAGCGGGCGGCCATCTCCTCCGGGAAGATGAATGAGATCTGGCACCGGCGACACGACTTCTGGCTGCTGGCGGGAATCGTACTGTATCCTTGACTGTGGTTGCCGCGGAGACCGTCTTGTGGTGTTTATTTATCTGTCATGCTGCGGCAGTGGCTTCGTGAGAAGTCCACCCGCCGGTGCATTTGTGTAGCAGAGAGGTATTAGATTGTATCTGCAGAAATCTACACATGGAATAGAGATTGGAACAGTCCATTCTGTTCTATTTGTATGAATTTACTAGAATGCCAAATATCCAATCCAACCCTAGCCTTCCTACCACAAGAAACAATAAAGATCTGAAAGGATTCAATAGGAATACGCTTGATGAGGATAGCCCTATTCATAGAAGTTGTGCTAAAATACTTATTACTACTGACAGACTAGGTGTTGCTTTGGCTAATGGTGTATTGAGCTGTATGACCCTTGACCCCTGCGTATCAGTCATGGCTATGCACGGTGGCAGGACATCCAGAACGATCCCCAGTTTGCTATCGTCAACGAGCCCTTCAAGTCGCAGGCCAACAAGGGCAACTTCCTTGAGATGAAGAACAAGTTCCTGGCCCGCCGCTTCAAGGTGCGACACCACATAACATGACATGTGACACAACATGACATGGTATGAGGGTGAAAAAACATGACATGGCATAACAGTGTAGCATGGTATAACCTTCATAGCATAGCATAACTAGAAGGCCTGGAAACACTCTGGAACCTACACATCAAATGACATACTATAACATTACCATAACATAACTATGACACAACAAAATCCAACCATGACACAGACAAGACCGTCAGGATTCAGGGCAAGATTTTGTACTATTCAATTAAGCAATAATGCCCGACGGGGTGTGGTATATGGCCAATATACCACGGCTAAGGACTGATCTTATGCCTGACGCAACACGGAGTTCCTGGATACATCCCTTAGCCATGGGATATTGGCCGTATATCACAAACCCCCGAGATGCCTTATTGTTATTATAAACTGGTTACCAACGTAAATAGAGCAGTAAAATACATGTTTTGTCATACCCGTGGTATACGGTCTGATATACCATGGTTGTCAGCCAATCAGCATTCAGGGCTTGAACCACCCAGTTTATAATATCTAATAGAAAACATCTGTTTGAAGGATGTAAGAACAAGACAGACCCTATGAGAGACAGATATTGGGTTGACAGATCGGGTTGGTATTGCTGACCGGTGCATTTGTGAAATGGCACTCATCCTGTTTTTGACGGCCTCACGTGTTTCATACCCTGACCTCAACATCCGCATTCTCTCTCTCTCTCTCTCTCTCTCTCTCTCTCTCTCTCTCTCTCTCTCTCTCTCTCTCTCTCTCTCTCTCTCTCTCTCTCTCTCTCTCTCGCTCTCTCTCTCTCTCTCGCGCTCTCGCTCTCTCTTTCTCCTTTCTCTGTCCTTCTCTCTCTCTCGCTCTCTCCTTCTCCTTTCTCTGTCATTTCTCTCTCTCTCTCTCTCTCTCTCTCTCTCTCTCTCTCTCTCTCTCTCTCTCGCGCTCTCGCGCTCTCTCTCTCTCTCTCTCTCGCGCTCTCGCTCTCTCTTTCTCCTTTCTCTGTCCTTCTCTCTCTCTCGCTCTCTCCTTCTCCTTTCTCTGTCATTTCTCTCTCTCTCTCTCTCTCTCTCTCTCTCTCTCTCTCTCTCTCTCTCTCTCTCTCTCTCTCTCGCTCTCTCTCTCTCTCTCTCTCTCTCTCTCTCTCTCTCGCGCTCTCGCTCTCTCTTTCTCCTTTCTCTGTCCTTCTCTCTCTCTCGCTCTCTCCTTCTCCTTTCTCTGTCATTTCTCTCTCTCTCTCTCTCTCTCTCTCTCTCTCTCTCTCTCTCTCTCTCTCTCTCTCTCTCTCTCTTTCTTTCTCTCTCTTTCTTTCTCTTTCTTTCTCTCTGACCCCGAATTATGGTGTTGAATAAATCACAGCTGGCTAAAATAAAACTGTAAATATGAATATAATCTCTAGAATTTCTACAAACATGTCATCTATTGTTTTCCTCCTCCTCCTCCTCACCCCACACCCACCTATACGGTATCTCTCTCCTCTCTCTCTCTCTAACATCTTCCTCATTACAGTTCAGATCAATGAAATTCAATAGAACTGTATTGCCATGATGTGCAGTAGATACTGTAGATATACTGTATGTCAAAAAGCAGAAGAGTTTTATGATGGTCCGGCAGGTGGTTAGAGCGTTGGGTCAGTAACCGAAAGGTTGCTGGATCGAATCCCTGAGCTGACAAGGTAAAAATCTGTCGTTCTGCCCCTGAACAAGGCAGTTAAACCACTGTTCCTAGGCTGTCATTGTAAATAAGAACTTGTTCTTAACTGACTTGCCTAGTTAAATAAAAAAAAATAAAAGGAAAGAACTGACTGTAACAATGTGCGCTGGGAGTAAGTATTTTAATAAAATAAACGGAACATAATGCAAAACAAGAACCTTGAATAACGTACAGACATGAAACAGAAACAGAAACAATGACACCTGGGGAATGAACCAAAGAGAGTAACATATATAGGGCAGGGAATCAAGGAAGTGATGGAGTCCAGGTGAGTCTGACGTCGCGCAGTTGCGCGTAACGATGGTAACAGGTGTGCGCTGTAACGAGCAGCCTGGTGACCTAGAGGCCGGAGAGGGAGCAGACGTGACAATGACTCTCCTTGTTTCTCCCCCCCCCCAGTTATTAGAGCAGGCCCTGGTGATAGAGGAACAACTGAGACGGGCAGCCTACCTGAATATGACCCAGGACCCAGTCCACCCCGCCATGGCGTTGAACGCCCGTTATGCCGAGGTGGAGTGTCTGGCCGAGTCCCACCAACACCTCAGCAAGGAATCACTGGCCGGGAACAAACCGGCCAACGCCGTGCTGCATAAAGGTGAGGGGGAGTGTGGAAGGGGGTGGAGGGAGGATAGTGAGTCTGTGTGTGTGTGTGTGTGTGTGTGTGTGTGTGTGTGTGTGTGTGTGTGTGTGTGTGTGTGTGTGTGTGTGTGTGTGTGTGTGTGTGTGTGTGTGCGTGCGTGCGTGCGTGCGTGCGTGCGTGCGTGCGTGTCTGTATGCATTTATATCAGTGATAAAGGAACACAGGCCCCCCCAGGCTATATGTTTTCAAGGTTCTTTGACCTAAATCTGTCCAGTAAGCCTCACAGAGCTGTTGCTGCCAGAGGCGAACATTTCACAATGTCATCATCAGGATAGAGTTACAATCTCAGAGGAGTTGGTATATTTGTACTGTTAATTTGAAAGGACAACATACTTGGTACATTTTCAACTGTTAAATGATGTTGAAAAGGAATGTTCAATACTGGCGGACTGCAGAGTTTGAAGGCTTTGGTTCTAGTCCAGCACCAACACACCGGATTCTCTATGCACCGTGACTCACGTTCGCTATGTGTCCCACTTCTAGTAGATAATGTACCCCGAACCCAGTGGAACTGAATAGTAGATGGTTGATGGTTGACTTAATAATAGTAAATGAAGAGGTGCCTGTTAACTGGAAACTGACCGTTGTGTTGGTGTAATGTCAGTGCTGAACCAGTTAGAGGAGCTGCTGAGCGACATGAAGGCTGACGTGACACGGCTCCCCGCCACGCTGTCCCGGGTCCCGCCCATCGCCGCACGCCTGCAGATGTCAGAGAGGAGCATCCTCAGCAGGCTGGCCAGCAAGGGCACTGACACACACCCGCCCCCGGTGAGCACACACGCATGCAAGCGTACACACACACACACACACACACACAACCCCACACTGGTTAAGATATTCTGGCTTCTGATGACTTGATTTAAGATTGATAATCAAATGAACCATCTGTCTCCTCTCCCTCCAGACCATCCCTCCAGGACCCTACGCCACTCCTCAGAACTTTGGGCACCCCTTCACCCCCAACCCCCCGGGAGTCTTACCCATGGGAGGAGCCAACTACAGCCAGATGCCTCCTGGATCCTTCGTATCAGGTCAGTGGCCCATACTGCACATATACCCATTCACTGAGAAGGGCTTTCCAAAACTACTGATGAAGGATTCACTGTTTATATCGGTTACGATTGACTTTAAGGGTGTCTACTCTGCAGCAGCTGCAATGTCCTCTGAAATCATTCATGGACTGTCTGATATAGTCAACAATTCACTAGAAAACCTTCATCAGTGGTGCTTTGGAAGAAGGCGTGTGTGCGTGCGTGCGTGCGTGCGTGCGTGCGTGCGTGCGTGCGTGCGTGCGTGCGTGCGTGCTCGATCCAAGTAGGTGGTCTGTACAGTCCAAATGGAGTAAACAGATCAATTTAGCTCAGTACACTGACACACATACACACACACATACATACATACATACATACATACACACACACACACACACACACACACACACACACACACACACACACACACACACACACACACACACACACACACACACACACACACACACACTTCTTCTTCCAGAGCACCACGGATGAAGGTTTTCTAGTGAATTGTTGACTATATCAGACAGTCCATGAATGATTTCAGAGGACATTGCAGCTGCTGCAGAGTAGACACCCTTAAAGTCAATCGTAACCGATATAAACCTGCCCCGCAATGGACGACCCAAGAAGCCCTGAGGATGGAGGGATGGAGAAGTATGTCACTATATTTGTGTTGATGTAGACCTAATAAGGTACAGTTCAGAATGCATTGGCTTCTGGCTTTGGCAACTTGGACAGATGGGTCAAATCTGTTCCAGATATGCATGGGGAATGTAGCATCTTTATATGGTCATACATTTTGTAGTGAGACATAATGTAGTGAAATATTTGCAGCTGTTGCTATATATAAATCATTGTGGTGAGGCTAGTACTTCTGTGTAGTAATCAGCATTTTTTTCTCAAATGGCACTGTGAGATTACTCCATGTTTTATATCACCCTCCTAAGCACTGTTTATTGAAGAAAACAGAGTTGAGTACGTCTTACCCTCGTCTGTCATGATATAACCTGCCAATGCGGGAGACGCTTAGATCAGTGAGATCCACGTGATCCACTTCATCTTCCTCTCTGTCGTCGTTGTTGTTGACAGATGGCCACCTGAAGTAGTCAGGTTCACAGCCAATCACAATCTCTGATGTCAGAATATTTTTTGTCACTTTGGGGCAGACCCCCCCCCCCCCCCCCCGCCCCAGAACTGGAATGATATCATTCTATTTCTATGGTGAATCCTAACTTCCACCTAGATGGAACTTTCACTTTGTCATGCGTTGATGGCAATGGGAGATTTAAGAGTTCAATGTAGGTGCAAGTTAGGATTCTCTCCTTTATCTTTTCAACTCGATCGTTAAAAAACCCTACAAATGGTTTTCTATCAGATGTTATGAACAAAGCTAGTAAAAATATTAAGGATTCTAGTACATTGGAACCCACCGACAATTTTGGAAGAATATTTGCAGATGTTTATTTTTTCTCCTAAAGGTTTATTGTACTCATTAAAGTGTTTTTTAATTAAAATCTCCTAAACTCTCCACCTCAAAGGTTTGTTGGCTTATTATCCAGCTCCTTCGTTCTTTCTTAGTCCTCTTCAACTGCCAATGATGGAATTTATTTTCCCTCCATTAGTTTGGGTACAGCAGATGTTGACCAGATACGTCTGCACTGGTTTGTGTTTGTGTTCCAAGACGTTTTGTAATGTAATAGAGATATGTGGTGAAACCTGATACTCTCGACTGGTATTACCTTGTAATTGGCCTGACCCAGTGTGCTGTCCAGTCCAGTCTGTCTGTAGCGTGGGCTCTGTCTGTATTCCAACGTCTTGATTTATGTAATTGCAGAGGGACCCGTCTGTCAGAGACATAGTATTTTTGGGAGCTTTTTCTGAACATCTCATTGCAGTGCAGTTTCGTACCGAGTTGCGGTGCCAAGATACAATTCAGTCTCCAGGGACTTTTGTACAAAGGTATTTTAAGAGGACACCAAACCACACAGAAGTTACTTGTGTAAACTCCTTGTTGGGACTTGTAAACTAGATCTCTCTTAGACCGAGCTGAATGTTGGGCTGAACGCTGGTGTTCAGAAATAGTCGCCAGATCGCCCGCCGTCTGTTCTCCGTGGGTGTTGAGTCTGAGTGGACCGTGCCGAGCTGAATGTTGTCTGAACGCACAGACGAACGCGCTGAACTCTCTCTCTCTCTCTCTCTCTCTCTCTGGAGAGAGCTGTACATATTTGGTACATGGGGGCGCATTGAGTTTGTTGTCTTGGTTGTTGTTACTGACCCCTTTTTAGAGAGAAGGAAAAAAGGTAGAGGGAGATGAGGAGAGATATGAGAGGGGGATAGAGAGAGGGTGAGGGAGAACAACTGTGAATGAAAAAAACAAGCAAACACTTATGTGACCTCGTAATAACCTCCTAATAACCTCAACAGTCTGTTAACCTCATCCTAGTCCTGAGTACGCAAAGCTGCTGCTGTCTCAAAGTAAACAATGTCTGTCTGCCCTGCTTCTTTTCTCATCATGTAACTTTAAGCTACATTTGGTGAACTCCAAACAAAAACGCATGACATATTGGACTCTCATACCAGTCACTTTCTGTGCTTTTCAACAGTCCTGAATTGTGGGAACACAAACTTTCAACAACATTGAAAGTCCCCCAAAATGCATTGCCCTCTGGGAATTATAACCGTGGTTGTCGTTGTTTCCATGACACCTCGAGGAAACTGACCCTCTCAGTATTGGAGTGTTGAGGGCCAGACAGAGTGTCTCTGCTACGGTACTGCCTGACTGTCACTCGTGTTGCCGTGCCGTTGCCGTGGCCACCCCTACCTCTCCCTCCCAGTCCCACCCAGTCTCTACAGCTCTGCCGCTTGTCTGCCCCCACAGAAGCCCCAGAAGCCCCGGGTGGCGGCGGCGCCGGCTTCCTGAAGACCAAGGAGCACAACATCATTCAGCGGCAGCGCGTGGTCGACCTGTGGAAGGACGGCAAGTCGGAGGGGTCCATAGGGCAGGAGCTGAGGATGCCTAAGTCCACGGTGCACAGCATCATCGTCAAGTATCGTCTCAGTAACACTGTGGAGAACCTCCCCCGCAATGGACGGCCCAAGAAACCCTGAGGATGGAGGGATGGAGAAGTACAGAGAAACTCTGAGGATGGAGGGATGGAGAAGTACAGAGAAACTCTGAGGATGGAGGGATGGAGAAGTACAGAGAAACTCTGAGGATGGAGGGATGGAGAAGTACAGAGAAACTCTGAGGATGGAGGGATGGAGAAGTACAGAGAAACTCTGAGGATGGAGGGATGGAGAAGTACAGAGAAACTCTGAGGATGGAGGGATGGAGAAGTACAGAGAAACTCTGAGGATGGAGGGATGGAGAAGTACAGAGAAACCCTGAGGATGGAGGGATGGAGAAGTACAGAGAAACTCTGAGGATGGAGGGATGGAGAAGTACAGAGAAACTCTGAGGATGGAGGGATGGAGAAGTACAGAGAAACCCTGAGGATGGAGGGATGGAGAAGTACAGAGAAACTCTGAGCATGGAGGGATGGAGAAGTACAGAGAAACCCTGAGGGTGGAGGGATGGAGAAGTACAGAGAAACTCTGAGGATGGAGGGATGGAGAAGTACAGAGAAACTCTGAGGATGGAGGGATGGAGAAGTACAGAGAAACCCTGAGGATGGAGGGATGGAGAAGTACAGAGAAACTCTGAGGATGGAGGGATGGAGAAGTACAGAGAAACTCTGAGGATGGAGGGATGGAGAAGTACAGAGAAACCCTGAGGATGGAGGGATGGAGAAGTACAGAGAAACTGAGGATGGAGGGATGGAGAAGTACAGAGAAACCCTGAGGATGGAGTACAGAGAAACTCTGAGGATGGAGGGATGGAGAAGTACAGAGAAACTCTGAGGATGGAGGGATGGAGAGAGAGAAACCCAGAGGATGGAGGGATGGAGAAGTACAGAGAAACCCTGAGGATGGAGGGATGGAGAAGTACAGAGAAACTGAGATGGAGGGATGGAGAGAGAGAAACCCTGAGGATGGAGGGATGGAGAGAGAGAAACCCTGAGGGTGGAGGGATGGAGAAGTACAGAAAAACTCAGAGAGAGAGAGAGGTGAATTGTCTGGCCCAAAAATAGAGGGAGAAAGAGGGGAGGAAAGAGGCCTGAAAGCTGACCCTGGAGGAGAAATGTTGGCAGAGAGGGGAAAAAACGAGAGTATGTTAATGTAATCAAGAGAGAATGTAGGTATGAACAGCTGAAAGAACAAAAAATGCAAAGAAAGGGGAGATTTGTCCTTTTTCATCCCTCCTTCCCTGTGTCAGACAAATCTACTGGCCCGTTCTGCTCCCGACCCCGGCCGCAACGTTTCCCTTCCGGAATCCTTCTTTATCCAATGGCGGAGTGAACGAGTCTGACCCCGCCCTCCTTTATTCTTCCTCAATCCCTCTCTCAGTCCTGCACAACTCCTCATCCCCCACTCCCTCTCTCTTTCTCTCTCACACACACACTCACACTCCCAAACACCGCAGACCTCACACACAACATGACCTAAACCTATTAAGACGACTTTCTCTTTCCGTAGCCACCCTCCTCTTGTAACGGCGGTCCTCCTCCTCTTCATCCGAAGAGGAGGAGCAGGGATTGAACCAAGGTGCAGCGCGTTGAAATGACATGAATGATTTATTAAATAAACAAAACGAACAAACACGAAAACGAACTATACTTGAAAATGATACAAAATAACAAAACGAAAGTAGACAGACCTGAACAACGAACTTACATACAACGTGAAGAACGAAATGAACAGGAACAGACTACATGAAATGAACAAACCGTAAACAGTCCCGTATGGTGCAAACATCGACACAGACACAGGAGACAACCACCCACAAACAAACCTTGTGAACAGCCTACCTAAATATGACTCTCAATTAGAGGAACGCCAAACACCTGCCTCCAATTGAGAGCCATACCAGGCAACCCTAAACCAACATAGAAACAGACAACATAGAATGCCCACCCAAACTCACGTCCTGACCAACTAACACACAAAACTAAACAGAAAACAGGTCAGGAACGTGACATAACCCCCCCCTCAAGATGCGTACTCCGAACGCATCACCAAAAAGTCCAGGGGAGGGTCTGGGTGGGCATCTGACCACGGTGGTGGCTTAGGCTCCGGGCGTGGTTCCCACCCCACCATAATCAATCCCCGCTTCCCTATCCTCCCCACAATGACCACCCTCCAAATAACCCCACCTAAATTTAGGGGCAACACCAGAATCAAGGACAGCTCTGGGACAAGGTAGCTCAGGACATAGGGATAGCTCAGGACAGAGGGATAGCTTAGGAGAGAGAGGTAGCTCAGGATAAAGAGGTAGCTCAGGATAGAGGGGCAACTCCGGACTGAAGGGCAGCTCCGGACAGAGAGACAGCTCTGGACTGAGGGGCAGTTCTGAATTACTAGCCGCTTCTGGCTGAGGGACAGCTCATGGCTGACTGACGGCTCTGGACGCTCATGGCAGGCTGACGGCTCTGGACGCTCATGGCAGGCTGACGGCTCTGGACGCTCATGGCAGGCTGACGGCTCTGGACGCTCATGGCAGGCTGACGGCTCTGGACGCTCATGGCAGGCTGACGGCTCTGGACGCTCATGGCTGGCTGACGGCTCTGGACGCTCATGGCTGGCTGACGGCTCTGGCTGCTCATGGCTCTCTGACGGCTCTGGCTGCTCATGGCTCTCTGACGGCTCTGGACGCTCATGGCAGGCTGACGGCTCTGGACGCTCATGGCAGGCTGACGGCTCTGGACGCTCATGGCAGCTTGACGGCTCTGGACGCTCATGGCAGCTTGACGGCTCTGGACGCTCATGGCAGCTTGACGGCTCTGGACGCTCATGGCTGGCTGACGGCTCTGGACGCTCATGGCTGGCTGACGGCTCTGGACGCTCATGGCTCTCTGATGGCTCTGGCTGCTCATGGCTCTCTGACGGCTCTGGCTGCTCATGGCTCTCTGACGGCTCTGGCTGCTCATGGCTCTCTGACGGCTCTGGCTGCTCATGGCTCTCTGACGGCTCTGGCTGCTCATGGCTCGCTGACGGCTCTGGCAGATCCTGTCTGGCTGGCGGCTCTGGCAGATCCTGTCTGGCTGGCGGCTCTGGCAGATCCTGTCTGATTGGCGGCTCTGGCAGATCCTGTCTGATTGGCGGCTCTGGCAGATCCTGTCTGGTTGGCGGCTCTGGCAGATCCTGTCTGACGGGCGGCTCTAGCGGCTCCTGTCTGGCGGACGGCTCTAGCGGCTCCTGTCTGGCGGACGGCTCTGTAGGCTCATGGCAGACGGGCGGCTTTGCAGGCTCATGGCAGACGGGCGGCTTATTGCAGACGGATGGCTCAGACGGCGCTGGGGAGACGGATGGCTCAGATGGCGCTGGGGAGACGGATGGCTCAGATGGCGCTGGGTAGACGGATGGCTCAGACGGCGCTGGGGAGACGGATGGCTCTGGCCGGATAAGGCGCACTGTAGACCTGGTGCGTGGTGCCGGAACTGGAGGCACCGGGCTAAGGACACGCACCTTCATACTAGTGCGGGGAGCAGGGACAGGGCACACTGAACTCTCAAAGCGTACTCTATACCTGGTGCGTGGTACCGGCACTGGTGGCACCTCAGGACTAGTACGGGGAGAAGTGACAGTGTGTACAGGACTTAGGAGACGCACAGGTGGCTTAGTGCGTGGGGCCGGAACTGGAGGCACCGAACTGGATACACGCACTATAGGGAGAGTGCGTGGAGGAGGAACAGGGCTCTGGAAATGCCCTGGTAGCCTAGTGCGTAGTGTAGGCACTGTAGGTACTAGGCTGGGGCGGGGAGGTGGCACCGGAAATACCGGACCGTGCAGGCGTACTGGCTCTCTTGAGCATTGAGCCTGCCCAACCTTACCTGGTTGAATGCTCCCGGTCGCCCGCCCAGTGCGGGGAGGTGGAATAACCCGCACCGGGCTGTGTAGGCGAACCGGGGAAACCATGCGTAAGGCAGGTGCCATGTATGCCGGCCCGAGGAGACGCACTGGAGACCAGACGCGTTGAGCCGGCCTCATGACACCTGGCTCAATGCCCAATCTAGCCCTACCAGTGCGGGGAGGTGGAATAACCCGCACCGGGCTATGCACACGTACAGGAGACACCGTGCGCTCTACTGCGTAACACGGTGTCTGCCCGTACTCCCGCTCTCCACGGTTAGCCTGGGAAGTGGGCGCAGGTCTCCTACCTGCCCTAGGCCCACTACACCTTAGCCCCCCCCCAAGAAATTTTTGGGAGTTACTCACGGGCTTTTCGGGCTTCCGTGCAAGAACCGTCCCCTCATAACGCCGGTTCCTCTCTCTATTTTCCTCCGCTCTCCGAGCTGCCTCCAGCCGTTCCCATGGACGGTGATTTACTTTAGCCCATGGTCCTTCTCCGTTAAATATTTGCTCCCAACTCCACAAGTCCTGTATACTTGCCCGTTGCTCCAAATTACGCTGCTTGGCTCTGGATTGGTGGGTGGTTCTGTAACGGCGGTCCTCCTCCTCTTCATCCGAAGAGGAGGAGCAGGGATTGAACCAAGGTGCAGCGCGTTGAAATGACATGAATGATTTATTAAATAAACAAAACGAACAAACACGAAAACGAACTATACTTGAAAATGATACAAAATAACAAAACGAAAGTAGACAGACCTGAACAACGAACTTACATACAACGTGAAGAACGAAATGAACAGGAACAGACTACATGAAATGAACAAACCGTAAACAGTCCCGTATGGTGCAAACATCGACACAGACACAGGAGACAACCACCCACAAACAAACCTTGTGAACAGCCTACCTAAATATGACTCTCAATTAGAGGAACGCCAAACACCTGCCTCCAATTGAGAGCCATACCAGGCAACCCTAAACCAACATAGAAACAGACAACATAGAATGCCCACCCAAACTCACGTCCTGACCAACTAACACACAAAACTAAACAGAAAACAGGTCAGGAACGTGACATAACCCCCCCCTCAAGATGCGTACTCCGAACGCATCACCAAAAAGTCCAGGGGAGGGTCTGGGTGGGCATCTGACCACGGTGGTGGCTTAGGCTCCGGGCGTGGTTCCCACCCCACCATAATCAATCCCCGCTTCCCTATCCTCCCCACAATGACCACCCTCCAAATAACCCCACCTAAATTTAGGGGCAACACCAGAATCAAGGACAGCTCTGGGACAAGGTAGCTCAGGACATAGGGATAGCTCAGGACAGAGGGATAGCTTAGGAGAGAGAGGTAGCTCAGGATAAAGAGGTAGCTCAGGATAGAGGGGCAACTCCGGACTGAAGGGCAGCTCCGGACAGAGAGACAGCTCTGGACTGAGGGGCAGTTCTGAATTACTAGCCGCTTCTGGCTGAGGGACAGCTCATGGCTGACTGACGGCTCTGGACGCTCATGGCAGGCTGACGGCTCTGGACGCTCATGGCAGGCTGACGGCTCTGGACGCTCATGGCAGGCTGACGGCTCTGGACGCTCATGGCAGGCTGACGGCTCTGGACGCTCATGGCAGGCTGACGGCTCTGGACGCTCATGGCTGGCTGACGGCTCTGGACGCTCATGGCTGGCTGACGGCTCTGGCTGCTCATGGCTCTCTGACGGCTCTGGCTGCTCATGGCTCTCTGACGGCTCTGGACGCTCATGGCAGGCTGACGGCTCTGGACGCTCATGGCAGGCTGACGGCTCTGGACGCTCATGGCAGCTTGACGGCTCTGGACGCTCATGGCAGCTTGACGGCTCTGGACGCTCATGGCAGCTTGACGGCTCTGGACGCTCATGGCTGGCTGACGGCTCTGGACGCTCATGGCTGGCTGACGGCTCTGGACGCTCATGGCTCTCTGATGGCTCTGGCTGCTCATGGCTCTCTGACGGCTCTGGCTGCTCATGGCTCTCTGACGGCTCTGGCTGCTCATGGCTCTCTGACGGCTCTGGCTGCTCATGGCTCTCTGACGGCTCTGGCTGCTCATGGCTCGCTGACGGCTCTGGCAGATCCTGTCTGGCTGGCGGCTCTGGCAGATCCTGTCTGGCTGGCGGCTCTGGCAGATCCTGTCTGATTGGCGGCTCTGGCAGATCCTGTCTGATTGGCGGCTCTGGCAGATCCTGTCTGGTTGGCGGCTCTGGCAGATCCTGTCTGACGGGCGGCTCTAGCGGCTCCTGTCTGGCGGACGGCTCTAGCGGCTCCTGTCTGGCGGACGGCTCTGTAGGCTCATGGCAGACGGGCGGCTTTGCAGGCTCATGGCAGACGGGCGGCTTATTGCAGACGGATGGCTCAGACGGCGCTGGGGAGACGGATGGCTCAGATGGCGCTGGGGAGACGGATGGCTCAGATGGCGCTGGGTAGACGGATGGCTCAGACGGCGCTGGGGAGACGGATGGCTCTGGCCGGATAAGGCGCACTGTAGACCTGGTGCGTGGTGCCGGAACTAACACACTCCTTTCCCTGAACTCTGTCAGCCCTCGGCATTCCACCCCCGACCAACCATAAAGGAGCATAGACGGAGAGACAAAAACAACTTCCTGTTTTTATATTGTTGTCGTTGTAATGAACCAATCAACATGAGATGTTGAGAGGACAGCGCCCAATGGGAAGAGAGCTTGGTGTAGAGACATGTAATCTTTGTACTGTATTGACCAATCATACTTACTGTAGCACCTTTATATGAGGTCACTTTATCTTGATGGATGTAAGAAGGAAACAGGGGCAATAGGGGATCTGGTATTGGGATGAGGATGTAGTGTACACTCTTAGAAAAAAGGGATCCACAAGGGTTCTTTGGCTGTCCCCAAAACAGAACCCTTTTTGGTGTCAGGTAGAACCCTTTTGGGTTCCATGTAGAACCCTCTGTGGGAATCAAATCAAACCAAATCAAATTGTATTTGTCAAATGCGCCGAATTCAACAGGTGTAGACCTTACAGGGAAATGCTTACTTACAAGCCCATAACCAACAATGCAGTTTTAAGAAAAACAAGTGTTAAGTAAAAAATAGATACATGGAACCCAAAATATATTTTACCTGGAACCAAAAGGGGTCTACCTGGAACCAACAAGGGTTCTTCAAGGGGTTCTCCTATGGGGACAGCCGAAGAACCCTTTTAGGTTCTAGATAGCACCTTTTGTTCGAAGAGTGTAGTGTCATGAAGTGTGTCTGTGTGAAAAAGTTCTCAGCTGGTGTTTCCTGTACCTCAAAGCACAAAGCGTGGCTCGACTTGTCGACCCAAATTCCTTAATGGAGCGACATTACAAAGAGATTAGGTTGGATCTGAAGAAGGGAAAGTGATATTGTATAAGACATGCCTGTGCACAAACACAAATTACACATACAGTGCCTTCTGAAAGTATCCAGAACCCTTGACTTTTTCTACATTTTGTTATGTCACAGACTTATTCTAAAATTGATGAAATAGTTTTTTTCCCCGCATCAATCTACACACAATACCCCATAATGACAAAGCAAAAACAGGTTATTTGAATGTTTTGAAAATGTATTAAAAATAAAAAACGGAAATATTACATTTACATAAGTATTCAGACCCTTTACTCGGTACTTTGTTGAAGCCCCTTTGTCAGCGATTACAGCATCGAGTCTTCTTGGGTATGACGCTACAAGCTTGGCACACCTGTATTTGGGGAGTTTCTCGCATTCTTCTCTGCAGATCCTCTCAAGCCCTGTCAGGTTGGATGGGGAGCGTTTCCTCCAGACGTGACGCTTGGCATTCAGGCCAAAGAGTTCAATCTTGGTTTCGTCAGACCAGAGAATCTTGTTTCTCATGCTCTGAGAGTCCTTTAGGTGCCTTTTGGCAAACTCCAAGCGGGCTGTCATGTGCCTTTTACTGAGGAGTGGCTTCCGTCTGGCCACTCTACCATAAAGGCCTGATTGGTGGAGTGCTCCAGAGATGGCTGTCCTTCCGGAAGGTTCTCCCATCTCCACAGAGGAACTCTTGGTCACCACCCTGACCATGGCCCTTCTCCCCCGATAGCTCAGTTTGGCTGGGCGGCCAGCTCTAGGAAGAGTCTTGGGGGATCCAAAGTTCTTCCACTTAAAATGTATGGAGGCCACCGTGTTTTTGGGGACCTCCAATGCTGCAGAAATGTTCTGGTACTCATCCCCAGATCTGTTCCTTCACACAATGCTGTCTCGGAGCTCTACGGCCAATTCCTTCGGCCTCAAGGCTTGGTTTTTGCTCTGACATGCAATGTCAACTGTGGGACCTTATCTAGACAGGTGTGTGCCTTTCCAAATCATGTCCAATCAATTGAACTTACCACAGGTGGACTCCAATCAAGTTGTGGAAACATCTCAAGGATGATCAATGGAAACAGGATGCACCTGAGCTCAATTTCGAATCTCACAGCAAAGGGTCTGAATACGTATGTAAATAAGGTATTTCTGTTTTTGTTTTTTTATATACATTTTCAAACATTTCTAAAAACCTGTTTTTGCCTTGTGATTACGGGGTATTATGTGTAGATTGCTGTGAAAAAAACATATTTAATACATTTTAGAATAAGGCTGTAACGAAATAAAATGTGGAAAAAGTGAAGGGGTCTGAATACTTTGAGAATGCACTGTATATGTGAACACACACACACACACACACACACACACACACACACACACACACACACACACACACACACACACACACACACACACACACACACACACACACACAAATCCATACATCACACATCTCTGACAGTGTAATTGTGGATATTCTTGTATGTTATCCTAAGTGGAGCTGCAAGTCTCTCTCCAAGACTGCTCTCGTCCTAAATGGACAACTATAAATCCCTGTGAACTCCAAAACCTCTGCTGCCTGCGCTCGTTTGTGTTGCCAGGTCTTCTCCCCCTCCTCTGTTCATGGTTTTCATTTCTCTCTGAGGTGAATGATAGATGCACCAGCGCAGTGTCTGTTTAGACAAGCAGGACAGAACACTCTCTCGCCTTCTCGCCTTTCTCTTCTCCCCCCCTCTCTCTTGCTCTCTCTCATTCTCTCTGATAGGCCAGAAACAGCCGCTTGAACAAAGGAAACACAGGTAGAACAGAATGAACAAGGGATTAGACTACACTCCCGAGGAGGGAGAGAGAGGAAAAATAGAGAGGAGGGGGAGAGATAGGGGAGTGAAGTTGTGAAAGTGCTGGATTGGTGAACAGGCTGACTTTGGAGTCAGAGAGAGAGAGAGAAAAAGAGAAAGGGGGAGGAGGGAGGGAGAAAGATATGTGTGGATCGGTTTCGAGTGAAGTATATGATATGAAAACCTTTATCTTGTAACAGCACAAGTGATCCATTACATTCCCCTCACTCACATTCTCGTTCTCGCTCTCTCTCTCTCTCCCTCTCTACCTCCTCCCGCTGTCTTTCTACATCTCTCTCTTTTATTCTCTAAATTGTTACATCTTTCATCTCCCTGTCTCTCCCTCTGTTTCCTTCTCTCTTCCCCCCCCCCCCCTCCTTCTCCAACTTTCCAGCTTTATTTGTATTACTCGTTATCAGATTTGAACTCACACACACAGTCACACAGCTCTAAGTTAAGTAGTCCGTCTGCCTTCCTTCCCTTGCATTGGCCTCCACTGGGCCACATGCCATACGGTGTCCCCCCCCCCCCCCCCCCCTCAGTCTCTCTCTGGCTGGACGTACAGCAGCCACAGCCACAGCAGCGGTAGTTATCATTATCATCGCACCCATTGCTCTCCTACAGTACGCTATCAGTGCTTTGATCTAGACAGCGGGTGTTATGACAGTGTATGCCTCTCCGGGGCCAGAGACCAGCCGAAGCAGACAGGCCTGGGTCTGTTTGTGATAGACCACCACCTCCAGGAGAGTTTAGCCTCCAGGAGTGAGTTTGAGGTCATGACTACCATCCGTTTAGAACTATGACAGTGAATCTAAAGGGAAATGGATGTATATCTTGTTGTAGGTTTCCTGCGCAAACTAATGACAAGCAGTGTGTGTGTGTACGAGTACATGTGTGTTTTTGTGGTGTCCCCGCAGTTAGCATGTTGGATGGAGGTGAAGGGACAGTAGCAGCAGACTTTATATACCTCAGTTTAGCAGATGCTAGTCTGCTCCGAGACACACGTGTTGGCTTGAGGCTACAGATCTACTTGGCAAGGTGGAAGCTTAAACGCGGTCCTTCCTCTGGATTTGTGGTGTTCCACTACCTATTGGTGTAGTGTGTATGTGTGTGTGTGTGTTTGTGTGCGTGTGTTTTGCAACTGTATTTGTAAGTGTATGCCAGCCCCATATTCCTCAAGCAGACCCCCATTAAGCATCGACTATATAAACTGTTTTTAAGTTCGGTTTTGTTTTATAATTCGTAAGTTTACATACACTTAGGTTGGAGACATTAAAACTTGTTTTTCAACCACTCCACAAATTTCTTGTTAACGAACTATAGTTTTGGCAAGTCGGTTAGGACATCTACTTTGTGCATGGCACAAGTAATTTTTCCAACAATTGTTTACAGACAGATTATTTCACTTATAATTCACTGTATCACAATTCTAGTGGGTCAGAAGTTTACATACACTAAATTGACTGTGCCTTTAAACAGCTTGGAAAATTCCAGAAAATGATGTCATGGCTTTCGAAGGTTCTGATAGGCTAATTGACATCGTTTGAGTCAATTGGAGGTATACCGTGGATGTATTTCAAGGCCTACCTTCAAACTCAGTGCCTCTTTGCTTGACATCATGGGAAAATCAAAGGAAATGAGCCAAGACCTCAGAAAATAAATTGGAAACCTCCACAAGTTTGGTTCATCCTTGGAAGCAATTTCCAAATGCCTGAAGGTACCACGTTCATCTGTACAAACAATAGTACACAAGTATAAACACCATGGGACCACGCAGTTGTCATACCGCTCAGGAAGGAGACGCGTTCTGTCTCCTAGAGATTAACGTACTTTGGTGCGAAAAGTACAAATCAATCCCAGAACAACAGCAAAGGACCTTGTGAAGATGCTGGAGGAAACAGGTACAAAAGTATCTATATCCACAGTAAAAATGAGTCCTATATCGACATAACCTGATAGGCCGCTCAGCAAGGAGGAAGCCCCTGCTCCAACACCGCCATAAAAAAAACAGACTACGGTTTGCAACTGCACATGGGAACAACGATCATACTTTTTGGAGAAATGTCCTCTGGTCTGATGAAACAAAAATATACCTGTTGGGCCATAATGATCATTGTTATGTTTGGAGGAAAAAGGGTGAGGCTTGCAAGCTGAAGAACACCATTCCAACCGTGAAGCATGGGGGTGGCAGCATCATATTGTGGGGGTGCTTTGCTGCAGGAGGGACTGGTGCACTTCACAAAATAGATGACATCATGAGGATGGGAAATTATGTGGATATATTGAAGCAACATCTCAAGACATCAGTCAGGAAGTTAAAGCTTGGTCGCAAATGGTTCTTCCAAATGGACAATGACCACAAGCATACTTCCAAAGTTGTGGCAAAATGGCTTAAGGACAACAAAGTCAAGGTATTGGAGTGGCCATTACAAAGCCCTGACCTCAATCCTATAGAACATTTGTGGGCAGAACTGAAAAAGCGTGTGCGAGCAAGGAGGCCTACAAACCTGACTCAATTACACCAGCTCTGTCAGGAGGAATGTGCCAAAATTCACCCAACTTATTGTGGGAAGCTTGTGGAAGGCTACCCAAAACGTTTGACCCAAGTTAAACAATTTAAAGGCAATGCTACCAAATACTAATTGAGTGTATGTAAACTTCAGACCCACTGAGAATGTGATGAAATAAATGCTGAAATAAATCATTCTCTCTACTATTATTCTGACATTTCACATTCTTAAAATAAAGTGGTGATCCTATCTGACCTAAGACAGGGAATTTTTTACTAGGTTAATTGTCAGGAATTGTGAAAAACGGAGTTGAAATGTATTTGGCTAAGGTGTATGTAAACTTCCGACTTCAGCTGTAGTTTGTGATATTCTGAATGTATATGCCAGCTCGCTCATTAAAAAGGTTGTCATACGTGCTCGGAAGCAAATGGTGTGTATCATTCTGTTCATCAGTGTAGTACGTGCTGTCTCTCTCTCTACCTCTCTTTTTCTCCCCCTCTCTCCCTCTCTTTTTCTCCCCCTCTCTCTCTCCCTCTTTTTCTCCCCCTCTCTCTACCTCTCTTTTTCTCTCCCTCTTTTTCTCCCCCTCTCTCTCTCCCTCTCTTTTTCTCCCTCTCTCTCTCTCTCCCTCTCTCTCACTCCCTCTATCTTGATTTTCTTTTCTCTTTCACACGTTTCCTGATGCTGAGCGTTCAGGGTAAAGATTAAGAGAGTGATAGCGTGTGACATTGTGATCATTCTTGTGGAGGACGGGGCTTTGATTCAGCACAACATGCCTTGACCTCTGTTAATCATGGAATGGAGAAACATTTTAAGTCGAAAATCAAACAAAGTGCAGGGTTTAATGTGTTCTGTCTGTCTGTCTGTCTGTCTGTCTGGGTGGGTGGGTGTGTGTGTGGGTGGGTGTGTGTGCGCGGGCGCGAGTGCTTGTCCAAATGTTTCTGTATATACCGTATGCATGTACGCTGAGCGTGCAAATCATTAGGAACACCTTCCTAATATTGAGTTGCACCCCTTTTGCCTTCAGAACAGCCTCAATTTGTCAGGGCATGGACTCTACAAGGCGTCGAAAGTGTTCCACAGGGATGCTGGTCCATGTTGACTCCAATGCTTCCCACAGTTGTGTCAAGTTGGCTGGTGGACCATTCTTGATACACACGGGAAGCTGTTGAGTGTGAGAAACCCAGCAGCGTTGCAGTTTGATTCAGCACAACATGCCTTAACGTCTGTTAATCATGGAATGGAGAAACATTTTAAGACGGACATCAAACAGTCAAACGGGTGCGCCTGGCACCTACTACCAGACCCCGTTCACAGATACTTAACTCTTTTGTCTTGTCCATTCACCCTCTGAATGGCACACATACACAATCCATGTCTCAATTGTCTCAAGGTTTAAAAATCCTTCATTAACCTGTCTCCTCCCCTTCATCTACACTGATTGAAGAGGATTTACCAAGTGACATCAATAAGGGATCATAGCTGTCATCTGGATTCACCTGGTCAGTCTGTCATGGAAAGGACAGGTGTTCCTAATGTTTTGTACACTCAGTTTATATGGTGTGTGTGTGTGCTCATGTGTGTGTTCTCTTCCCCCTACAGTGTTGAACGGTCCTGTGTCAGTGAAGAAGGAGAGGGAAGCAGAGCAGCTCCTGAGCAGGAGAGACCAGCGCCGTGGAGAGGTCATCTGTATCGACGACTGAACAACATCACTCACTGACCGCACACACACACGTCAACATATATACACACACACACGTCCACATAAACACACACACATCAACATACACACACACACACACCAACACAGAACACACGTAGTACAGTATCCACACTCCGCAGACTGACACTCCCTATGAATACACACTTGTGGTCCATGCTGTCACGTACATACTCACCTGCTCAATCGCTTGTTGTCTGCCTCAAACCAACCAATACTCCTCACAAGCAGCCTACTCATAGAATATCTCCCCTCCAGAACAGTATGGTTCTGTAATCTAGAACCTCCCTCTATCCTAGCATCGCTCACAGACCCCCCCCCCCCCAATACCTAGAACTAATAACTGCTACCACACCTGACCCTTGACCTTTGACCCCCCAAGGGGTCGCTCCAGTGACATGAAACTGCATGATATAACATTGTGAAGATTTTGCTCTTGACACTATTCCTGCCATTCGTCCTGAGAAGCATGCTGTGCTAAAACTCACACAAAAAATGGCGTTATCATGCAAGCTGTGCCTACAGTATTTATTCTAGTGCTGGTTTTATCTCCGAAGCTTGCCGAAAACCATTCATCAATCGCCCCATTGGAGAATTGAATGAGTGAAGTATTACAGGACTCGGGGCTGTGGAAACTCTCAGCCCATTTCCCTTTCATGTTGACCTGATTGTACATGTAGAAATACTGAAATGTCAGTCAGTCCAACCCAACTTAGTATTATGTTGACTGTATGAGTTATAGCTGGTATGCCAGAGGATGTTCTTACAGACCAGGATGAACAGTTTATATCTTTGGTTTTGATTGGTATGAGAGGTCCCAGTGCTTGTTCAGGATAGGCCTCACTCATAGAACTGGTCATAACCTTTCATAGGCAAGTCATACAGTGTTGACCACCCTCAACTACAGTCCTCTCCCCTTGCTCTTTGACCCCCTACGTAGAGCTTACACAGTGCTTTCTGAAAGTATTCAGACCCCTTGACTTTTCCCACATTTTGTTAGGTTACAGCCTTATTCTAAAATTGATTCAATTGTTTTTTCCCTCATCAATCTACACACAATACCCCATAATGACAGAGCAAAAAAAATTGGGGAAATGTTTGCTAATTTATAAAAAATAAAATTTGAAATATCACATTTACATAAGTTTTCAGACCCTTTACTCAGTACTTTGTTGAAGCACCTTTGGCAGCGATTACACACTCGAGTCTTCTTGGGTATGACGCTACAAGCTTGGCACACATGTATTTGGGGATTTTCTCCCATTCTTCTCTGCAGATCCTTTCAAGCTCTGTCAGGTTGGATGGGGAGCGTTCAAGTCCGGGCTCTGGCTGGGCCACTCAAGGACATTCAGAGACTTGTCATGAAGCCACTCCTGCGTTGTCTTGGTTGTGTGCTTAGGGTCGTTGTCCTGTTGGAAGGTGAACCTTCACACCAGTTTGTGCCTCGACACAATCCTGTCTCGGAGCTCTACAGAGAGTTCCTGCGACCTCATGGCTTGGTTTTTGCTCTGACATGCACTGTCAACTGTGGGACCTTATATAGACAGATGTGAGCCTTTCCAAATCATGTCCAATCGAATGAATTTACCACAGGTGGACTCCAATCAAGTTGTAGAAACATCTCAAGGATGATCAATGGAAACACTTGAGCTCAATTTCAATTTATGTAAATAAAGTATTTCTGTTTTTTGGTTTGAAATCATTTGCGAAAAATTCTAAACCTGTTTTCTCATTCATGTCATTATGGGGAATTGTGTGTAGATTGCTGAGGAAATTGTTTTATTTAAACCATCTTAGAATAAGACTGTAAGGTAACAAAATGTGGAAAAAGTCAAGGGGTCTGAATACTTTCCGAATGCACTATATCTCCCTTTCCCTTCCTCCTCCTCTCGATCAATCCTTTCTTTCTTGTTCGTTTTTTTGAGTTTCTCCTTCTTTCTACGAATTCTGTGATATTCTTTGCATATTTAAACTTGTCTCATTCGTGTTCTCTTGTGTTTTTACTCTTGTTAACTTACTTTCTACGAATTCTGTGATTATTATTGTTGTTGTCGACATTGCTGTTGTCTTTGCTGTTGCTATTGAAAAAAAGAGCTTCTACCAAATGAGAGATTGAGAAAACAATAAAATCGTACGTTTTGGTGCACAAATGTACCTCTTATATCAGACGTCTTATAGTCGGAGCATAAAGCAAAGCGAAGAGGTTGAGAACTTCGGAAATAGATATAACATAAAAAAAATAAACATTTCTTGCTTACATTCTAGATTCGGGGCTTGCAAATAACCTATATAATATACTACATATGTAACCCTAAATGCGTTAAGACAAAATTAAACAGTGTACTATCTTACATCAGTTAAAGTACATCAATTCATTATTCTCTGGAAACTCAGAGACTGTTAGTAGAATCAAGTCAACTTTATATACTGTATCCACAAACAGCCTTAAACATAACATAGCTGAAATAAGTGTAAAGAAGTTAAATCTGAATTAAGTCTGAATTAATCGGGAGATGTAAACTCTTTACATGCTAGTTGAAATAGACCACTTTTAGTTAGTTCCCTGGACATATTTCAAATAATTAAAGTAGAAAATGTTCATGTATTTCCTTAAAACCCTGAATACTCCACACTGGTGTTCCAAGTGAAGAGTCTAAACTACATTTCACTGATTATGTTTCGTAGGAAGTGTTTTGCAACCACTTAACTAAAATGGACACTGTCAAATCAGGCACTTCCTCTCTCTTTTCTTGTTCTTTTTTCAGATTTTGTGTTTTGTTTTTAATTCCTCGATATTTTGTGTCACTGTGTACGTTGTGGTGGTGCCGATCGATAAAACAATGAGTGGCAGTTAAACATGTCAATAATAATGCATCTCTTTTTATTTTGAGTTTTGTTTGTAATAAAATCAAATTAAATTTAACAAAATGATGTGATTCGTGGATGGATGCTTGAATAGCAACACAGGAAAACACACGCGCACATTGGGCTGCTGAATCGCCTCCTCTAGCCCTCACATGAGGTCATCCCAGTCTGTCTGCACTGTGTTGTACTGACTCCAGACCTTGAGCTACAGAAGTATGAATCACAGGTGGTGACGACCCAATACACAGTAGTATGTGAGTCATGATTAAAGAACCAGAATAGTGCAGCGTTCCACACATTCTATTTAGCAATACAGTGATGTCATTGGGGGAAGCTGGAGAATAATGGAGGGGTAAGAAGATTTTCTATTTTTTGTTTGTCATATTGTATCATAGAGCAGTAGTAGTCCCTGGCCTGAGTTGAAAGCGAACACAAGGAGATATTAAAAGGGTTTAAAAAGGTTTACCATTTTATGGAAAGTGAGTTTAGAACAACAACCAGCATTGCACACATCATTTCGCAGACACGTACACACACAATATCCCCTTGCTGGTTCTTCAACCTTGACCTACTTTTTTTGACTTCTCAGACAGGCCTCTTTGTGCCAAATAAGGCTTTTTAAGCTGGCAATAAATTTTGACATTTAAAAAAAATAGGAATTGGGGGAGTGAAGTGTTAGGAATTTGATTCCTCAAAAGCGTTCAGCTATTTGGTTCTGGTTGGATTCAGGAAGTGAGAGGTGTGTGTGTGTGTGTGTGTGTGTGTGTGTGTGTGTGTGTGTGTGTGTGTGTGTGTGTGTGTGTGTGTGTGTGTGTGTGTGTGTGTGTGTGTGTGTGTGTGTGTTGGGTTCTGAAAGGGAAATGTTAGATGCAAAACGGGGTAAATGTGAGGTGCAAAAGGGAAGCGGAGAAGGATTAGGAAATCAAACAGGAAATATGTTTACAACACAATAACACACTTTCCACTTGTGATCTAATGATGACAAACTACAGCGCTTTTGAGCTGGAAGCCAGAATTATTTGACTTTGGGGAAGTGAGTTTAGAACAACAACCAGCATTGCAGACATAATTTCGCAAACACGTGCACACACAATATCCTCTCACTGGTTCTTCAACCTTGACCTATGGGTTTGACTCACAAATAGACCTCTTTTTACAAATGAGGTACTTTCCATCTAATGATGAGAAATTAGGACTGTTTTGAACTGAAAACCAGAATTATGTGACTTTTGCATTGTGGTGTATTTGTGTGTGTGTATGTGTGTGCATGTGTGCAAATTGCTGAGTAGAAGCCAATGTGGTCACCCACACACTACTTATAAACCAGAGTAGGAGTGTTAAACCATTCAACCAAACCACCTGCTAGAAACACTCTGTTTGTATTGTCTGTGTTCAAAACATATTGCTGCAAATAGCACGTAAGAGAGCTTGGAATGAGTACAAGTATTGTGATTACAATATACAAAATCATTTATATTTCCACCATGATATACTGTATCTCGACAGGCTAAGCCTTATTTACACATCTACGCAGGGATTCAATCCAATTTAGTCTCATAGCACAGCTCACTATAATGGACTTTTTAAGGTAATTTGCTCGAGCCAATAAGGGGCGATTACTGTGGATGCGATCTTCATGAATTTTGGGGAAAATGCCTTTAAAAGACTCATTGTCGGCTGTTTAGAGTGTTGCTCTATAACGCGTCTTGGAATGAATCCCGGCCCTAGTGCTTCGATGTACAGTCTGAAACTGACAATCATGTAACATATTGCAATGTGATTCGACAGAACATATTGAATATTTGTATCTAAAATGATATATGATAGGCCTATAATGTTAAGAGATTCAGTTTAAAAGATTGAGATGCATAGTCTTAAAGAGTCTCTAGACTGAGAGAAGTTGGTAAGATCATAGGATAGTTTTTTTTTTTTATACGTTCCTGTGTGTGAAAGACATATACGACCCAACTCCTGAGATAACATGGGCAAGGATTACAATGGATGAGAGACTCATAGTTCCAACGTATCCATCCGGCTCATTACTCAGAATCCTTCTCATTCAGTAGTCCACCAGCTTAGCGCCTCAGAGAGGTGCATCATGGGTCAGTTCCCTGCTATGCTCAGGCGAAGTCTGAGAGTCAGGAGGATGAGTTTCACTCCAGACGAGCCCCATCAACTGATCCAGACAACATTCCATGAGTTTTCCTTAAAACAGCAGGGGTAGAATCACTAGGAGAGTCTAGAAGTGCAGAAGTATCCCTTTATAGTCTTCCTTACAGCTTCTGTCTTTGAAGAAGTATCATACAGAGCAGAGGAGGCTGGTGGGGGGGCTATAGGAGGACAGGCTCATTGTAATGGCTGGAAGGAAATAAATGGAACGGTATCAAACATATGGAAACCACGTTCGACTCGGTTCCATTTATTCCATTCCAGCCATTACAATGAGCCAGTCCTCATATAGCTCCTCCCACCAGCCTCCTCTGATACAAAGTGTCTGTAGCGAACATGATCCATAGTTATTCCAATGCTCCAGATCATTGGTCCAGATTTCACAATAAAACAAATGAGGAATGTCACGTTGGTGTGTCTCATTAATACACGGAGTAGGACAAAACGCTTCCTTCAACCATTTTTCCACCCCCTCCATCCTTCCAATATTTCCATCCTCTCCGGCAACTCAGTTGACCTTGAAGAGGCTGAAGTAGTGCTTCCCCGTGGTGTGGAGGCTGAAGCCGGCGCCTGTGATGGCCTGTAGCTCCGCCCCCTTCTCTAGCCGCAGCAGGCCAGACACCTGGCAGGGTTTGAGAAAGTGGAACTGGTGGGATCCGGATGCAGGCGTAGTCCCATAGCCCTCCATGCACTGCAGCTTCTGCTGCGGCTGGCCGCTCTTCACCACCGCCACTTCCAACTTCACCAGCTGAGACTGATTCTCATTGAACAACACCTATGGGAGGGATGGAGGGAGAGAGAGGAGAATTAGAAGTAGAAGAAAAGAGCAGACCAATCGGGGTTTGATTGAGCCTGTGTTGTTTGACAGGGGTAGTTTTGGATGACAGGTGGCACAGGACTACAACTCTCAGAGGCTCACCTGACAGTAGAGGAAGTAGACTCCAGCTCTCTCCACTGTGAAGGTGCCTCTGTCTGTGTTGTACTTCACCGCTTTGCTCATATTCAACTGCTCCGAGTCCGTCCATCCTTTTATCAAGCCATCAGCTCCCACTGAAACACACACATGTTGTGGGGGAGGAACCATTGCACCCATTGACATAAATATAGCAGTATATTATTTTCTCTTTATTTATACTTGTCACGTCCCTGACCTTATTTCCTTTATTTTGTCTTTGTTTAGTATGGTCAGGGCGTGAGTTGGGGTGGGCATTCTATGTTATGTGTTTCTATGTTGGGTTCAATGTATTAGCCTGATATGGTTCTCAATTAGGGGCAGGTGTTTTACGTTTCCTCTGATTGAGAACCATATTAAGGTAGGCTGTTCTCACTGTTTGTTTGTGGGTGATTGTTCCTGTGTCAGTGTTTGTGCCACACGGGACTGTTTCGTTCGTTCGTTCGTTCGTTCGTTCGTTCGTTCGTGTGTACGTTCCTGTTCGTGCATTCTTGTTTTATGTTCTCAAGTACAGGTCTGTTCACATCGTTTTGTTATTTTGTATTTTGTCAAGTGTTCTTCGTGTTCGTCTTTCGCAAATAAATCATTATGTATTCAACCCACGCTGCATATTGGTCCGATCCTTGCTCATCCTCAGACGAGGAGGAGGACGAGCGTTACAATACTGTAGGTTTGTGTGTAGAGGGTCAATTTTGTACAGTTTGTATCATTGTCATGGGGGCAGTGATCTTACAAAACCAATTCCAGAAACCCAGAAGACCCTTTTCGATAATAATTGTCATCCTCAAAAGGTTTTGCAGCTGCACCATCGAGAGCATCCTGACGGGTTGCATCACTGCCTGGTATGGCAACTGCTCGGCCTCTGACCGCAAGGCACTACAGAGGGTAGTGCGTACGGCCCAGTACATCACCAGGGCCAAGCTTGCTGCCATCCAGCACCTCTATACCAGGCGGTGTCAGAGGAAGGCCCTAAAAATTGTTTAAAACTCCAGCCACCCTAGTCATAGACTGTTCTCTCTGCTACCGCACCGCAAGCGGTACCGGAGCGCCAAGTCTAGGTCCAAGAGGCTTCTAAACAGCTTCTACCCCCAAGTCATAAGACTCCTGAACATCTAATCAAATGGCTTCCCAGACTATTTGCATTGCCCCCCCCCCCTTCTATGCTGCTGCTACTCTGTTATTATCTATGCATAGTCAATTTAATAACTCTACCTACATGTACATATTACCTCAATTACCTCGAGTAACCGGTGCCCCCGCACATTGACTCTGTACCGGTACCCCCTGTATATAGCCCCGCTATTGTTATTTACTGCTGCTCTTTAATTATTTGTTATTCTTATCTGTTACAAAAAAGTATTTTCTTAAAACTGCATTGTTAGTTAAGGGCTTGTAAGTAAGCATTTCACTGTAAAGTATTTGGTGCATGTGACAAATAAAATGTGATTTGATTTGATCCACGATCATAAAGCTTACCTTTCTGAACAGACTCTTTGGTTACTAGTGGAAAGAGAGAGAGGGAAAAGGGTAATTAAGATTTTATAACTGTAATCGTATTTGGTGTCGAATCGAAACCACTTCAACAGATGCTACATTATAACACTGTGGGTGCGTTTGAAATGGCACCCTAAACCTTATATAGTGCACTACTTTTGACCAGGGCCCATAGGGAATAGGGTGCTATTTCGGATGCAACCTTTGATGAGGATCTGCCAAGTCACTTACTCTCAAACTGAGAAGCCACTTTCTTTCCATTTCCACTCTTCCCTCTCCCAGTTCCCCCTTGCAGAAGGAAGGAAGAAAGAATATGAGTTAATACGATAGAAGAAAACAATTCAGAGGGATGTTTTTTTTTTTTTTTTAAGTAGAGGAGATAATATCATTGGTCACAGCTGTGGTGTGTGTCGTGGCGACCATAATGTATTAATTTGCAGTTGTCTATCCACCACCTGAATACTCAACCGGCTCTAACAGATGGAGAAGGATTTCATTTCTCCTCTCCTGCTCTGTTCTGATATCTGTCATTTGTACTTCTTGTTCTCAGTAAGTGTAGTCTACTTTCCTCTCTGTCTGTTCTCACTACTTTCTGTGCCAGCTGGAGTAGAGTAAGACAGAAACATAGAGTAGAGTACGAGAGAACAGGGTAAGAGGGAGGAGAGGGCAAGAGATAGATGGAGGGAGAGAGAGAGAGAGAGAGAGAGAGAAAGAGATCAATGGAGGGAAAGAAAGAGGCACACAGAAGGGGACGATAGAAAGAGAGGCACACAGAAGGAGAGAGAACGCAAGAGAGAGAGACAGAAGACAGCTGAGGGAGAGTTAGAGAGAGAGGGAAGGGGGTGGAGAGAGAGGGTGAAAGATGGAGCAAAAGAGAGATAGAGAGAGGTCTTTGGCTGTTCTATGACCCAAATTAACTGTAACGGCCCTGTCAGGAAAACCAGGCAAGAGCAACAGCCAAGGCCACCGTTCAAATAAATACAAATCCATCTTGAAAACTGGGTGATAGATGGATAAGAGGGGGGAGAGAGGGGTAAGACAGGCCTTTTTGTTCTCCAGAGGTTTGTTTTAGCTCCAGTATCAGGCCTGCAGGGAGTGATTCCAGGCCTTAAGCCCATTTCAACTACATTAGACGATACGCAATGTGACGGTCTTATAGAGTTTTAGATCTAATTTGGTTTGATCCTAACGGTCTAGGTTTAGGACATCTCATGTCGTCGGCTGGAGTTTCCAAGATTCAACATGTCAAATCTTTAGCTAAAGTCTTGAGAATGGAAGGATCCATTTAGCCAATCAGAGAGCAGTGCGCTAATGTTCTGTGTTCAGCGAAGCAGCTAGCTAGCTAACCAAGCAGAGAGCTAGCTAGCTATTTTGCTGCACATAGCTAGCCTAGCTTGCTGATATTTATCTGACAAGTAACAAAGTGTACCAAGTTTTTGGTGCATGTATCTCATGACACTTGTTTGCTACAACACCTTGGTACAAAAAGTCTCCAATTTGTTTCATAGTTTTATCAAGTCATTGTAAAGAGGCACGGTTACTGTGGAAATGGTCTCAACTGCATGTCTTGTCTTCTTGATCTGAATGACCTGTCTTTTAATCAGCTGTGGTACAACACAAAATTCTACAACTTGCTAGATTTATCTTGTCTAGTCTCCTGTCGGCTGTTGTATCTGAACTGGTCTTTACACACACCCACACACACTCACTCATTCACTCACACAAACACACAGAAAGTATTCACTATAGGATCAGTTATGTTGGGGGGAAAAACAGCAAACATTGAACACTGGGGGGCTTGGGAATTTAAGCCATTTATCATTTGGCCCATTAGGGGATGTTATTTGAACTGCTTCTGAACTGAACATACAGTACCAGTCAAAGGTTTGGACACACATACTCATTCAAGTTTTTTTTTTACAATGTAGGAAATAGTCAAAATAAAAAACAACATAAAAAAAAATGTATTATCCTTTTTCATAGTCTTGTCTCATTGCTCCAACTCCCATACGGACTCGGGAGAGGCGAAGGTCGAGAGCTCCAAAACACAACCCAACCAAGCAGGACTGCTTCTTGACACAATGCCCACTTAACCCGCTTAACCCAGAAGCACCAATGTGTCAGAGGAAACACCATGCCCCTGGCAAACGTGTCAGCGTGCATTGCACCCGGCCCACCACTGGAGTCACTAGTGCGCGATGGGACAAGAACATCCCTGCCAGCCAAACCCTTGAATGAGTAGATGTGTCCAGACTTTTGACTGATACTGTACATCAACTCTTAAAGTGTCACTCCAGTCTCCGTTTCACCGAATTCAACACCTGATTTACTTAAGAAAAGGCACATCTCCATAGTTGGTTCAGGTAAGTCATGACATAGCACAAGTGGGGGGGATTTACTCTTTTGTTCTCTATTGCTCCTCTATTGTTCCTCAAGCAAGGGGGAGGCCGATGACATCACAACTTCCCATCAGACCAACTCCTTGAATGCCCTACTACTCCTTGAATTTTCAGTTTTGTCTAAAAAACAGTAATTTTCTCAAAACATCTTTTTTTTACCCTTTCGTGTGTGTACTTTACTGTATTTACTATATTATACTGTATTTATATTCAACAGGAAAAGTTCCTAAATCACTGGAGGACGTCTTTAAGTCTTGAGTAGCACTCCTAACAAATTGACCCAAGTTTACTATTGGCCATCCTCAGCATTATTTCATGATACACACTATTTAGAGATGAAAATGTGCACTACCTAGCCTATATATGACTGCTTAATCATAAAAAAATCGCCAAATCATAGCTGTTGTCAGTCTCGTCAGGAGCAAAATCATTTTAAGTCCCTGAAGCGTGCAACGTTGTCTCCCTCCTCTTGCCAGATGGTTTCTCCAGGTTCTCGTCAGTCCAGAGCAGACCTGTAATTTCTGCATCAGTCATCCAGCTGCCTACTGTTTCCTGTGTCGACTTTTAGCAGCGGGCAGCAAGTGACCACAGGGCCTAACCAAGGTGCCATGCAGAGCCAAGATTCCCCTGGTCTGGTCGCTGTAGTTAAATGCTGCTCCAGCTCCGCAAAAACACAGAGCAGAGCACCATCGATGAGATCTATCTTATCTGTTTGGTTATTGTTGATTATGAATTGCATGTATGATGATGGGGATACAGAGAAAGAGGCATTGTCTGTAGTAGAGTGTAATTGAGGTGTAGTGCTATTTGGATCCTTTTTTTGCTTCCATGCACAAATAGTCTCACACATACACACATACACACACACACACATCAGCATGCAGGCATGCCAGCGCACACGCACACACACAGGCATGTACCATCTCTTTTCACCCTTTGCCCCACCAGCAACTCTCTCTTCTCCATGATGAGTTGGACAATGGCCTTACGCTGAGTGTTCACCTGTTGCACAGAGAGAGCGAGACAGAGAGAGAGAGAGAGAGAGAGAGAGAGAGAGAGAGAGAGAGATAAAAAAAAAGAGAAAGACAGGCAGAGCAAGAAATCAAGAAAGTGAAAGAAAGAGAGAGAGAATGGAACCGTCAGAGAGACCATTGAGTATTCAAATTGGCTCCCGCTGCAAATTTACACAGACAAATGATTTCAGCAAAACCACATAAACAAATAGTCTTCCAGTATCTGGCAGTATCACGCTGTAACTCCAAGGCTTAGAATAGGTCAACCACTTCCGCCTAAACTGGTTGTGACAACTAATGCGTGTTTTTAGTGCCCGCATTCCTCACATTTCTTAACTCCCTTTCTTAACTTCCCTGCTGAGACTGAGAAGCAGGAAGAAAAAAAAATCGCTGTGCTAAAATTTGTCAAGCTAGCAAAGTGAACTCGTACTTTATGAAGTACTGGGGCCTGCCGTATATATGCCAAAGAGGAGGAAGTAGGTTTCAATATATAGCTAGTGTGTCGGTGCGTGCGGCCTATGGGGTGGTTTAGATGTACTCAGGTCTGCCTGGACTAGAGGTTACATTTATTGGGGACTTGAACTGTCCCAGGCCAGCTCATTGAGTGCTTGCAAAAAGTATCAACAGATGGCAGTCAGGTCACTGGTAGCCTACTGTCAGACACACCATGAGTGATATTGAGTGCATGTGTATTCAGTGCATAAGTAGACTATTTGAGGATGCACATGCATAATGTATTATTAATAAGGATGAGTTTTGAATGAATGAAAAGATCAGCCACTTGTGTTAAAAGTCCAGTGCAGGGTGCATTGTTACAATGTAATGCAGTGTGCATTACAATGATGTATAGAAATAATTGTACTATGCATTTGAAAGCAATACTTTCACCTGCAGAATTCTACCACCTGTGGTAGCCTAGCCGACCTGCAATTAGTAGGCTGTACATGTTGCACGTCGCTTAACCACAGTAAAGTCTACTCTGTTTTACGCAGTTCAACACTTCAGTTCAGTGCACAGTCAGTTGGCTATAATGCGCGCTCGAGCCAAGAAGTCAAGGGATTCCAGTAAATTGGGCTAAAATTGGAACACAACTGGCAGTAGAACGATTAATCTTGGCAGAGAAACTATAAGCAATAACTCCACGGCTTGAGCACACTTATTTGTACGCAATAAAATTGCCTCTAGAGCATTCCCCAGAATGCGCAGGTCACCAGCAGAGAAGCGGCCCGCTATTTGTGTACAATTTAACGCCACAAAGCTTGGGCGTAGAGGGGGGAATTAAAATATGGCTCTGCATTTTCCTTAGCCCCCACGAGGGTTCCCGTAACCACCGGTCAGCAGAGGCAAAGAAGTTGTGTAACAGCCACTTCAACTGCTTCAAATTGTTATTATGGAAATAATAACTTGGAGTAGGCCTACAGAGTGAGAGCGTGCGTAATTTACAATGACAAGACCAAGACGAATTGATGCACACATGCTACGTTAGCGTTGCTACAAAATCCGAATGTGTAATATACATGTATTATACATGTTGGCCTAACAACACCCGTGACAATATATCCTCCAAACACCGGCTTCTCGGGCATTATCACTTAAATAACCGATGATAGTGTGGAAAGCATGGAATGCAAATTTACCTCGTAAAATTGTAAAAAAGTATAATAATGACATAGCATGGCTACTTACTTGCTCCAATCGGTCTTGCAGAGTTTTAACGGACTGGGACAGGTCCAGCGTCTGTCTCCAGGTCCACGCCGTAAATAGTGCGCTGCAGGCGGCGAGCGACAGAGCCACCATGGCCATGAATACCCAGACGAAGCGAAGTTTGCGCACTTTTCTCCTCTGCAGAATTCGATGCATGGTCGTTCCACATTCCCCGGCTATCATTGCAGACTATTCGAAGTGTTCATGTTAACTTCATTCCAGCGACACATGTTTCCCTTCTTGGTGAAATCAAATCCAAATGCTCACATTTTCGACAAGGCGCGCAAGTGTTATTGCCCGCAGTAACAAATGAGATCTCAACAGCCCTATTGATAAAAGTTAAAGTCATGTGAAAGATTAAATCATTCCATGGGTTTCAAATCAACAATTAAATAGCCATTAATGTTGCTTTAATCAATGCATTTAATCAGACGAAATATCGTTGGACTGTCTGGCTTGCAGGTCGTATTCAAATGCGCTATGTTGAGTAATATGCACCCCGGGTGCAACGAAATATGTATTTTACATCCACTAGGATTGCATCCTTCTGCCACTTGATTCGTTGAGTCAACTTCCTTGTCTTCCCCTTGCCTTTGCAGCCTTCCCGGGGGTCATTTCTGGCATAGACCACGTATGATCTTGCACACTTTCGCATGAGCTTTTCTTCTCCAGGAAAGAGATTTCAGTGCAGTGCACCCGTCGTGTGCCAGACGCCCGCACGGATGCAAAGCCTCAGCCCACAACTTGAATGCACTCTCAAAAGCCACTAAGTAACTATTAAAGCATTGGTCACACTATATTTGCTTCATTGCCCAAATCAAAATACCGAGCTGAATCAACTTGTTGCAGGGAGGGAAGAACTGAAGGCTATTAGAATATACCGATGGACTGAACTAATCCAAGTGTCCACAAGGTGGCTCTGTTGTATAGGGCAAGGTGCTACCCGCAGGCTCTGCGTGACCTGGGGTGTAGTCATTAGTCCAAACCGTTGCAAACAGTTGCGTGTTTGCAACGAACATAAGAGTTTCTATTGGACTAATTCAGGTAGGTCCCTCCCAGTTTCGTTCCGTTTGATTTATGTTTCGTTTCTAGTGGTTATACCCCTGGATCGCACTCTCACAGCCTTCAATGAGTGTTTGTGTGTATCATGGCCAAAAATAGATTGTCTATCAATGGAACTATATATTTAAGTGTAGAGTGCAAGTACCATATACCACAGGGTCTAATGTGAGCAGCCCATTATACCAGTAGATAGGTGTACATATTTGTGGCCATTCTGTCAAAATAGCCTATTCTACAGAATAACTCTATGTCATTATATATTTAATGACAAGGATTATACACTACATGACCAAAAGTAGTTGGACACCTGATCGTTGAACATCTCATTCCAAAATCATGGGCATTGATATTTTTCAATAGCTGGAGTTGGGCCATGGGAATATATAGAATGATAAAACCATTTTACAATAAAGTTATTTATGTCCCCCAGTGAGGAGTGGGTCAATAATAAAAGGAAACAAATAAAAATTGATACCATATTATGAGCACACAACTGTATTGGCACACCACTTTATTCAATAGTGTGTAACATACACAACAAATAGCTTATTTAATGTAGTATGCAATGTAACACTAAGGTTCTTGCGGTGATTTCAAAGTGTAACAGGTTGACAGTTTTACTTAGTGACAAAAGAAGTGGGGATGGACGAGTGGATTTAGTTTAAAACGCCAATGTTTTATAGATCTCTTGAATGAAAATATGTTTGATCTTTATTTTTTTAAATCTAGAGATTAATGGATGATATGCAAGAACACTTAGGTCAACTAAAAATAGCATTCGCTTACAGTTCTGTTAATGGCATTTTCCATCAACAATAAATTACGTTATTCACCATCAACCTAGAAACCAAGCAAAAACAATCAAGCAAAGCAATTACATTCAATTCAGTGATAAAGCTACAAGTAGATTAAAGATCAATCTTACCTATTATATGAATGTACCACGATGATTGCCTGGATATGTAACTTAGAAAGCTGTCCAGTGTAGAGTAATGATGATGATGTTGTGGACTGGGCTCCAAGCCAGATCCCCAGAAGGCATAATAGCTCAATTTACTATAAAACACTTTGTTCATAAATCACCATTGCAAATTGCAAGCCTTGGTTTGTCGTATTTGCTTAAAGTAGCAGCCTAAGATTGCAGAAATGATAAACTAACCTGAACAGGCATTCAATACTGTTGAAGGTGAAACAAGTATCAATCACAAAAATCACATTGTGCTTCATGACAAAGACAATTGTACAGTACTTAATCATCATAATCATCTGGTTGGTGTTTTAGACAGGTGATTGTATAGTGTCTTTGGTTCCTGTTTACCAGATTTCTCACATAATATCAACAGTTTAGGCAGGGACAAGTGCTATGGGGTCACAGATAAACATTACTGTACACACAAGTAATATCAAAACACTAGTCGGGGCCTTGTTGGTTCATCAACAACCATTTTACATTGCATTGGCCTCGTTCCAACACTTAGGAAATGTATCCTGTCTTCCTCATTTCCTTGAAGGTAATCACTGATCTGGCGAGAACTATGCAAAGAAATCTCACATTTTCTCAGTCCTATTCAATCATATTAGATCAGTTCAGGGAAGAAGGAGGAAAGGAAAGGTACATTTTCAACTATTGGAGCGGGGCCTTTGAGTTGGTTCTTTATTCCTGCACGTGTTCCAGGTTGACCTCAGTATTGCAGAGGGTAGGTGTCCCCCTGGCCTAGTTGTTCCAGTTGTTCCCCTCAGAGCTCATGCAGTGGTACCCCATGTCTGCCGACATGTCAAAACACCCCTGGTTAAAGTAGAACTCCAGAGATGGTTAATTCCAGTCCAGCATAACAAAGTTGAGCTGGGTGCAGCTGGCGGCCAGGGCCAACTACAGTACAGGGGTAGGGGGGTGTGTGTGTGTGTGTGTGTGTGTGTGTGTGTGTGTGTGTGTGTGCGTGCGTGCGAAGGAAAAGAGGAGAGAGAAAAAGGTCAAAGAAAGTCCCTTGAAGAGGAAACACTAATAAAAAAGAATAAAATAAACAGACATGTTTGCACATAAATAATCACAGAGATGTACACACTCAGCTAAATATAGCAGAGCATACAGTGCCTTGCAAAAGTATTCATCCCCCTTAGCGTTTTTCCTATTTTGTTGCATTACAACCTGTAATTTCAATGGATTTTTATTTGGATTTAATGTAATGGACATATGCAAAATAGTTTAAATTGGTGAAGTGAAATGGAAAAAATAACTTGTTTCAAAAAATTATTACATTTTTTGTGGGAAAACTGCCGCGTGCATATGTATTCACCCCTTTGCTATGAAGCCCCTAAATAAGATCTGGTGCAACCAATTACCTTCAGAAGTCACATAATTAGTTAAATAAAGTCGACCTGTGAGCAATCTAAGTGTAACCGATGTGAAATGGCTCGCTAGTTAGCGGCGGTGCGCGCTCAATCGATGACGTCACTCTCTCTGAGACCTGAAGTAGTTGTTCCCCTTGCTCTGCAAGGGCCGGGGCCTTTGTGGCGCGATGGGTAACGATGCTTCGTGGGTGACTGTTGTTGATGTGTGCAGAGGGTCCCTGGTTCAAGCCCAGGTAGGGGCGAGGAGAGGGATACTGTTACATAAGTGTCACATGATCTGTCACATGATCTCAGTTTATATACACCAAGGAGCTCTCCAAACAGGTCAGGGACAAAGTTGTGGAGAAGTACAAATCAGGGTTGGGTTATAAAAAAATATCCAAAACTTTGAACTTCCCACGGAGCACCATTTACATCCATTATTAAAATGGAAAGAATATGGCATCACAACAAACCTGCCAAGAGAGGGCCGCCCACCAAAACTCATGGACCAGGCAAGGAGGGCATTAATCAAAGAGGCAACACAGACAACAAAGATAACCCTGAAGGAGCTGCAAAGCTCCACAGCGGAGACTGGAGTATCTGTACATAGGACCACTTTAAGCCATACACTCCACAGAGCTAGTCTTTACGGAAGAGTGGCCAGAAAAAAGCCATTGCTTAAAGAAACAAGTTTGGTGTTTGCCAAAAGGCATGTGTGAGACTCCCCAAACATATGGAAGAAGATACTCTGGTCAGATGAGACTCAAATTTAGCTTTTTGGCCATCAAGGAAAACACTATTTCTGGTGCAAACCCAACACATCTCATCACCCTGAGAACATCATCCCCACAGTGAAGTATGGTGGTGGCAGCATCATGCTGTGGAGATGTTTTTCATCGGCAGGAACTGGAAAACTGGTCAGAATTGAAGGAATGATGGATGGCGCTAATCTAACCGATGTGAAATGGCTATCTAGTTAGCGGTGGTGCGCGCTAATAGCGTTTCAATCGGTGACGTCACTTGCTCTGAGACCTTGAAGTAGTGGTTCCCCTTGCTCTGCAAGGGCCGCGGCTTTTGTGGAGCGATGGGTAACGATGCTTCGTGGGTGACTGTTGTTGATGTGTGCAGAGGGTCTCTGGTTCGCGCCCGGGTCGGGGTGAGGGGACGGACTGTTACAATAAATACAGGGAAATTCTTGAGGGGAAACCTGTTTCTGTCTTCCAGAGATTTGAGACTGTGTTGGAGGTTCACCGTCCAGCAGGACAATGACCCTAAGCATACTGCTAAAGCAACACTCGAATGGTTTAAGGGAAACATTTAAATGTCTTGGAATGGCCTAGTCGAAGCCCAGACCTCAATCCAATTGAGAATCTGTGGTATGACTTAAAGATTGCTGTACACCAGCGAAACCCATCCAACTTGAAGAAGCTGGAGCAGTTTTGCCTTGAAGAATGGACAAAAATCCCAGTGGCTAGATGTGCCAAGCTTATAGAGACATACCCCAAGAGACTTGCAGCTGTAATTGCTGCAAAAGGTGGCTCTACAAAGTATTGACTTTGGGGGGGGGTGAATAGTTATGCACGCTCAAGTTCTGTTTTTTTGCCTTATTTCTTGTTTGTTTCACAAAAAATATTTTGCATCTTCAAAGTGGTAGGCATGTTGTGTAAATCAAACTATATAAACCCCCCAAAAATCAATTTTAATTCCAGGTTGTAAGGCAACAAAATATGAAAAATGCCAAGGGGGGTGAATACTTTCGCAAGCCACTGTACATGGATGACAACAATAATGCACGTGTACCATGAGAAAAAATGGCTTTAGCGGTGTCAATACATCAACAGAACAGAAACATAGCCAGAGGGTTCACTTTCATGACAAATGCAACACCAGGACAGCATCAATTACCTGAGCTACTTTGCACATGAGTCCCTTCCTGATACCTTTACCTGTGATACGAAAACAGACAGGCCAGCATCCCGGAGTCGCCTCTTCACTGTTGACGTTGAGACTGGTGTTTTGCGGGTACTATTTAATGAAGCTGCCAGTTGAGGACTTGTGAGGCGTCTGTTTCTCAAACTAGACACTAATGTTCTTGTCCTCTTGCTCAGTTGTGCACCGGGGCCTCGCACTCCTCTTTTTATTCTGGTTAGAGTCAGTTTGCGCTGTTCTGTGAAGGGAGTAGTACACAGCGTTGTACGAGATCTTCAGTTTCTTGGCAATTTCTCGCATGGAATAGCCTTCATTTCTCAGAACAAGAATAGACTGATGAGTTTCAGAAGAAAGTCCTTTGTTTCTGGCCAGTTTGAGCCTGTAATCAAACCCACAAATGCTGATGCTCCAGATACTCAACTAGTCTAAAGAAGGCCAGTTTTATTGCTTCTTTAATCAGGACAACAGTTTTCAGCTGTGCTAACATAATTGCAAAAGGGTTTTTTAATGATCAATTAGCCTTTTAAAATGATTAACTTGGATTAGCTAACACAACGTACCATTGGAACACAGGAGTGATGGTTGCTGATAATGGGCCTCTGTACGCCTATATAGATATTCCATAAAAAATCATCAGTTTCCAGCTACAATAGTTATTTACAACATTAACAATGTCTACACTGTATTTCTGATCAATTTGATGTTTTTTTTAATGGATTTTTTTAAATTTTTGCTTTTCTTTCAAAAACAAGTGACCCCAAACTTTTGAACGGTAGTGTATGTATGAAAATAACCTCAAATAAAAAGGTGACATTCTGTACTGTCAGTTCATATAAAACATTTGATATCAAATCCAAAATGCTGGACTATAGAGCCAAACCAAAAGTGTTACCTTCACTGTTCAAATAAATACGTAGGGGACACACACACACACACACACACACACACACACACACACACACACACACACACACACACACACACACACACACACACACACACACACACACACACACACACACACACACACACACACACACACACACACACAGAGAGAGAGAATCCATAAAGACAGAGTAATAGATGTGAAGAGGTGGCTGTTAGGAATATTAACCAGGTGGCCAACGGCAACCAGGCGGCTTCTGCTCTGAATGTGGAAAAAGAGACGTGTCATGGAAGGAAAAGAGAGACTGGCAGTCGTTGAAATGCATAATGTTCTCATTCTGGTGGTCTCATAAAAATATGTTAGGCCTCTTACATAATGAGTGGCCAGAGAGAGAGCAGAGTCAGCACTGACGGTTGACGATTAAGTAGCAGAAAGAGAGCGAATTAACATATGGAGCCAGCCTGGTAACTATGATGGGGAGGATAGATTGAGAAGATAGTTAGTTGTTCTCTCACCCTCTGATGTTCGGGTACTTCTGCAATGATACCGTGAAATAATGTTTTTTTGTGAATGCATCCTGCTCCAAATCTGGAGGGGAGAGTTGACAAAGACGCAGGACAGGAAGGGTTAACGGTGTAAACTGTTTACAGAGCTAGAACTCAACTCATCATTAGGGGGCTTGAGTGATGGATAAAGTACTGATTTAATAGCACATCGATTCAGATTGTTTTTTTGATAGATATTGATGGATAAGGTTGAATTATTCTACCTTTCTGTGTAACTTTCATTTGGTCCAATACTTTCTCGTATTCAGCCAGCTCCCGAGGACACACGAGGACATAAAATTCACATTAGGCCTAACAAAATGTAATTAGTGTTATTGATTCCAAACATAATACCATTGATTTAGCAAATCAAGTATATTTATAAAGGCATGTTTACATCAGCAGATGTCACAAAGTGCTTATACAGAAACCCAGCCTAAAACCCAAAACAGACAGCAATGCAGATGCAGAAGCAGGGTGCATAGGAAAAACTCCCTAGAAAGGCAGGAATCAAGGAAGAAACCTAGAGAGGAACCAGGCTCTTCTGGCTGTGACAGGTGGAGATTATAAGAGTACATGGCCAATAAGGCCAGATTGTTCTTCAAGATGTTCAAACGTTCATAGATGACCAGCAGGGTCACTGAGACAACCATAGAGCGCTTGTATACAAGAATCTCACATCAGGGGCACGTTCAGCAGGACACAAGATTTTGGAACGTTCCAATAGAAATCTGTAATATAGAACAAATATGCCTCTCTGACATGTAGCCCAAGGAATCTATTCATGGTATTTCGACAACATTTGGCAACTGAACATGGCCCAGGTTTGATTAAACATTTGTATCACTCCAACTGTACAATCATGGCTTCTGTAGCCTATCGAATAACAGGATACGCCTAGCTTTTGCGAGACAAAGAATTTATACAATGTAACAGCAGCTGCAAACAAAATATTTAATTTCACATGACGAAGAATAGAGATCTATGTAGATACTGACATAATATTTATTTGCAAATGTCATTCATTGTTCACCAAATTCCAAGCATGCCCTTGCCTTTACACACTGAGTGTATAAAACATTAAGAAATCCTTCCGAATATTAAGTTGTAGCCAGATATTTCACCTGATGTGTAAATGTGAAGCATCCGGTTGACGTTTCCACTCACTACCAAATATGGAAGCCCAGTGGCTGGCAGTGGGAGAAGATGGAATGAGATGGATTTTGGCTGACATTCTGCTAATTTTGTCATCGATGAAACATTTCATCTCAATAAAAAAATTGGTTTCAAAAACTAAAATCTGTTATGAACAGAGTGGACTAAGTTTTGTAGATGTAAAAAAGATTTTGTTCTTTAGAAGGAGTGGAGGGGGGAATTGAGTTATTGCACACGTGCACTTCACAGAGTAGGCATTGCCTAATGGAAATATGCAAATACATGCTAGAACGCGCCAATAGGATCTCGCTAGCTCGTGCTTGGCTCTGCCCACTATGATTAATTTGCTCCCATTGGAAACGACAGCCTGTGGTCTATCTTGGGTTAGTTATGCAAATCTTTGCATCCCCCTTTTGCCCTCAGAACACCCTTAATTGATGGGGGCATGGACTCTACAAGGTGTCGAAAGCATTCCACAGGGATGCTGGTCCATGTTGACTCCAATGCTTCCCACTTTTGTGTCAAGTTGGCTGGATGTCCTTTGGGTGGTGGATTATTCTTCATACACACAGGTAACTGTTGAGTGTGAAAAACCCAACAGCGTTGCAGTTCTTGACATAAACCGGTGTGCCTGGCACCTACTACCATACCTACCAAATATTTTGTCCTGCCCATTCACTCTCTGAATGGCACATATACACAATCCATGTCTCAATTGTCTCAAGGCTTAAAAATCCTTCTTTAACCTCCCCTTCATCTACACTGATTGAAGTGGATTCAACAAGTGACATCAATAAGGGATCATAGCTTTCACCTGGATTCACCTGGTCAGTCTGTCATGGAAAGAGTGGGTATTCATAATGTTTTGTACACTCAGTGTATATTATGAGGTCCATGGTTACACTCACCATGATCATCCTCGCGATGTCTTTGCAGTCTTCCAGGGTGGAAGCACGGGCAGATAGAAACTGTTTTGAGCCCCACCTGTTTAGCCAGAAATATATATACACAACCCAAACGTTTGGGGTCACTTAGAAATGTTCTTGTTTTTGAAAGAAAAGCACATTTTGTGTCCATTAAAATAACATCAAATTGATCAGCAATACAGTGTAGACATTGTTAATGTTGTAAATGACTATTGTAGCTGGAAACAGAAGATTTTTTATGAAATATCTACATAGGCGTACAGAGGCCCATTATCAGCAACCATCACTCCTGTGTTCCAATGGCACGTTGTGTTAGCTAATCCAAGTTTCCAAGTTAATCATTTTAAAAGGCTAATTGATCATTAAAAAACCCTTTTGCAATTATGTTAGCACAGCTGAAAACTGTTGTCCTGATTAAAGAAGCAATAAAACTGTCCTTCTTTAGACTAGTTGAGTATCTGGAGCATCAGCATTTGTGGGTTCGATTACAGGCTCAAAATGGCCAGAAAAAAATGACTTTCTTCTGAAACTCATCAGTCTATTCTTGTTCTGAGAAATGAAGGCTATTCCATGCGAGAAATTGCCAAGAAACTGAAAATCTCGTACAACGCTGTGTACTACTCCCTTCACAGAACAGCGCAAACTGACTCTAACCAGAATAGAAAGAGGAGTGGGAGGCTGAGCAAGGGGAAAAGAACATTAGAGTGTCTAGTTTGAGAAATAGACGCCTCACAAGTCCTCACCTAGCAGCTTCATTAAATAGTACCCGCAAAACACCAGTCTCAACGTCAACAGTGAAGAGGCGACTCTGGGATGCTGGCCTTCTAGGCAGAGTTCCTCTGTCCAGTGTCTGTGTTCTTTTGCCCATCTTAATATTTTATTTTTATTGGCCAGTCTGAAATATGGCTTTTTCTTTGCAACTCTGCCTAGAAGGCCAGCATCCCAGAGTCGAGTGTGCAAAGCTGTCATCAAGGCAAAGGGTGGCTACTTTGAAGAATCTCAAAGATAATGTCACGTCCTGACCATAGTTCTTACAGTGGGGCAAAAAAGTATTTAGTCAGCCACCAATTGTGCAAGTTCTCCCACTTAAAAAGATGAGAGAGGCCTGTAATTTTCATCATAGGTACACTTCAACTATGACAGACAAAATGAGGGAAAAAAATCCAGAAAATCACATTGTAGGATTTTTAATGAATTTATTTGCAAATTATGGTGGAAAATAAGTATTTGGTCAATAACAAAAGTTTATCTCAATACTTTGTTATATACCCTTTGTTGGCAATGACAGAGGTCAAACGTTTTCTGTAAGTCTTCACAAGGTTTTCACACACTGTTGCTGGTATTTTGGCCCATTCCTCCATGCAGATCTCCTCTAGAGCAGTGATGTTTTGGGGCTGTTGCTGGGCAACACAGACTTTCAACTCCCTCCAAAGATTTTCTATGGGGTTGAGATCTGGAGACTGGCTAGGCCACTCCAGGACCTTGAAATGCTTCTTACGAAGCCACTCCATTGCCCGGGCGGTGTGTTTGGGATCATTGTCATGCTGAAAGACCCAGCCACGTTTCATCTTCAATGCCCTTGCTGATGGAAGGAGGTTTTCACTCAAAATCTCACGATACATGGCCCCATTCATTCTTTCCTTTACACGGATCAGTCGTCCTGGTCCCTTTGCAGAAAAACAGCCCCAAAGCATGATGTTTCCACCCCCATGCTTCACAGTAGGTATGGTGTTCTTTGGATGCAACTCAGCATTCTTTGTCCTCCAAACACGACGAGTTGAGTTTTTACCAAAAAGTTCTATTTTGGTTTCATCTGACCATATGACATTCTCCCAATCTTCTTCTGGATCATCCAAATGCTCTCTAGCAAACTTCAGACGGGCCTGGACATGTACTGGCTTAAGCAGGGGGACACGTCTGGCACTGCAGGATTTGAGTCCCTGGCGGCGTAGTGTGTTACTGATGGTAGGCTTTGTTACTTTGGTCCCAGCTCTCTGCAGGTCATTCACTAGGTCCCCCCGTGTGGTTCTGGGATTTTTTGCTCACCGTTCTTGTGATCATTTTGACCCCACGGCGTGAGATCTTGCGTGGAGCCCCAGATCGAGGGAGATTATCAGTGGTCTTGTATGTCTTCCATTTCCTAATAATTGCTCCCACAGTTGATTTCTTCAAACCAAGCTGCTTACCTATTGCAGATTCAGTCTTCCCAGCCTGGTGCAGGTCTACAATTTTGTTTCTGGTGTCCTTTGACAGCTCTTTGGTCTTGGCCATAGTGGAGTTTGGAGTGTGACTGTTTGAGGTTGTGGACAGGTGTCTTTTATACTGATAACAAGTTCAAACAGGTGCCATTAATACAGGTAACGAGTGGAGGACAGAGGAGCCTCTTAAAGAAGAAGTTACAGGTCTGTGAGAGCCAGAAATCTTGCTTGTTTGTAGGTGACCAAATACTTATTTTCCACCATAATTTGCAAATAAATTCATTAAAGATCCTACAATGTGATTTTCTGGATTTTTTTCCCTCATTTTGTCTGTCATAGTTGAAGTGTACCTATGATGAAAATTACAGGCCTCTCTCATCTTTTTAAGTGGGAGAACTTGCACAATTGGTGGCTGACTAAATACTTTTTTGCCCCACTGTATGTGTGTTGCTTGTTTTAGTGTTGGTCAGGACGTGAGCTGGGTGGGCATTCTATGTTGTGTGTCTAGTTTGTCTGTTTCTGTGTTCAGCCTAATATGGTTCTCAATCAGAGGCAGCTGTCTATCGTTGTCCCTGATTGAGAATCATATATAGGTGGCTTGTTTTGTGTTGGGGATTGTGGGTGGTTGTCTTCTGTCTTTGTGTTCTGCACCAGATAGGACTGTTTCGGTTTTCACATTTCTTGTTTTGTTGTTTGTAGTGTTCAAATATATTCTTTATTAAATCATGTTGAACACTAGCCGCGCTGCGTTTTGGTCCTCTCCTTCATCCCAGGAAGAAAACCGTTACAGATAAAATATATTTTGATTTGTTTAACACTTTTTTTGGTTACTACATGATTCCATATGTGTTATTTCATGGTTTTGATGTCTTCACTATTATTCTACAACATAGAAAATTGTAAGAATAAAGAAAAACCCTTGAATGAGCAGGTGTGTCCAAACTTTTGACTGGTACTGTATATATGTTTTTAAAAAACAAGCTCCAAATACTTTTTGGATGGTCAGCCAACTCGGAATTCCAAGTTGGGAACTCGGGCCTCTTTCTAATACTCCGACCTGAAGATCACTGACGTCATGGTTTGACCTTGTTTTTTCCCCAAGTTCCCAGGTGTCTTGAAAGCACCATACATCCAGAGAATGCCAGACTTTGATGACAAAATTTGCCCACAAGAAGAACCGCAGCGTCACCTTCCTGTTCAAGTGAGCACGGCACAACAAGGTGAGTCCAAAAATGTTGTGTATACAGTTGCATAAATGATGTAATATGCCAGGGAGATATGTATACTGTAGCTAAGAAAGTAAAACTAATTGTATGTTGTGTAGTAAGCTGTTAGTAGTCCATGTGCCTCACCCTAACAATTTGGTCCCTTTCCCCCTCATAACTTAGCCTACTGTTCTGACTTGGTGGTGCACATGTAGCCTATAGGCTGTTTTTAGATAAATGTAATCATCTAATATTGTAAGAGCTTTCATTGTCTGCTTATATGCCCCCTTTATTTATCCTACGGTTCTGACTTGGTGTACAGGGAGAATACTGTAAGAACGGCCCATGTTCTGAATTCTGTTGCTGTACATTTAAAAAGTGCTGAACAAATAGTTATATTGACTATGTCCGTCCTAGCTCGCTCATTAATGTCTTCATTACGGATTGCCTCTTATCCACTCGTCGTCCCCTTATGCCATAGTTTGTACATCTCAATAGTCAGTCGAAACAACATTTTTGCAAGTCAACCAAATCAGCTGTTTTTTAAAAAGGCAGTAAATGAGGCTGAATGAACCGTTTCGCTGCCAGACAAGGCTCCACTGAAAGCCAGGTGTAGCGGTGGTAAGGATTCACTCCATGGTGCTGTAATGAAAGCTCTGCTGTTGGGACAGCTTTATGTAGGCTGTAAAAGTTGTGGGCACCGTTTGTCATGTTATCTTGCAATTAATATATTGTTTAGTTTTGTGTTGTGTTGTGTATTGGCTTTGCTGGCATGCATCTAAAAAACATTTTTTGAGTTTGCCCCACCAAGATTTACATGCTAACACCGCCACTGGGTACAGTAAACCGGAAAAGAACAGAAAGGAGATAACGGTTGTGATTTAAAACCGAGTTTAAGTCTAGGCTGTTAATATCTTAATAGTGCCTTCCAAGCGGAGGTGGTTACCATTGGAACTCGCATGGAAGCACAGTCCCCCAGTAACACCAAAGGACCCGTAAATTAGGTGCAAATAAAGAATGAAAATCTAGCCTACAGTTAATTCATTTAAAAATGTGTGAATTGGATTAATGGACAGACTCACTGCCTACTGTGAGAAACAGCATTCCAGCTTTCATTTCAGGCCCAAATACACTTCAGGGGTAGGGGTGTGTGTGCTCCTTGACATGCTATTATGTCTATGATATTATGGCAATTAATAAGCCTAGCATTTTACAGAACCGTTTCTCTTTTAGATTTTCTTCAAACAGTTTGAAATGACGCACAAAACAGCCATGTGACTTCCTTCAGTGCCAGAAATAGGCTAACCCATAACATGATCTCATCAATCTCTAACGGACTCCAACTAGCATGGGAAATTTCTCTCCACGTCTGGTGAGACATCCATTAACTTTTGCAACACAAGTGCAATGCCATTAGTTTCGTATTCACAAGAAGTGTATCAAATATGAAGTACAGTGATCCCTCGCCACTTCGCGGTTCACTTATCGCGGATTCGCTATTTCGCGGATTTTCATAATGCATTTTTTATTTTTTTTTGGTGCATTGTGCTCTGCATTCTGATTCGCTAAAAACTCACTCCCGCTTCTTGTATCAAAACATGCTACGAATTGTGCTATCATTTTGTCGTCTCGTGCAGTTATGTGTACGTACATAAAACAGCTTGGCAAATTTACATTAAGTTGGCCAGGAAGGAAGGAAGGACTAACGCTTGGTCGCTTAGCAACCATGGTGCGAATGGCCACTGAACTTAAGCGAGTAGCTGAGGAATGGGACCCTTTGATGAGCCGTTCATTACAGTTCTCCAACGTAATCGATGGTGGCATGTCGGTGTACAAGGATCTTTTTGCAAAGAAGAAAAAAGAGCGACAACAGCTGCCTATCACTATGCTCTTCTCCCGAACAAACACACCTGCACCGCGGGCTTCAGAAGAAGAGAACACTGCAGAGCGCAGTCAGGATGCAGCGGCCCAGTCTGAAGAGCAGTGAAACGGCCTACACGTGAGTCACTGTATTTGTATACATGTAATAGTTGCTAATTGTAAAAAAAAAAAAAGTTTTCTATTTCGCGGATTTCACTTATCGCGGGTCATTTTCGGAACGTAACCCCCGCGATAAACGAGGGATTACTGTATATAAAAAGAAAAAAAAGAAAAAAAGAAAACAGCAGTCTAAGGCACTGCATCTCAGTGCTAGAGGCGTCACTATGGACCCTGGTTCGATTCCAGGCTGTATTACAACCGGCAGTGATTGGGAGTCCTATAGAGCAGCGCACAATTGGCCCAGCGTCGTCCGGGTTAGGGTTTGGCATGGTAGGCCATCATTGTAAATAAGAATTTGTTCTTAACTGACTTGCCTAGTTAAATAAAGGATAAATAAAAAATAAGGAGTACGGGGAGGAAACGGGTAAGAGGGGGTGGCAGGCTTCGAAGTCGTCATTACAAGATTCTACCCTGACTTGTGTCTAAAAAGGATACATACATACACATACATTCAAGCCAGAGAGGCGGTTTGGCACACAAGACGTACTAGACGGCTCTTTGAACACTCGGCGTAAGCAAAAGCAGCGCTTGCCATTTTCATCAGTATCTCTGGTCCCTGCTCTGATGACGTGCGCTCGACACCCTTGGCGGTTTTTATCGACGTACTTTAGAGAAGTCAGGCAGTTAGAAATGGAAACATTGTAAAGAATACGGGTGTGAACAGTGAATAAGAAGACAGAGAGAGAGAAAGGAAAAAGGGGAGTTTTCCGTGGGATACAGAGTAAGTCATAATGAATCAGTCAGGATCGGATTGCAGAAAAATGAAAAGTAGCCTAAAAGAAAAAGTCTGGAGAATACTGTTCAGTATAAAACAATACGCTAAATTACAAGATGTAGATTTATAAATAATGGCTGTTGATGCCGAAAAATGTTTAGATCCATCCTTAATGGCTTTTTCTATTCAAAACTTTGGAAGCCTTCAACTTTCCAGCTGAAAAAAAAAAATCATACAAATATTATATAAATATCCTAAAGCAAAAATAAACTTTCGTTATTCTCGGTAATACTAATTACCCCACCGAAGACATTCTTTAAAAAAAGTATAAAATACATTATATGGGCAATAATACTCAGAATAAAAAGTAAAGTTTTACATCTCCCTAAGTGTGAGGGTGGTTTTGACCTTTTAATTGTATCGACTTGCCACCCAGGGCTTTTACTTCAGACATATTGTTAAATGCACTATCGAGGAACAATGGGTTGGCTCAAGATGGAGGGTGTAACGGCAGATTTCCTCCTCTTCGTCTGAAGAGGAGGTGTAGCAGGGATCGGACCAAGACGCAGCGTAGTTAGTGTCCATGTTTTAATAATAAACAACTGAACAAGACACAATACAAATACAATACAATACAATACAAAACAAAAGTGAATCTAACCGAAACAGTCCTATCTGGTGCAATGAACACAAAGACAGAAGACAACCACCCACAAAACCCCAACACAAAACAGGCTACCTAAATATGGTTCCCAATCAGAGACAATGACTAACACCTGCCTCTGATTGAGAACCATATCAGGCCAAACATAGAAACAGGAAAACTAGACACACAACATAGAATGCCCACTCAGCTCACGTCCTGACCAACACTAAAAGAAAACACAAAAGAACTATGGTCAGAACGTGACAGAGGGAGTGTTGGAACATACTGTAACTAACGAAATTACAGTTAACGAATATGTACGCTTAATCTAGTATAAACTATTGTATAGAATTTATTATAAAAGAGAGAAGAAAAAAAATTATACAGCTGAAGGCAGAGTCATATCTTAATTAAGTGTAAACTAACAATGACTCAATAATTCATGCCTTCTGGGAGTTCTATCAAGTCCAAAAGTTAGGGACTGAGTTATACTGAAAAATATAAACGCAGCATGCAACAATTTCTAAGATTTTACTGAGTTACAGTTCATATAAGGAATAAAATATAAATTAATTAGGCCCTAATCTATGGATTTCACATGATTTGTAATACAGATATGCATCTGTTAGTCATAGATACCTTAAAAAAGGTTGGGGTGTGGATCAGAAAACCAGTCAGCCACCTTTTGCCTCATGCAGCGCGACACATATCCTTCCCATAGAGTTGATCAGGCTGTTGATTGTGGCCTGTGGAATGTTGTCCCAATCCTCTTCAATGGCTGTGCGAAGTGGTTGGATATTGGCGGGAACTGGAACACGCCTGCCTTTACCATAACCCCACCGCCACCTACTGTATGAGGCACTCTGTTCACAACGTTGACATCAGCAAACCACTCACCCACAGGCCGCCATACACGTGGTCTGCGTTTGTGAGGCCAGTTGGGAGGCCAGTTGGAACATACTGCCACATTCTCTAAAATTAAGTTGGAGGTGGCTTATGTAGAGAAATTAACATTCAATTAACATTCAACAGCTCTGGCGGACATTCCTGCAGTCAGAATGGCAATTGCAGGCTCCCTCAAAATTTGAGACATCTGTTGTGTGACAAAACCGCACATTTTAGAGTGGCCTTTTATTGTCCCCAGCACAAAGTGCTCCTGTGTAATGATCATGCCATGTAGTCAGCTTCTTGATATGCCACACTTGTCAGGTGGATGGATTATCTTGGCAAAGGACAAATGTTCACTAACAGAGATTTAAACAAATTTGTGCACAAAATCTGAGAGAAATAAGCTTTTTTTGTGTGACTGGAACTTTTCTGGGATCTTTTATTTCAGCTCATGATACATGGGACCAACACTTTACATGTTGCGTTTATATTTTTTTCAGTGTAGAAAGTTGGCTGTCAGAAATGGTACAATTTAAGATGACTTTTAATCCGTCTATCAGCATATTTCAAGACATGGCATACATTATGAGGGTGCGGTGAAATATCAAATCAAATCAAATTGTATTGGTCACATACACATGGTTAGCAGATGTTAATGCGAGTGTAGCGAAATGCTTGTGCTTCTAGTTCCGACCATGCAGTAATATCCAACAAGTAATCTAACCTAACAATTTCACAACAACTACCTTATACACACAAGTGTAAAGGAATGAATAAGAATATGTACATAAAAATATATGGATGAGCGATGGCAGAATGGCATAGGCAAGATGCAGTAGATGGTACAGTATATACATATGAGATGAGTAATGTAGTGTATGTAAACATTATATAAAGTGACATTGTTTAAAGTGGCTAGTGATACATTTATTACATCCAATTTTGTATTATTAAAGTGGCTAGAGATGAGTCAGTATGTTGGCAGCAGCCACTCAATGTTAGTGATGGATGTTTAACAGTCTGATGGCCTTGAGATAGAAGCTGTTTTTCAGTCTCTCGGTCCCCGCTTTGATGCACCTGTACTGACCTCGCCTTCTGGATGATAACGGGGTGAACAGGCAGTGGCTCAGGTGGTTGTTGTCTTTGATGATCTTTTTGGCCTTCCTGTGACATCGGGTGGTGTAGGTGTCCTGGAGGGCAGGTAGTTTGCCCCCGGTGATGCGTTGTGCAGACCTCACTACCCTCTGGAGAGCCTTACGGTTGTGGACGGAGCAGTTGCCTTACCAGGTGGTGATACAGCCCGACAGGATGCTCTCGATTGTGCATCTGTTTAAAGTTTGTGAGTGTTTTTGGTGACAAGCCGAATTTCTTCAGCCTCCTGAGGTTTAAGAGGCGCTGCTGCGCCTTCTTCACCATGCTGTCTGTGTGGGTGGACCATTTCAGTTTGTCCGTGATGTGTACGCCGAGGAACTTAACTTTCCACCTTCTCCACTACTGTCCCATCGATGTGGATAGGGGGCTGCTCCCCCTGCTGTTTCCTGAAGTCCACGATCATCTCCTTTGTTTTGTTGACATTGAGTGAGGTTATTTTCCTGACACCACACTGCGAGGGCCCTCAACTCCTCCCTGTAGGCCGTCTCGTTGTTGTTGGTAATCAAGCCGACCACTGTAGTGTCGTCTGCAAACTTGATGATTGAGTTGGAGGCGTGCATGGCCACGCAGTCATGGGTGAACAGGGAGTACAGGAGAGGGCTGAGAACGCACCCTTGTGGGGCCCCAGTATTGAGGATCAGCGGGGTGGAGATGTTGTTTCCTACCCTCAGCACCTAGGGGCGGCCCGTCATGAAGTCCAGGACCCAGTTACACAGGGCGGGGTTGAGACCCAGGGTCTCAAGCTTAATGACGAGTTTGGAGGGTACTATGGTGTTAAATGCTGAGCTGTAGTCGATGAACAGCATTCTTACATAGGTATTCCTCTTGTCCAGATGGGTTAGGGAAGTGTGCAGTGTGATTGCGATTGTGTCGTCTGTGGACCTATTGGGGTGGTAAGCAAATTGGAGTGGGTCTAGGGTGTCATGTAGGGTGGAGGTGATATGGTCCTTGACTAGTCTCTCAAAGCACTTCATGATGACGGAAGTGAGTGCAACGGGGCGATAGTCATTTAACTCAGTTACCTTAGCTTTCTTGGGAACAGGAACAACGGTGGCCCTCTTGAAGCATGTGGGCACAGCAGACTGGGATAAGGATTGATTGAATATGTCCGTAAACACACCAGCCAGCTGGTCTGCGCATGCTCTGAGGACGCGGTTAGGGATGCCGTCTGGGCCGGCAGCCTTGCGAGGGTTAACACGTTTAAATGTTTTACTCACATTGGCTGCAGTGAAGGAGACCCCGCAGGTTTTGGTACCGGGCCGTGTCGGTGGCACTGTATTGTCTTCAAAGTGAGCAAAGAAGTTGTTTAGTTTGTCTGTTAGCGAGACATCGTGGTCCGCGACAGGGCTGGTTTTCTTTTTGTAGTCCGTGATTGACTGTAGACCCTGACGCATACCTCTCGTGTCTGAGCTGTTCAATTGCGACTCTACTTTGTCTCTATACTGACGCTTAGCTTGTTTGATTGCCTTGCGGAGGGAATAGCTACACTGTTTGTATTCGGTCAGGTTTCCGGTCGCCTTGCCCTGATTAAAAGCAGTGGTTCGCGCTTTTAGTTTTGCGCGAATGCTGCCATCAATCCACGGTTTCTGGTGGGGAACGTTTTAATAGACGCTGTTGGTACAACATCACCGATGCACTTGCTAATAAACTCGCACACCGAATCAGCGTATTCATTAATGTTATTGTCTGACGCTATGCGGAACATATCCCAGTCCACGTGATCGAAGCTATCTTGAAGCGTGGAATCCGTTTGGTCGGACCAGCATTGAACAGACCTGAGCACGGGCGTTTCCTGTTTTAGTTTCTGTCTATAGGCTGGGAGAAACAAAATGGAGTCGTGGTCAGATTTTCTGAAAGGAGGGCCTGGGAGGGCTTTTTATGCGTTGCGGAAGTTAGAATAACAATGATCCAGGGTTTTGCCAGCCCGGGTCGCGCATTCGATATGCTGATAAAATTTAGGGATCCTTGTTTTCAGATTAGCCTTGTTAAAATCCCCAGCTACAATAAATGCAGCCTCAGGATGTGGTTTCCAGTTTACATAGAGTCCAATGAAGTTCTTTCAGGGCCGTCGATGTGTCTGCTTGGGGGGGATATACACGACTGTGATTATGATCGAAGAGAATTCTCTTGGTAGATAATGCGTTCGGCATTTGATTGTAAGGAATTCTAGGTCAGGTGAACAAAAGGACTTGAGTTCCTGTATGATGTTATGATCACACTACGTCTCGTTAATCATAAGGCATACACCCCCACCCTTCTTCTTACCAGAGAGATGTTTGTTTCTGTCGGCGCGATGCGTGAAGAAACCAGGTGGCTGTACCGACTCTGATAACGTATCCCGAGTGAGCCATGTTTCCGTGAAACAAAGAACGTTACAATCTCTGATGTCTCTCTGGAAGGCAACCCTTGCTCGAATTTGGTCTACCTTGTTGTCAAGAGACTGGACATTGGCGAGTAGTATGCTCGGGAGCGGTGCGCGATGTGCCCGTCTACGGAGCCTGACCAGAAGACCGCTCCGTCTGCCCCTCCGTCTGCCCCGCCGTTGTTTTGGGTCGCCGGCTGGGATCCGATCCATTGTCCTGGGTGGTGGACCAAACAGAGGATCCGCTTCGGGAAAGTCGAATTCCTGGTCGTAATGTTGGTGAATTGACTTCGCTCTTATATCCAATAGTTCCTCCCGGCTGTATGTAATAAAACTTAAGATTTCCTGGGGTAACAATGTAAGAAATAACACATGAAAAAACAAAATACTGCATAGTTTCCTAGGAACGCGAAGCGAGGCAGCCATCTCTGTCGGCGCCAATGGGTTGGACCATAGGCCTACTTTTCTCGTCACTCATTTTGGGGAAAAATGTACTTAAAAACTGGAAATAAAATGATCCTCCATCATTAAGACGGTGGGTGAATCAAATGCATTTATATATTGAAAAAAATGGGTGCTACAGAGAAATAGAATAGCGTGATTTCAGCCATATGGCATAGAGACAGATAAATAGAATAGTGCGATTTCAGCCATATGGCATAGAGACAGATAAATAGAATAGCACAATTTGAGCCATATGGCATAGAGACAGATAAATAGAATAGTGCGATTTCAGCCATATGGCATAGAGACAGATAAATAGAATAGCACAATTTGAGCCATATGGCATAGAGACAGATAAATAGAATAGCGTGATTTCAGCCATATGGCATAGAGACAGATAAATAGAATAGTGCGATTTCAGCCATATGGCATAGAGACAGATAAATAGAATAGCATGATTTCAGCCGTATGGCATAGAGACAGATAAATAGTATAGCGCGATTTCAGCCATATGGCATAGAATGTTACAAGCACTGGAAATGGCCAAGGTATGAAGAATGAAAGAAAATGTTGGAGTGAGACAAACGGAATGCGGTGGGAATATGTGGGTTTGAGCACGTGATGTCACTGATGTTTGTTGGAATTGGTGTGCGTCTGTTTATTATATTCTGTCTATGTACAGTACCAGTCAAAAGTTTGAACACACACTCATTCAAGGGTTTTTCTTTATTTTTACTATTATCTACATTGTAGAATAATAGTGAAGACATCAAAACTATGAAATAACACATATAAGCTGTCATCAAGGCAACGGATTGCTCCTTTGAAGAATCTAAAATCTAAAATATATTTTGATTTGTTTAACACTTTTTTGGTTACTACATGATTCCGTATGTGTTAGTTCATAGTTGTGATGTCTTCACTATTATTCTACAATGTAGAAAATAGTACAAATAAAGAAAAACCATTGAATGAGTAGGTGTGTCCAAACTTTTGACTGGTACTGTTTTTCGCTGTAGGCCTACCATTAATTCAAATGTAATGAAGATATAGTAAATATATAATACATATTGTCTAATACAGGTGTAATACAATATTGAGAGTTATTATTTCCCAGAGGTTTGTGATGCTTTTTGTAGATATTTTTTAAAAACCCAAATAATGAATTCCTCTGAGATTTGTAAAGATGACATCATCCTCAGTGTTTCATAAGCGAGACTTATACTGTGCCAAATGCCAACTACCCACCAACACTTCTAATAAAGTGTTATGGAAACATTGGGGCTTCCTGAATGTCAAACTGTTGAATGTCAATGTGGGAAAACAATTTTAGGTATAAAAAAAATTAAAGGTTTTATTCTTAACTTTGCCAAATCCACTAAATGTGTGCACTCACTCACTGCACCCATAATCAAGGTACACATTACACATACCGTGCCTGATAGAAGTCACTTATTTTGGGCACTGTTCAAAACAGGACATTTGGTGGTTGGGGGCACTAATGTAGCCTACACAGAGCTGAAACGGCTTTCCAAGTCCTTGGGCCAAATAGGCGTGCTGATCTAGGATCAGTTTAGCCTTTTAAAGCACAATGATCCTAATAGCACCCCTGCTCTGAGACTCTTTGTGAATATGGGCACAGAACCCTTCATTTAGATAGGGAACAAAACCTATTTAACTAATTACATTCATATTCATTCTTGATTTCACTGAGCAGAAATAACATATGATGTTTAGTCTTGTAATGGGCAACTTGACTTCCAAGAGATTTTTCTTATTCTATTTGAATGGTCTGGTGTTGTGACTTGATGCGCTCACAAATCATTTGGGAGCCCTTCTAGGCCAACACAGGAAGCTGCCTCCTTTTCCTGTTTAGTCTACCGTGATTGGGCTGTGAGGACTATTTTCATGACATTTCAGTCATCACCACCATCACTAAACCTCGTCATAACATATATCTAACAATGGCCAAAGAGAGGGCAGCAATAAGTTAGTCCAAATGAAAGGTTGATAGATACATCGTTTTGACCCTGTGTATTCCTTCCATCCAATTTTGGTCATATAACTCTGGATAACAGCATTCCCTGGAAAGCAGTGGCAATTGTTATAGAGTGGATCCTGGTTAAATTACCTATAGCACTTTATAATAACTCATAACGAATTAAATACAACTATACAGTAGGTAGTCCAAGGGCCACCCACCATAAAATGCTTCAGAAAAGGTGTTTTTTGTTGTCTAGGAAGCGGAACTGCAAAATAAGGTGTTTTTCCTGACCATGTGCCCTCACCAGGAACAACTCTGGACCCTTGTTCTTTGCCTAGACTGTTTCCTTCCTGGTCTGGTTATGTGGTCCACAAGAGAAACTCCTGGCCCTAAATATAGACTGGCCTACTGTGCCATAAGTATATTTCTGGATAGATAGCATGGTCTGGAGCAACATAGCCCACTGTGGGAACATAGGAGCATTGTGATAAGGGAACTATTCTAGAGGCTAGACGCCTTCTGGTGTGTGTATCTGTGTAGGCTGGCGGTTCTTCTCATACAATTGAATGGCCACAATGGAACCCATTAAAGGACCATTATGATTTATTCTGCTCAAGGCTGTTACATAACAAGAGTCTCTCTCTCTCTCTCTCAATAAAATTGCTCCTACCAGAGTTAGGCTACCATAGACCGATGGGAAATGTAATAGTTTATTATTTGGAATGTTATTTAATAGATGATGACTTGTTCAGGGCAGGACAGCACAGCAGAGTAGGCCATGAAGTAACGGAGTGTATAAAAACTAAAAAAACAAGGTATTTCTACTGCAGGCCTATTACAAAAAAATTTGATTTCATGTGAAGGAATTCCCCTTAAACCCCTCCTCAAATTACAGTCTAAACTAGTCTAGCCTATTCTATTCAAATGTTGTAACTCCCCCTCTTAAAAACAGTCACCACTTTGTCTGGTAGTCTGGGTGGAAAAATAGGAAATTAGATCATCATGCGCCTGATGTAACCCTGTCTCAAGACGAAGAGAACATAGGCTAAATGGGGAAGAAAAAAAGCTGACATAATCTCACACACTAGTTACTCATTCTCCTCCACAGACTTTAAACTCTCATCTGTAAACCGTATTAGGAAATGTGTAGTCATCGTGTCACGTGTGTCACTCCAGTAGCCTACTATAGGGTGCGAGGCAACGAACAATGTTTATTTAGCCTGCCTTCGCGGCTCAAGAAGGTCAGGTCACTTCCTGTCTGACACACTGGACTTTCAGAGAGAAAATTAAACAATAACCCAGTGAGTCCTGTTTGGTAAATCTGATCATGTATCCAGGGCCATTTCCACAAAATATTTGTTGCAAAAATTTTGCCATTGAACAGGCCAAGGTTCTAATGAATTGGCTGTATAGAAATGAAGACTAGGCCTTCCAATAAGGATTTGATAAAAGTCTGTGTCCCCCCTACTGCCTTGACTTAGGCCTAGCCTATATATAGTCTGGGGCCACCTCCACATAAGGCACGAGGTGAAGAATATCTCAAAGAAGGCAAAATGTCTTTACAGATAACATGGACATGCATCTGAATTTGTTGCCATTGAAAACAAAAGGCACAACTGTAAATTGTTGTCAGCATGTATATATAAAGATATTAATGAATGTGTATACAGTATATGACTTGATGAAAAGTATTTTTCAAGAATATAGGAACTAAGACAGGCCTACAGTTTTACAGTGTGAAGTTACCAGTTTTGCCAATAGCTGCAACATTTTCAATAAATGTTTACAACACCTCCACTTTGCTGATCCTCAACACAGGGGCCCCACAAGGGTGCTTGTTCAGCCCCCTCCTGTACTCCCTGTTCACGCATGACTGCGTGGCCACACACACCTCCAACTCAATCATCAAGTTTGCAGACGACACAACAGTAGTGGGCCTGATTACCAACAATGAGACAGCCTACAGGGAGGAGGTGAGGGCCCTGACGGAGTGGTGCCAGGAATATAACCTCTCCCTCAATGTCAACAAAATGAAGGAGCTGACTGTGGACTTCAGGAAACAGCAGAGGGAGTAGGCCCCTATCAACATCGACGGGACCACGGTGCAAAAGGTGGAAAGCTTCAAGTTCCTCGGCGTACAAATCACTGACAATCTGAAATGGTCCACCCACACAGACAGTGTGGTGAAGAAGGTGCAACAGCGCCTCTTCAACCTCAGGAGGCTGTAGAAATTCGGCTTGCCTCCTAAGACCCTCACAAACTTTTATAGATGCACAATTGAGAGCATCCTGTCGGGCTGTATCACCGCCTGGTACGGCAACTGCACCGCCCGCAACCGCAGGGCTCTCCAGAGGGTGGTGCGGTCTGCCCAACGCATTACCGGGGGCACACTGCCTGCCCTCCAGGACACCTACAGCACCCAATGTCACAGGAAGGCCAAAAAGATAATCAAGAACATCAACCACCCGAGCCACTGCCTGTTCACCCCTCTATCATCCAGAAGGCGAGGTCAGTACAGGTGCATCAAAGCTGGGACCGAGAGACTGACAAAAAGCTTCTATCCCAAGGCCATCACTAGCTGGCTACCACCTGGTTACTCAACCCTGCACCTTAGAGGCTGGCGCCCCATAAACATAGACATGGAATCACTGGTCACTTTAATAAGGTTTGCATACTGCTTTACTCCTTTCATATGTATATACTGTATTCTGTTCTATTGTATTTAGTCAATGCCCCGCCGACATTGCTCATCCTAATATTTGTATATTTCTTAATTCCATTCTTGTACTTTTAGATTTGTGTGTATTGTTGTGATTTGTTAGATACTACTGCACTGTTGGAGCTAGGAACACAAGCATTTCGCTACACCCACAATAACATCTGCTAAAAATGTGTATGTGACCAATACAATTTGATTTGATTTGATTTACTCAGAGGCTGGTGGGAGGAGCAATAGGAGGAGGGACTCATTATAATGGTGGAATGGAATAAATAGAACTGAGTCAAATGTGGTTTCTATATGTATTTATTTATTCTATTCCAGCCATTACAATGAGCCCATCCTCCTATAGCTCCTCCCACTAGCCTCAGTGTGGCCCATATGATTGTGTTAGTAATGCAGCGTTTGTTTCCAAGAGGGAGGTGGGAATTTACCAGTTGTGAAGCATTCACATACTTTGAACTAATTGAGAAATGCTCATTGGCTAAACTAAAAACCATAAACTAAAAGTACAGCTATCATGCTTGTAAACAAATTATAGAGTTCAAAAAACAAATTAATAGATGGCTTTTTATAAATAATGTTTTGTTGCATTTAACTGCCGAAAATGCTTTCCTTAGTAGGTAACGTCAGAGATCATTATGTGGAGAAGTGGGAGCTCAGGATGAAAGATGAGTTTCCACTAGTAATTAACAATTGGAGGGCCGTTCAAGTTGATTTTTCCCAGTCGTATGTTGTAACTTCCCACTTCGTAGTTGGTTTGCGAACGCAGCATTAAACAAAACAACAGAGGCCCCTTGCTATTCCCAGAAGTAAACATTTCAATGAGCCTGCCTGTGATATATGCACGTACAGTAATACAATAGTAGGTTACAACACACAGAACACAGCCAGGGTGCAAATAGCATAGCAACATCCTGAGGAAGTAGTTTTCCATAACAGAGCTTACAGTAAATACCCTTCAAAGGCGGCCATCTTGGATGCAGGCCAGAGACGGGTGTGCAACTAAGTGGGGTTTGAGTGTGTACGAACGATATCGGGAACCATAACAAAGATAACACCCTCTGACTGTTAAATATGAGATAACACCATCTTCTGAGGTTGCGTGTTGAGTGTTTTTGGGGTCCTTTTGAATGTTTTGACCAATAGGCCTAACGTAAAAAACATGACAATAAGTGTTGTGAAACAATGGTTTAAATATCTGCTTTTACGCTCATTCCTCAGGATGCAAAATAACATTTCCTTTTGGGAAGGGATAAGGAAGTTTTGGTATTCTGCTGAATGGAGTGTTCGGTGGGGCGAGCGGGAACCTTTTGTTTTCTTTAAGAAAGACATCTTAAATACCATCCCTTGGACTGGGACTGGGCGTTGTTATCACTGAAGTCAATGTAGAAACTGACTGAGATTCGTTTTTAAGGGGTGGAGGACACACACACACACACACACACACACAAACATGAAAAAAAAACACACAGGCACACTCACTACCGGCAAACCTTTCTGATTACTAGGTTATCCTGCATGGCTACCTGGTAACCCGACTTGCAATCTTATCTTCAACAGACCTTGGTGGTCAGAGGCATAATTTGTGTCAGTGGAAGCCTGGGTCACTCAATACCAATGTCCTGTACTATTGTAATTATATCACAGGAGGATTCTGGGATTGGGTTGCGGATCAGCATAGGCGTGTGACACCAATACATTTCTAACCCATTTCTCTCTAACCACTCTCCAAATGAAGTATAGGTTTACTGGGGTGTCAAATATAACACACACATATACATATATATATATATATATATACTGAACAAAAATATAAATGCAACATGTAAAGTGTTTGGTCCCATGTTTTATGAGCTGAAATAAAAGATCCCAGAAAATGTTCCATACGCACAAAAAGCTTTTTTCTGTTTACATCCCTGTTAGAGACCATTTCTCCTATGCCAAGATAATCCATCAACCTGACAGGCGTGGCAAATCAAGAAGCTTATTAAACAGCATGATCAATACACAAGTGCACCTTGTGCTGGGGACAGTAAAAGGCCACTCGGAAATGTTCAGTTTTGTCACACAACAAAATGCCACAGATGTCTCAGGTTTTGAGGGAGCGTGTAATTGGCATGCTGAACACATGAATGTCCACCAGAGCTGTTGCCAGAAATTGAATGTTCATTTCTCTATCATAAGCCGCCTCCAACTTCGTTTTAGAGAATTTAGCAGTACGTCCAACCAGCCTCACAACCGCAGACCACGTGTAAACACGCCAGCCCAGGACCTCCACATCTTCACCTGCGGGATCATCTGATGCCAGCCACCCTGACAACTGATGAAACTGAGGAGTATTTCTGTCTGTAATAAAGCCCTTTTGTGGGAAAAAATGAATTCTTGCTCAAACTCATGCTTCCCACCGTGAAGCATGGAGGATGAGGTGTGATGGTGTGGGGGTGCTTTGCTGGTGACACTGTCTGTGATTTATTTAGAATTCAATGCACACTTAACCAGGATGGCTACCACAGCATTCTGCAGCGATACGCCATCCCATCTGGTATGCACTTAGTGGGACTATCATTTGTTTTTCAACAGGACAATGACTCAAACCACACCTCCAGGCTGTGTAAGGGCTATTTGACCAAGAAGGAGAGTGATGGAGTGCTGCATCAGATGACCTGGCCTCCACAATCACCCTACCTCAACCCAAAATATAAACGCAGCATGCGACAATTTGAACGATTTTACTGAGTTGAGGTTCGTATAAGGAAATCAGTCAATTGAAATCAATTAATTAGGCCCTAATCTATGGATTTCACATGACTGGGCAGGGCCGCCGCCATGGGTGGGCCTGGGAGGGTAAGTTTTATTGCTTCTTTAATCAGAACAACAGCTTTCAGCTGTGGTAACATAATTGCAAAAGGGTTTTCTAATGATCAATTGGCCTTTTGAAATTATAAACTTGGATTAGCTAACACAACGTGCCATTGGAACACGTGCTCAATGGGATTGAGATCCAGGCTCTTCGCTGGCCATGGCAGAACACTGACATTCCTGTCTTGCAGGAAATCACACACAGAACGAGCAGTATGGCTGGTGGCATTGTCATGCTGGAGGGTCATGTCAGGATGAGCCTGCTGGAAGGGTACCAAATGAGGGAGGAGGATGTCTTCCCTGTAACGCACAGCGTTGAGATTGCCTGCAATGACAACAAGCTCAGTCCGATGATGCTGTGACACACTGCCCCAAACCATGACGGACCCTCCACCTCCAAATCGATCCCGCTCCAGAGGACAGGCCTCGGCGTAACGCTCATTCCTCCGACGATAAACGCAAATCTGACCATCACCCCTGGTCAGACAAAACCGCGACTCGTCAGTGAAGAGCACTTTTTGCCAGTCCTGTCTGGTCCAGCGACAGTGGGTTTATGCCCATAGGCGACGTTGTTGCCGGTGATGTCTGGTGAGGACCTGCCTTACAACAGGCCTACAAGCCCTCAGTCCAGCCTCTCTCAGCCTATTGCGGACAGTCTAAGCACTGATGGAGGGATTGTGCGTTCCTGGTGTAACTCGGGCAGTTGTTTTTACCATCCTGTACCTGTCCCGCAGGTGTGATGTTCGGATGTACCGATCCTGTGCAGATGTTGTTACACGTGGTCTGCCACTGCGAGGACGATCAGCTGTCCATCCTGTCTCACTGTAGTGCTGTCTTAGGCATCTCACAGTACAGACATTGCAATTTATTGCCCTGACCACATCTGCAGTCCTCATGCCTCCTTGCAGCATGCCTAAAGGCACGTTTACGTAGATGAGCAGGGACTCTGGGCATCTTTCTTTTGGTGTTTTTCCAGAGTCAGTAGAAAGGCCTCTTTAGTGTCCTAAGTTTTTATAACTGTGACCTCAATTGCCTACCGTCTGTTGATTAATTGTTTATGGTTCATTGAACAAGCATGGGAAACAGTGTTTTAACCCTTTACAATGAAGATCTGTGAAGTTATTTGGATTTTTACGAATGATCTTTGAAAGACAGGGTCCTGAAAAAGGGACGTTTCTTCTTTTGCTGAGTTTATATATATATATATACACACATACACATGTGGCCCATGATAATTTTCCTCCAGTCATTCAATGCATAGTATCTCAAACACATCATGAACATAGTATCAAGGCGCAAGGCGAGGCCCAGATGGTTGGAGTCTTACAATGTTTATTAATCCAAAGGGGTAGGCAAGAGAATGGTCGTGGACAGGCAAAAAGGTCAAAACCAGATCAGAGTCCAGGAGGTACAGAGTGGCAGACAGGCTCGTGGTCAAGGCAGGCAGAATGGTCAGGCAGGCGGGTACAAAGTCCAGAAACAGGCAAGGGTCAACACCGGGAGGACTAGAAAAAGGAGAAATGCAAAAAGCAGGAGAACGGGGAAACCGCTGGTTGACTTGGAAACATACAAGACGAACTGGCATAGAGAGACAGGAACACAGGGATAAATACACTGGGGAAAATCAGTGACACCTGGAAGGGGTGGAGACAAGGACAGGTAAAACAGATCAGGACGTGACACATTGTGTATTCTGTTAATGGCAGAGCAGAGTAATGCAACATTACAACAACCTATAGTTTGGATTATAGGCTTTGGTGTCTGACTCACTGACACAGATAGTTTTACACGCACGCACCACAGGAGGTTGGTGGCGCATTAATTGTGGAGAATGACTCGAGCGGAATGGTAACAAATACATCAAACACATGGTCTCCAGGTGTTTGATGCCATTCCATTTGCTCCGTTACGGTCATTATTATGAGTCGTCCTCCCCTCAGCAGCCTCCTGTGACACACACCCACCCACCTAGTACAGAACATTTTCTACCAACAGACACTTTGTGATAAGTAAACACATAGTCACTGTATGGTGTCTTGTGAGTTACAAATCATAGTGGCTATTGCCGTTTCCATCTTTGAGCCTTATCAAACTTCCCCTTTTCAGTAACTCATTTGTAAGAAAACATACATGAGTTGGGAACATGGTGTTGTGTTGACTGAACCATAATCTGATCCTAGACTGCTATTGGTTGACATGATGCCTTTGCTGAAAAGTACTGTTTGTTTGTCATAAAAGGCTATTGATGGGTAGGGAAGTACAATGATTAAACTGAGATCATTGATTATCTTAACAGGGTGTGTCAATTCACACATTAATCCATTTTTATCTCAAGTCATTCTTAATCAACTGAAATGTAATTACCACATCAACTAAACTACTGCCATTATGCCCAGGTCAAATGTATATTCCATTTTGTTTGCAATATTATTTCCTGTTCTTTCACAAAAGCCAACATCTGAGATCAAACTTCCACTTGATAACTGGAAGTTGAGTGAATAAAAGGGTGGAGGATGCTCTGATTGTCCCAAAAATGTGGATTTGGGATAAAACTTCTCATTCACAATGTTTTTTTTAGGGCTATATTTATTAGCCTCGCAAACCTGCCTGATCCTTCGAGCTTGCATGAATGTTGCTACATGCAGCAGTAATCCGTCTGGCATTTACGAGGCTATAGTTTTGTTCCCTTCTGTCAACAATCTTGGCATGTTCTACATGCACTGATGTCCAACAATGTATCGATAGGGGCATGAGATAGCAGCCTACTGGATTGTTGGGTTCACTGCTGCTACCGTAGGCATCGAAGTGACTCGTTTTTATCTACACAGTGTCTTGTTAACATACTGTTCCACTAGAATGAGATACAATGTGGTGCTAAAAAAAAAAGTCTGAGATTTCTTGTTATACCGCCATCTTCCATCTTATGTTCTTCTTCAGAGATGCAGGAAGAAGCGGCTGATAAGAGATGGAAACAAAAACAGAGGTTACTCACCTTAATTTGACTACAGTATAGACAGGGTCTCAGGATGGATTTAGCCACCCATCGCAACCAGCCTCAACCAGCAAATACTCTGGTGTGAGTTTCCTGAAAGCTTCGTACCACTAAGATCATCTTTCACCCATTACGTTCACCCCTATTTTTCGGATTGTCAATTCACAGCCTAGCTAGTTCTGCTCTATTTCCCTGATAGAGCTTACATCCTGTTAGTTTGGTTGGGTGGGTATGAGAGCCAAATAGGCAAATAGGCAAACGATGGTAGTTGGCACATAGAGACATCAGTGCCCAATAATAGTTCCACTTTGCTATTATGATAGGCAAATAGGCATAAGATGGTAGTTGGCACATAGCGTCATCGGTGCCCAATAATAGTTCCACTGTGTTCTATAAGGTACTTTGATTGGTATGACGTCCAAACCTCAACAGTTCCTGCTGGGCCAAACCCAAATTAGGGCCAAACCCAAATTAGACAGGGGCACACTATTCCCCTCTGAAACACACACACACACACACAAACACACATGGAACCGTTTAGTGTTTTCCTTCATGCCCCCAACATAAACAGATGAAGAAATAGAACAGAGAAACTAGGGTTAACGACCCTCATTAGCATGAGGCTATGAGCAGGGTTGTAGTGCTAACCGAGGGCGAGGGAGCGGCGCAATTTGAGAATACACAGAGCTGGTAAAACTATTTCTGGAAGAAAAGAAATCGAAATCTTAATCAGTGTCCCGTAAGATCACATAATGATGAGTATTTTACAAAACAAACAATTCTCATTCACGATTGACAGTGACAAATGAGAGTGCTAGAAACAATATGTGTGGGCATAGGCAGACTATGCAATTGGAGGATGCATTTTATGCATATTCTATAATAATATTCAATAGGCTACATCTGTCGGTACAAACTTCGATTGAGAAATGATGGCATAATGTACTTTTTTGCCGCTCCCGCACCTAAAAATTATAGCAATCCACCACCAGCTATGAGTGACACAATGTACTGATGAGCAGTAGTGGTTTTCAGATGTATTCATGGCTATAGGCCTAGGCTACTGCAGTTGCTTACAGTGCCTTCAGAAAGTATTTATACCACTTGACTTATTCCACATTTTATTATGTTACAGCTTGAATTAAAAATGTATAATATAGATTGTTTTTCTCACCCATCTACACACAGTAACCCATAATGACAAACCGAAAACATGTTTTTAGAAATGTTTGATAATTTATGCAAAAATGAAATACAGCAATATCTCATTTACATAAGTATTCACATCCCCTTTACTGTTACACTCCAAATTGAGTTCAGGTGCAACCAATTTCCTTTGTTCACCCTTGATTGGAGTCAACCTGTGGCCAATTCAATTGTTTGGACATGATTTAGAAAGAAACACACCTGTCTATAAAAGGTCCCACAGTTGACAGTGCATGCCAGTGCAGGAACTATACCATGAGGTCCAAGGAACTGTCTATAGATCTCTGAAATAGAATTGTGATGAGGCCAGGGCCGGTCTGCTCATTAGGCAGGATTAGGCTGCTGCCTATGGTGACATTTTCTGAGCTAAACTGGCCAAGACAACACATAAAACCTCACACAATTCTGCCCAAAAACAATTACAATTTCTCTCAACCAGTGACATATGGGCTTTTTAGGTGAGCACTCACAGGGACGCAGGGACGCAAAATATTTATTGTCCATTCCCAGCACGCCTTTCAGGGTGCTGTTGGAGAGGACGCAACTCTGCAGCGCTCCACCAACATTCCATCAAAAATATTTATCTAACATAAATCATGTAGCAGATATAGTATATTGTAGAAAGAGTATGTGGCCACTTCTGTAGCCTACAGGCTGGAGATAAAATGTATGACAATGTAATGAGACAAACATTTTTTATCAATTTTGAATTCAGGCTGTAACACAATAAAATGTGGAATAAATCAAGGGGTATGAATACTTTCATAAGGCACTGTATCCGTGTCACTGAATGGTAGAGCTCCGATATTTATTATAACAAAAGGAGTAGGCAAAGGCAGGTCGGGGACAGGCGAGAGTTCATAAACCAGGTCAGAGTCCAAACAGTACCAGACGATAGGCAGCCTCGAGGCCAGGCAGGGGTCAGAAACCAGATCCGAGACCAAAAACATTACAACGGGATAGGCAGGCTGGTAGTCAGAACAGGCAGAGTGGTCAGGCAGGCGGGTTCGGAGTCAGTACAGGTAAGAGTCGAAACTAGGAGGACTAGAAACAAACAGAGACTGGGAAAAATAGGAGCAAGGAAAACTGCTGGTTGACTTGGCCAACAAGACAAACTGGCACAGAGAGACAGGAAACAGGGATATACACACAGGGGAATAATAAGCAACACCTGGAGGGGGTGAAGACAATCACAAGGACAGGTGAACCAGATCAGGGTGTGACATTATTTATACTTTTACTTTTGATACTTAAGTATATTTTTTAAATTCCATTTACTTTTGATACTTAAGTGTATTTAAAATCAAATACTTTTACTCAAGTAGTATTTTACTGGGTGACTTTCACTTTTACTTGAGTCATTTTCTATTAAGGTATCTTTATGTATGGCAGTTGGGTACTTTTCCAACAAATGGCTAATGGCCTAATTAGGTCAAGTTACCATGAATGTGTCTATACTTGTGTTAGCAGAAATTAACTTTCTATTTGTTTATAACACACAGTGACAAAGGTCTTATCCTTCCTTATCCCCCTTATCAAGTCAATGCATCCCCCCTATATTAACCCCTAATGTTGCCTCCAGGCACAATTTGTTCCTGGCCTTGTATTTTCTCTTTCTCTCCTGGGCACCTTCACTAAGTCACATACACACACACTTTATCTTCTTCTGTCCTCATGGTGACCTACAATTAAATTCCATTCAAAATCCTATTTTCCATAACCCATAACCCTACTAACCCATTAGAAATGTCCCCTCAAGGGAGAATTGTCATTGTTTTACTGTCATTGTGGGGATTTTAGGTATGCACAACGATAGAAGAACCAACCCTCCTCCAACACAAATACACCACAACGCAAAAGTCTCCCTCCTGGCCAACTTTGACTCACTCACACTCACTCACACACACTCACACACACCCCACAAACTCAAATGCTCGTTCATTTGCATCGTAGCCCGGAGGCGCGCACACGCTGTTCAGGTTCATAAGCGCAGTACGAGGAGGCGTCACCAGTCATTCAAATTCAGCGAATGAGTATTGCTCACGCCAACGAGAAGAGAGTATGAGTGTTTAGTTCCGAACATTCATAGTAGTCTAAATTGTGCCACGTTCTTTGTTAGTTTTAGTCCATTAACAGTATTATTGGAATTTAGCTTCAATCTTGAGCAGGCAATGTTGAACGAAGCTTCGGGTCAGAAGTACTTTGATGTTTCAAACGGTACTATTGGAATTTATAATGTAATATCGTCAGTGATGCTGGCTGCTGAGAGAAATTGAGGGTTTTGGTTGATCCTATTAATGTTATTCCAATAGATAGAATAATTGAGAAACACCTGTTCATTTGCATCCGGTCAGTTATGAAGACGGGTACTCTTAGAAGCGCCAGGACATCATTTGCATGAAACTGCAGCAAGGTAAGATGCGCTACATTTTTCACTCTACTGACAAACCAGTTTCATGTGACTGTTACTATGATTTTTTTTTTTCTCCCCAAAATGAATTACAATTATTTGATAATTCGACACTGTTAATATATTATAGTGGCATTTCCAAAGTACATACATTTATCATGCGTCAAAGGGTAAGCCAATTCGGTTGCAAAATGTTTCTTAAATGGAAGATAAGGGAACGAAACGGGGGCTTACCCTTTGACGCATGGCATGTTGAATGTGATGCCGAGACTGCTTTTCCACTTTTAAAATGTATATCAAACAAAAACTAATGATTGTAAAGTTTAACGAACCATAAAACTCTATGCACAAGGACTACTTTGAACAATTTCCACAAAGATTTGTGCCGTTATCTGTTACCACATTTTGCATCTGCACTGTTCTAGAAGTAAATGTGTTTTTGTAAAATTCTGTGGGAATTGTAAAAGTAGTCCTTGTACTTAGTTTGATTAACTTTGCAATAATTGTTTTTTGTTCGACATTTTTAGGTAAAAAAAAAAAAGATTCTGAATCTCAACATCAGTCTTATCTTGCAATTGCCCAGCTGACTTCCATAACTCATCCTAGGTGCCATCTTTTTTTTTTTTTAAGCGCTCCACTGAAAGGAAAACCTTATGTCCTCAATTCCCACCCCTCCAAATTCCCGTCTGCACTGGCACACAGACACAGACCTGACTGTCTGCCGCTAGGACAGTACATTAGTACCCTACTTCAGATAACATAATCAGGGAGTTTACACATTACTCTATTTACTCATGGACATCTTTGATCCTATTAAAATGCACTCTGACCACATTTTGAACAAAGTGTTATGATGGGAGTTACTGCACTATGGTTTATCTACCTGCTTGTCAACATGCCAAGAGAACTGGACATATTTACTGTGGCAGATTACTTCACCTTTAGCCTGGGGGTGTTTTTCTGTCTGTTACAAAACTTAATATGTGTGTATTTCTGATCTGTCCCTAGGTCAGTTGATCTCAGACTTATGTGACGCACACATGAAAACATGCCATTGTTTTTAGGAGGAGAAATATTTTGTCTGGTGTGGGGGGGTAGAAAGCAAAGCTGTTTCCTGAGAAGTGGGCTCTCCTAACAATGGCCTATGGTCTCGGAACAGTTGGCGGTTCTCGGGCCAAAGCAACATCTGAGGGGGGTGGTAGGATGTTGAGAGATTAGCCGAGAAAAGAGAAAGGGACAACATAATGGCTTGAGACATAGAGGAGAGTGGTGTTTTTGGGACTTTCTTAAAATACAGTTATGTCCAGCTGGCGGTGTTGTCTAACGGGGGTTAAGCAGTCATTTGTTTAGGTCACATTTGCCCATGTAGTTTCAGCACTCTAAGTCTCAGACAATTCGATTCAATAACATATATTCAGTCCACTTCACTTCTTACCACACATTGCAATACATTTCAAGTCACTTTTTAGAGTTGTAATGTAAAAAATATTGGTTTAAATGAAAAACCACAGTGTCAAATACTTTGTTCACCTCATGGTTGTCATGTCGTCTACTAAGCCTAAAGATCATACACTAGAGGCAAGGGTTACACCTATGATAACTAGGTAATGACAGATGTTAAGATGGACAATGACACCTCACGGGACTGAGACTTGTTTAACAGCTGCGGTTGTAGAGTGTCTGTTAATATGGGTATGAGAGTGAGTGGGAAGGGTTTATTCCCCTTCAAGACAAGGCACAGTAACTGTTAAATATTTGATGGCTCTGTACTGAATCTAGTGACTGTCGGTAAATGAATATTGCCTCAGACTGCGTCATTGCAGCACCTGATCCTGCCCCCTCCTTCCCCCAGTACATTGTGTCTAACTGTGCTGTTTAACTATAACACATGTCCAAGTGCCGGTCTCCACTCTGCATAATGTGTTGAAGGAGATAGTTTGCCTCAATCAAATGTTTTAAGTAAAATGTCTGAAAGATATGAGCTGTGTCCATTTTCCACATTATAATGTATCTTGTGGTGCTAACATTTGCAATCCATGTCTGCTGATTTTATGTGGTAATGTATTTAACTATAACCCACTTTAACCCCATATGTTCCTCTTTTTCTGTATTGCAGATCAAGACGGTGAGTCCAACTGTACCCGATTCAAAGAGAAACTGGGAAACAAGCCTGGGGAAAAGGACTGAGGACCACGACACCTGTGCCCAGTCTACCCCCAAGCCTAACACCCCCCCCCCCCACCCCCAAAAAAGAAACCTTAAATCCACCATGTCTCTCAACACCTTCCACCTGATGGAGACCCTCAAGAACTCCCCGTCCGTTTTACGCCGCCGCTTCCGCCGTGACCGCACCGAGTCCCTCTCCCACGGCGACCCGCTCTTCAAGGTCCACTACCTGGGCACTGAGAAAATCTTCTCCCTGGATCTACAGCAGGCCCAGGATGCCATAGCCCGGCTGCTCGACGGGGCCTCCAACGGAAAGAAACTGAGCAAAGACCACGCGTTGGTGGTTCGTCCACGCTATGTGGAAGTCAAAGAGCTCAGCACAGGACGCCAGCTCACTAAGACGTACCTCCAGGACATAGCCTACTGCGCGGCCGACGCCACCAGACCCAACGTGTTTCTGTACATCTGTAAGCATCACGGGCAACAGCTGCACTGCCGGGTGTTTTGGTGTAGCCGGGCGGAGCGGGCACGGGACATGACGGCCTGCCTGGCACACTCCTTCCAGAGGGCACTGAGTGACTGGCAGGGGGACGGGGACGTTGGGTTAGGGGGAAGTACCGGCACTCTGACCCCAGAAAAGGACAGGGTAAAGGAGGGAGAGGATATGCCTAGCACCACTACGAACCCCAAAAGCTCCATACAACCAGACAGCTGTGGAAGAGGTGAGAACACAGGCCTGACACGCTGAAATATTAATAGAAACCAAATTGTTCAGGGGGTTGCCTAGCAATAGGGGAAACTGTCAAAGGGATGAATTGATAGTCTTTTGTTCACACATGAATGTGTCTGTACCTGTATTTCCACATTGCACCTGTCTGCTCTTGAGAGTTGTTTGCTATAAAACCAAGCCCAGCCAGCCTGTCTAACTCCCTCCCCCTCTCTCCTCTGTTTGTTTGCAGGCCGTTGGAAGAAGAGGAGCTCCCTGTCTCGTAGTCCACTGAGAGCCATGACCAGGAAGGGCTCCGCCTCTGACATCTGGCACTGAGACCCCGATCCCCAGCATGGGACACGGAACTGACGACATCCCCAGTGGCTAGCTACAGCACGGAGGGAGGGATTGAAGGAACCCACCACTACTGGACACAACAGGATTGAAAGAAGAAAAGAAAAAAAGGATTGAGGGAGATCACTGCTGGACTTTCTTTCAAATGAGACATTGCCTTGCTTATATGGTGAGTCTACAGTATGACCGGGCATTAACGGTAGCCTACAAACTGTGGAAGTTAATGACTAGCTACCTTGGCTTTTGCCTCTGGATTACTAGAGAACAAGGTGTTTAGTGTACGCTGTTGGCAGCAACCAGTATTCACCTCAGTGGCCTTGACTCGCTTTCACTGTTGGAACACTTCAAGGCTGAACTGCTCAGTTCCAATGCTACTCCAAGTTACTTGTTTTCCACCGGGTGGCCTTGATACTATGAACTGTCAGTTATGCTTAGAAGACAGGAGCTCAAGGTTCTGTGTGCCTTTTTTAGCTAGACAAGGATATGACTACGGAGTTCACCAAACCTCAATTTCCTCTCTATACAATGCTGAACACAGCCTGGACTGGTTGAAACTGGTCAGAAAGTCATAGCAATGACGGTTGTTTTTTAAACATTTGTATGTATTTATTTTAATGAGTAGTCTTGTTTGTAACACACGGCTCTTCCACCTCTTCTCTTCCTGAAACACTAGATTGTTGTTGTTTTTTTAAAGAGAGGAGGAGCTTAAGTTTGAGCCGAACGTGAGCGCAGTGTTTGTCTTGGTAGAGGGGTTAAAAACGAAGGTGTGTGAGAGGATTCACGGGGCATAAAGGGTTAATTTGAGCAGACCATAGAAGAACATGGGCTATGTTGTCATAGCTAATGTGCGTTCATAGGCAGGGTTTTAATACATTTTAGTATCAATTCATTCGGTTCAGACTTCACTACATACATAATTTAGTCCAGTGGTTCGCAAACTTTTTTGGTCACTGTAGCACCAACTGAATTGTTCTCTGCCTGGAGTACCCCCTCATGTCCATTTTATGAGTGGTCATGAGTGGTCTCATGAGTCTTATCAAGTACCCCCTGTGGCTAGACCAAGTACCCCCAGGGGTCCTAATACTCTTGTTGGGAACCACTAGTCTTGTCAATGCACACTGACTGTTCGCATTATTTATTTTTTGTCGTAACATATTACTATTCATCAAGTGAAATGTAATCCTTAATTAAGTTCCATATGCTTAACTTGTTCCTATAAGGTGTTAGTGTTTGCTAGAAGTGTGTTTTTTTGGGGGGGGGTTTCTACATACTGTATGTCACAGGAGGTTGGTGTCACCTTAATTGGGGAGCAGAGACTCGTAATAGCTGGTGTGGAATGGTATCCAATACATTAAACACATGGTTTCCATGCTTTTGCCATTCCATTTGCTCCGTTCCAGCCATTATTATGAGCCGTCCTCCCCTCAGCAGCCTCCACTGATGTATGTATATATTATTTGCATTTATGTGGAAAAATCACTCACCCATGATCCTCCTTGTTCCTCATTATTACCGTGTGGGTGAAGTATAACCCTGGGTGAGTGATTTTTGGGGCAGGAACGTTGGTTTGCAGTGTTCGGAACTTTGGCAGTGCACCTGCATTCCTATGGGGACATTAAAGTTCTCGTATCCGCCTTGGCCCCGCCCACTCCCTCCCCTCAGTCTGGCTTAACCTAACCTCATGACTCTGCATGTTTCATAACATTAGTGTGTTGGCGTCCTGGCCCCAAGCTCAAATACCTGTGTCTACACACAAACACTCTCTCCTCACACACTTTCTCATGCCACATCCGCTCATTCCATAAAATATACTTCTGATTACTCTGACCACGTCAGGGTTGTATTCATTGGGCACCTCATATCTGCATGGTTTACAGTAAAAGATGCCTCAGTTATTTGACTTGACAAGTTGTCAATGATATCAATAGTTTAACCATTTCTTTTAAATGACTATGTATTGTGATGCATCTCAAACTATAAATGGCACAACCCCATCTTGGGAGGGCAAGTGTCAGGTTTTATGTTGTACTTGTTTTGTACATCCTTGTTTACATATTTTTAAATGCATGTAAGCTATGGAATAAACTTTCATACAATGATACTTTGTATGTTTTCGGAAATGTCTTTCTACCTCAACCGAAGATGCAGCGCTTCAAAACGGCCAACCTCAAGCTAAAAACAAACATCCCGTACCACACTACAGCCTGTACTGTCTGTTTTAGTACTGGTGCCAAGCATTTGATGGAGACTAAACAAGCAGAGGCATATCTATTTAAAATATTATGGGTGGGTCTAACTCTGACTGAAAGAAAACAACATTCCGTTGTGGTGCTGGAGATGGTAGTCAGAAGTTCATGGGATAGGGGGTCATAGGATAAATTGAGGCTTATTTCTCAAGAGACTTTATTCTGACATTTTCCTATAGTTGTTTACACTGGCATTTACCTCAAGCTTCACTCTGATGGAGGTCAAGTTACAGTACACCACGAGATTAAGTACCATACATTCAAATGTGCCCTTATGGTACTAAAGCCCCCCCCCCCAGTAAAATATTTCCTGAAATGGAGGGACTACCTGGACTTATCCGATAAGAAACTGTTGTTTTTGGTTGCAAAGAGTTTTGCTACAGTGTGCACTAATGTATATGACCCTGGTCACTCTTCCTCTGAGGACTCTCCTGAAGCGGGAGTGGCTGGCCTGGTGCCGCTGCCCTGTCGTCTCTGGACCTCAAAGTCTCGATATGGAGATGCCTCAGACTTCACCACTTCTATGAAGGGAGAGAGCGAATGAAAGTGAGGACAGAGTGCTCAATTTACAGAGGAAGGCCATTGTCACATACAGTCCAACAGCGCCACCTGGCAGCTATCAACTAGAGCAACATTCATGTGTTCGTGAATATTATTGGTTTGATAATGCCATTTATAAACACTTGGCATTGCAGGTCAACAAATTCATATTTGGATGTTTTGGTTCTGTATCCACTCACTTTTTGCCATTTCATCCCCAAAAAATCACTAAACCCCAGCACCATAGGTCTGTCTATTCTAGTCTGTCTTGACAATTTGGCTCTGGGTACAGAGATTAGGTGTATTTCAAAAATTGTAAATACATTTCAAGGAAGTTGTATGTCATGACCTTTTGTTGTAGTACAACACATCCCAGTTGCCATAGACAGCCTAGGTTTCAAGGAAGTTGAGCAGGGCTCCAGAGACCAGGAAGTGCTCTGGGAAGGGAAGGCTGTTCAGGTTAGTGCATATCCAGTGTGAAGGGGTTAGAGGGAGATGGAATGGTGCACAGGCACAGCAGCTCACGCTACATCTCATAGCCATATTCCTATGAGGAGAGGCAACGGGGGAAAATGTATAGCTGATCAGATAAGTATTGGATTCTGTGTTTCGCTGGACTATTGCTTTGGCGGGATGCAAACAAAAAATGTAAACTGTCGGAACCTTGTGATCCCCATGTCTGTGATGGACTTGAGTTTCATGGGCGTGTCCTTCACCATCGAATCAGTGCCACTGATGTTGCTCAGGCGCTCGTGATTGGACCGTATCCAGGCTTATGGGCGGCCATTCATGACGTAGCTGGCCAATGGGAAAAGAGTGCAATTCACTTACAGAAGAGAATTTTTTTTATTGCAACAATATCAATATTACACATCAATACAGGGACATTCATGTGAATACAATGAAAAAAATAGAACACATGGCGAACCCCCCCCCAAAAAGTTATAATAATCGAGGACATCATTAATATGTGACAAGGCAATGAGACATTAACTATTAACAGACATTCAGAGACATGACTTCTAATAATTTTTCCAACTTTAAGTTTCAAAAGTTTGAGGGATTTATAAAATTGTAACAGAAAAAAAACTAAAATAAGGAATTTTTCTACCCCATTTACATTTGGGAATATAATATTTGGCCAAGAGAATAATAATATTAATAAAATCATTATGATCAGAATTACAAGGATAAGCATAATACCATTTAACAGGTAAAAGGTTAATTCTGGAGATTTTATACACAACCATTCATTAATTTCAATCCATAGTTTACTAGAATGGCGGCATGAATTGTTTTAATGCTTTATAGATTCTGAATCAGAGGAACAAAAAACAAGGCATATTGTCAAAATTGAATCTTTTGTGCAAGAAATCATTAACAGGGTAGATGGAAGAACATTTTTAAAATGAGTTTCTTTAACTTTTGGAATAACTAGACAAGTAAGGTAAAAGGTAGTCGCTTTTGACCATAGCATGGGTTGGTCACTTCCATTTCAATATATTGAATTATAATCACCAAAAATTACTTCATTAACTGACAATCGTATCCACTTATTGTTGCATTTTCTATCCAAAAGATTCAAGTCATTAATTTGTAAAATGGAAAAGAGATAACCTCATAATATAACAAAGTGGTCTTAATAAGTCCTAGTAAAGGAAGTGGAATTGCTTTGGAAACCTTCAAATATTCTCTGAGTAATATTAACCTGAAATTTACCAATGAACTCATCAAACGGCAAAAACTCTCCAGTGTTGTCTACCAAATCACATACAAAATGAATACCCATGTGAAACCAAAGGCCTTATATGGATTTCCTATTAATTGTAATAACTCTATTCCAAATCAATGTTTTGTGGGGGGAAAAAATTGTGCTTGAATATCATTTTCCAGAAAAATAACATTTGCTGGTGAAACTTAGACAATTTCACAGGTAATTTTGGAGGGTCAAAATCACATTTCATTAGGAATTCAAGTCCACCAAGTTTATTAAACAGACTGTTAGGGATATGATACCACAGAGGTAGGATTAGACAGACATAATTTCAACCGTTTAATTCTAAAAGCACCCACTAACGACTCAAACTCAATAGCCTGTAAACAAACCTCCATGATCATAGTCTTTCACTAATTGTGATTTCTGAATATAATGCGTTTTATTCCTCCAAACAAATCTAAATATAACAGAATTGACTTTTTTTGTGTTATTAGAAGAAAGAAAAAGGGACTGACTTGGGTAAAATATTCTAGATAAACCATCTGTCTTGGACAAAAGAACATGACCCAAAATTGAGAGATCACGTTGCAGCCACTGACTTAATGAAACTCTCATGGAATTAATCATATTATCGATGTTTAAAGATTTTTATCTGAAACATTTTTAGTGATAACAATTCTTAAATATTTAACTTCCTTTTTAACAGGTATGGAGGCCATGTTGACGGAGTCACAGCAATGAATTGGTATGAAATCACATTTGTTTGAGTCAACCCAGAGGCCATAGAAAATGTCTTGATTGTCAATAGCCAAGGGAATAGCCGCTCTATCCTTTAGGAAAAGGGCTGTATCATCTGCAAATTGACTGATATTTATATCTTTACCAAAAATACGGATCGCTTTTAAATTCTCAGATTTGTTAAGAAATACGGCTAGTAAATCAGTGGCTAAAATAAATAAAAATGGGGAGATTGGACAACCCTGTCTAATTCCTCTAGCAATAGAGAAACGAGGGGATGTGCCATTACTCATAGCCACCGAACTGCTAATATCATTATACATCATCCTTATCAGAAATTCTCCCCAAACCCAAAAGTAAAGAGAGTTCTAAATAAAAAGTTGTGTTCTAAAGTGTCAAAAGCCTTAAAAAAATCTAAAAACAATATAAAGCCATCATCTTCTATGAACTGTAATCTAAAATCAATTGTCTATGGTTATGGATACTCCTTCCTTTAATGAAGACTGATTGACTTTCTTATTATATCATCAAGGCCTTTTTTCAGCCTATTAGCACAGACATGGGCTAGTAACTTATAGTCAGTTGCCAACAACGTGATTGGTCTCCAATTGTCCAGGTAAAGAGAGTCCTTCTTTGGTTTGGGTATAAGAACTATTAGTCCCTGTTCTCAAAGAAGGAGGTAAGATAGCATTAGCAATACCCTCTTTGTAGACCGAAAGCAATAACTCTCTATCAGGCCAAAAATGTCGATAGAATTCAGGAGTCAGGCCATCTGGTCCAAGCGATTTACCTATAGGCATTTGTTTAATGGCTTGGTCCAACTCATTAATATCTATATCAGAATCACAGAGTTTCTTAAACCTTTCTTCTATAGGCTTAACAGAGATATTAACTGAATCAAAAAAGGAACCCAAGTCACCTTCTGAAAGATGAGATTGATATAGTGAACTGTAGAAAAAAAGTGTATTTTCTTATTAATCACTTCAAGATCATCAGATATAGTTTCATTTACATAAATGGATGAAATACTATTCCTAGTCTGCCTACTCTTCTCCAAGTTAAAGAAATAAGATGAGTTTTTTCAATCCATTTGGCCTTTGAACGGATGAAGGCACCGCATGCCTTATCGTTGTATATGTCGTCCAGATCACATTGGCATTTAGCAAGCTCTGCCTTTTCATCTTCATTTAAATCATATTTATTGCTCAGCCTGTTAATATCAATAATAATATCCATCTGCTTGGGGAATCATTTCTGAGCTAGCATTTTACCAGTAGAGATGGCAAGACATCGAATTCTGAATTGAATCATTTTCCATTTGTTAGTAGAAGAGGAGAATCGAGACAGGTCTCTCTGATAAGAGCTTTAGACTGTAAACAAAATGACTCATTCTTCAAAAGAAAAGAGGTACATTTCCAGTATGCTTTAGAACATCTTGTCATTATCAAAACAAAAGGAAAGAATAATGGAACAATGGTCTGTCAGAGGAGCTGAGGAAATACTACATTCACTGACTTCCTGAAGAGAAGACAGTCAGAAGGAAATATGACTGTTTGATTCCTTATTGAAACTGAGTGGAATACAATGATGACTACTCACAGGAACTGCTATCTCCCTCTCACTGGGGGAGGCTGGTAGGAGATGGACCTCACTGCTGCTCCTGTGGAAAATGATAGTTCAATTATTGTGTGTGTGCATGAGTTCGTGTTTGTGTTTCAAATATGCACGTGTGTATTTGTGTGTGTAGGTTTTTACTCATCTAGCCCCTTACTTGTGGGTATGGTGGTTGGGCCCCTGGGATGAGTGCTGCTGCTGCTGCCTTGGCATGCGTTGTGGCCTCTGAGGGCCCTGATGAGGCCTCTGGTGGTCCCCGGGCAGTGGGGAGATGGTGTCACTAGCCAGGCTGTCGGTGCTACTGAAGGAGGAGGCTGCCGACACCATAAACACAGGGGAATGTCAACCCTGAAGGGGTCATGTTCAGTATGGCACACAATATCAAAAGGTTTGCAACAGAAAATTAAAATCTGTGTTCTAGTTGGACAAGTTAAGGTACTTAAGGTAGAATTTCCCTGTTCTAAAACTTTTTCTCATTACTGTCCTGGAATAAAAGAAGAATCATAATATAGACTTAATATAGGCTCATTGTCAATTTCTGGATGTTTGAGTAAACAGGATAAACACAGAGTTATTAGTTATACTCTTCATTGACTACATTGACTGAGGGGGAAGCCAAGGTTGAAGGTACCGGAAACCATATATGAAGAGACAAGATAGGAGTGTCCTGATGATAATTCAAGGGAGATTATTCAAGATTGATGTGGAAATTGGACATCTATTCATGTCCTGAGGATGTTGGGAAATGCCTTCAAAACAGCCGCTAGGGGCAACAGTGAGTGCTATTACCATCAAATAGGCTTTGGTTTTGTGGACAGGGGAGGTGGATGGGTGTAATTCCATGATTCTAGATTTGAAGGTTGTGTGTTCAATTCCAGTCATGGACACTGTTTATTATTTGTTTTTCACCCTATCCTTAACCTTTCAGAATGAGTGCCTAAACTTAACCCTTAACTTTGAAATCTGAAGTTTGGAGAAATGGAACGATACAGCGCTGCAGGAGAAACAAAAACACTTTGAAACTGTATGTTTGGAGAAACTTTTACTTTTGAAATTTGGGAACATGGATGAACATCTAATTCTTCAGTGAGACTGAGAGCTTCTTGCATAATTCATGTTTTCTGGATCTTTAAGTCATTTATACATTGATTGGATGGAGATTTATCTGGTTCTAGAACTATAAGAACTAACCTGCAATGATCCCAATAAGGCCAGGTCTGTCAGAAAGTGCTGCAGTTTCTTCCTCTGCTCCCTCTCTTGCTTGTGCCACACACACACACACACACACACACACACACACACACACACACACACACACACACACACACACACACACACACACACACACACACACACACACACACACACACACACACACACACACACTTTGTTTTTTTCTCAAAATCTTATATATTCATCTTATTTTGTGAGTTTCATATTTTGGCAAATGTTGTTCATCTGAAAGGAAGGACCTCAGCAGGGTGCATGGAAAATAAAATACCCCCTCATCTCCTAGCAACGCCTTAGCATCAGCATCCTTGACAAGTAGCCTAATATATGGTGCACAATTAAATACATCTACTGACATTTAGATGAATGCAAAGGAAATATAAATAAAAAGGTTATCACGAGCTGTGTTTGAATCATTCGATAACATTTCAACTGTGGGTGATTGAATAGGCCTACATAGGCTACAGGACACGTTTCATTGTAATCAACCGATTCATAATGATTCTTTTACAAAACAGAATAGAGGCCTCGTTTTAGGCTGGTTACTTACACTGCCGCTGCTCATCTTGTTGTCACTGTAAAAATCTAAACCTAGAACGGTGTATTTTAGCACATTTGCTGTGTGTTAAGTTTCGCTGTCAAACCTACATAAAAAGATGCGATTGCAAACGCACATATTCCTTCCCTCTTTTTTCATTCATCTTCACTTAATTTATTCTGCATCATTAATTAATGCGTCTTTCTGCGATACAATTAGAAAATGTTGTTTAAAGACAGAGATCTACATTACGGATCTTATTTCGGGAGACACTTGTTTTTCGAGCTTATCTCTTAGGTGTTGTCTAACACACGCAAGGTATCATCTATATATTCCCCTGTAACAAACGTAGGATAAATGCGGGTCTTGGCGTATACATTTAAGCCTATGGTGATTTTAGAAATATGTATAATGGCAAATTAATGAATGCGGTTTGAATATTTGCTTGAAAATGGTCTACTTTTATAACGAGTTGGCAGCCAAGTAGAAGTTATTGATTGTGCCTTGTTGACTGGTGGATCTTATGAAAGCAATCAGCTCTCTACCAATTAGGGCATGGACAGGTGTGGCTGCCACTGACAGTCAAAATGGCGCCAATCATGGATGAAGTTTGATGAATTGCAAAAGAAAATAGAGAAAGATAAGGAAAATAGAAATTAAGTTACTTTTCACTACACCTTTACACAATACCAAACATGACCATACCTTGTACAATGAAAGTTAGGGTTATCAAAATCATTCTGTGGTGAGTTTGAAGAGGTGAATGTAGTGACTGTGGTAGTATCTGGTCACATTAATAGAATAGATCATCCACATATACATTTGAATTCCTCACTTCTACCAAAATTTCTTCCAGCATACTGTTACTCTGTGCTACACTCAGTATTCCAACTCCTGTACCAGTTGGTAAGTTTGATTTGATTTACAGTACTGTTGTTTATTTACGAGGAACCAAACAGAACCAAAAGGGGAGGGACCTACTTGAATTTTGTCCAATACTAACTCACGTTTTCATTGTAAAGTGTTTTCTGTTGTGAGTAAACGGTTTCTGTTGCAAAACGTTTTGAACTAATGGTTACACCTCTGGGGTGTATTCATTATGCCGATTCTGAAAAGCGTTTTGCAACAAATCCTATACTCCAAATGGAAAATGTTTTGAAACAAGAGTTTCTATTGGACAAATTCAGGTTGGTCCCTCTGTTACGTTTGCTCTGTTTGTTTCTTAAATTTTAAACTGTTTCCATTGCAGGACGTAATGAATACAGCCCTGCTCTCACCCACCATACTGATTCTCTCACGAGAACTATGTTGTATGAGTGTTGTCCCCTGTTGGCCATTTATAGCATAACCTTTCTTAGTAGCAATACAGTAAAGGAGACTTCTGCCAAATAGATTTCTAGGAGAGATGGAGACCCGCACACTTGTCAAATGTGGACAAATCCAAAACTGAGACTCTAATGCAAAAATGGAGAGGATTTATTTGGACATCATCCAATGAAATATTCACAATGAAAGTGAATCTTAGATTCATGCATATCTAACAGGATTTGAAAATAACCCTGAAACAAGGACACAATAAAACAGTACATAATCTTATTATTCATTCACCATGTTGTTATTGTGATTGAATGTGGTTAATTTCTGTGTCATAGACCATAAACAAACATGCCACTGTTTAGTCAGCTTTTATGGCTGATTCATACTAAACAAAACATGTTCTGTGTCAATGAATTTATGGTAATGATTCCATCTGTCTTGTGTTATAGGAACATTCCGGTCTGAGTGTCATGAGCGTCACTTCTGGCTGTTTGTCAGGTCTGGATTCCTTGGCCCTATGAGCCGATTCGACATTCAAGGTGCGAGTGTAATATTATTGGTTGACATATGGATACAGCCATTCTTTTTCCCAACTGCCACTGGTGTGTTGTACTTTTTTTAAATATTTTTTTTTACCTTTAACTAGGCAAGTCAGTTAAGAACAAATTCTTATTTTCAATGACGAACTAGGAACATTGGGTTAACTGCCTTGTTCAGGGGTAGAATGACAGATTATTTTTCCTTGTCAGCTCGGGGATTCGATCTTGCAACCTTTCGGTTACTAGTCCAACACTCTAACCACTAGGCTACCTGCCACCCCACTACTTGATCATCTTAAACTGAATTTGTCTAGAATGTAAACGTTTCGGGGAGACCAAGAATATAATCTGACTGTAGAGTACACCCATAGAGATAGTTAGAGGACGTAGCATTGTATCGGTCCCATTATGGCGTCCAAGAGCATGGGCAGCGCCATTGAGGCCATATGCATTTCTAAGTAGTCATTTTTCTTCTACTACTTCTATGAGTTCGTAAACAAACTGAAAGGGTGCATACTGCCACCTGGAGTGTGTAGGTACTAAGCCCGGGTTGCGGATTTACTACCACCTGCAGTTATGAAATGTTTGCTCACAAGTATAATTCATTGGCTTATCTCTCCTGATGACCTGGATGGAATTATTTGGTCCTTCCTTAACCCATAGAAAGTCATAGAAACCCATAGAAAGTCCCACCCAGTTGACTACTTCAAAATGGTGAATGGAGCTGCCCATGCTAAAACTGGCTTTCTGGGCACTTGAGTCCTCTATCTATCTCTATGAAGACACCATAGCCAGCTGCACTGTGAATATTGACGCTTCCTCTAAACCGCTGTCATCAGACCACCAGGGAGTTCACTTCCTGTCTGGCCGAAAGGCCACAGAGTGTGGCTACACCATGCTCTTAAATCACCATGGAGACCTGGTGTTCCGCGCCTCGTTCCTCGCCTGCCACGTCAACAACCAGGTGAATTTGATTGACCCATAATGGATATATATTCAATATACTGGTATTTGCAGTCAAATTCAGATATGATCAATATAATGAATCTAAGTTAATTAGCTTGACTTCTAGCTTGTTTTCTGATTGAACGGAATTGAATAAGAACCTCTTCTGTGCAGGGGGACTCGGAGTTCCGTCTGAAGGTGTGGTTGGTGACCCGGCAGGTGAATGGGAGGGACCTAGGGTACCCCTTCCTGCTCCACTGCTCAGCCCAGTTGCCCTGGGGCTTCCGGGAGCTCGTCTGTGAGGAGAACTACATGGAGGTGACTTACAGGTCCATCAGATCACAATAGAATAGAAATGTACTGTCTATCTGCACATGGAACTTGGCCAAACTTACATGTTTCAAATCGCTTCTGTTTTACACTGTGTCTCTTCTTTAATTGTTCTCCAAGGTGTCCATAAAGGGACCGGTCCCAGCTGCATTACACTCTGGGCAGAAGAAAAACGAGGTGGGAAAGAGAGGCATGATGTTCCACAGACCAGGCCACACCAAGGAGGAGGTTAGACCCAGGACCATGACGGAGGCCAGTGACCTGGGCTACCACATCTCTGAGTCAGGCTCCAGGATTATCCTGCGCTGCCCCTACTCCTCACCCCTCTCCTACACCATCAAGGTACTTCTGATGAGGGTGTTTACTGTGCTCTGTTTGCATGTGATATGAATATATTGGTATACACGTTATAGTAACTCTTGTCTTTTACTTGACCACGCCTACACAGGAGAAAGGGGTGGAGTTGGAGGTGGTCAATGCTACCATCCTGTACCCACATCAAGGGAAGGTCCTTGCCATCGATGCCACAGTGGCCTGCTCCATGAGTATGTGGTCTATTTATTAGGGAATACAAATGACAATGAGAATCTTAGCTTTGACCTTAATCCTATTTGCAATCCTCTTTTGAACCTACAATCTCCTTATTCTTATCACTTTCGTCCTCTGTCCCCCTTTCCATCCCTCCCTTCCTCCCTTAACTCCTCCAGATGAGGCGATAGTGGATGGTGCCCACCTGCTCTGGCCTGTCCCCCATGTCCTCTCCCCCCTGGTCCATGGGAGGTTCAGGGACAGGGGCATGAGAATAGGGGTGGAGACGCTTGCCCTGAGTGAGTCTGTGATCAAGGACAGGGGGTATGAGATTGGCCTGAGGGATGGAGTGGTGGAGGTCAGCGTTCCATTCGGAGCCGAAGGAACACACGTTAAGGTACACACACACACACACACGCATGCACACACACACACACACATTCAACTGCTCTTTCTTGTCTCAGAGTGGTGTGTTGGAGGGCCAGTACAGCCAGTCTCTGTCTGTAGACCTGTTCTACATGCACCAGTGGGAGGATGACCGGTGGCCCCTCACCCAGCATCGCTCCTTCAGGTTCCTCAAGACCGCCTACGTCCCCCGGACCCCCACACTCACAGACAGTCAGTATCCATCTACTATGAGTATTAATGAGCTCAACGAATGACAGGGATTGGTCACTTTGGAACTCAAATATGAATCTCTGCTTTGAATGAATTCGGCCAAATTTGCTATATTACCACAATGGTTGGCCTCTGCTCGAAAACTGGCATAAGTTATAAAAAATGCCAAAGGCTGCATATTTATGGGAGAGATTGAAAGAAAAAGAGAGGTGAATTAGATTGCCACTAAAACCCACAATAGTTAACAGTAATTGCAATGCTTCAATACCAGTCTATTTGGATCCTTTGATCATGACTCCACACCCACTAACTCTGTTCCCTCCTCAGACACCATATCGTCCCAGAAGGTGTTCTCTGTCTCCCTGGGTGTGTTCCCTCCTGACGTGTCCCTCCACAACGTCACCGGGGGGAGTGAGGGGGACACTTTGTCCTGGGTCCAGGTCCCCTACCCCAACGGGTCACATTCCTACCAGCTTCATGCCCCCTTCTCACACCCCTCTGTTCTTCAGAAGGTAAGACTAATGAAGAGAGGCAGAGAAGCACCAATTGTGGAGATGTACACTGAGTATACAAAACATTAAGAAAACCTGCTCTTTCCATGACATAAACTAACCAGATGAAAGCTTTGATCCTTTATTGATGTCACTTGTTAAACCCTTTCCAGTTTAAGCCCTGTCTAAACCGGCGGAGGGGAGGTTCTACTAAGCTATATGGAATTGTTTTAAGAAGGTCATAACAAGGATCATTTAGCTATTTGATTTAGAATTTTAAGACCCTTTGAAGTATCCCCCAAAATATTTGATTGAACATTTGAATTTGGCCTTACTTCTATTAGCCCATTCAAATGCATTGAATTACAGATAGTCCCCAAAATGTATCTAAAGGAAGTTTGTTCTGAAGTGTCTGTCCTACATCAGAGATATAGGAAAGATCAGGATTTTTTATTTTTGGCACTAAACAGTATCCATATACTTCCATACATTTTTTTAACTGGTACCGTGGGACATTCAGATGAGTCTTGTGGGGCAGTGGGCCTCACAAGAGTCTCACATTTCCACAGAGGGGTCATATTAGAAAAACAGATGTCTCTAGTTTAAACGGACAGATTATTATGGGGAATTTTTTATTATTATGCTAATTAGACTTGTGGGATAAAATCCACTTTAAACAGTGTAACCGTAGGGGAAGAAATAGGTTAAAGAAGGATTTTTAAGCCTTGAGACAATTGAGACATGGATGGTGTATGTGTGCCATTCAGAGGGTGAATGGTCAAGACAAAAGATTTAAGTGCCTTTGAACGGGCTATGGTAGTAGGTGCCAAGTTTGTGTCAAGAACTGCAACACTGCTGGGTGTTTCACACTCAACAGTTTCCTGTGTGTTTCAAGAATGGTCCATCAACCGACGAGGCGCATGCACGAACCGATAGGAAGCATGGGGTGTGAATAGCTCTGTTTGTACCATCAAAACTGTGGTTGTATGTTAAAACTGGACAACATAGTTTAAATTATGCCTCTAGAATTCATAGCTCAATATATCTCAAAGCAACCAGGAGAGAGTGAGCGGCCAGTTTTATATACAACAGCGAACCAATCTGTGGGTAAAGCGACGCTGCAACTCAAACCCAACAAGCCAAGGCTTCTCTTAGAGGAGAAGACAAAGAGCAACTTGGAGATTCAAATGAGAGCAATGAACAGCTGAAGGATATCCAGGAAAACATAGCTAAAATGCTCTCAATGCTCCCCAAAACAAACTCACAATTTGTTGTTAAAAGTAGATTTGCTCGAAAGGAAAGTAGTCTATCGTGTTGGATATGCCATATACAGGGTGGGCGAGTGGATGAACTGGACAACAAAATGAGCCTTCTGGAAACAAAGGTGCAAACTTTTTAGAAGATGAACTGGACCAGCAAGAAAACGGAATGAGACAAAATAATGAATGTTGTACCTACCGGAATACGAGAAAAAAATTAGACCTTTCCAGCTACGTGATCAAGCTGATATTGGAGAAGCTTGGCATGGATGCATCACCGAAGAATCTCGAGCGACTCCAACGGATCGGCGTCAAACACAAGAATGCTAAATGCCCTCTCATGGTAATCGTTACGCTGTGGAACTATCAGACCAAAGTTGACATTCTGAAGGCACAAGGGGGAAAGAAGATAAAAATCCATGGCCACACTACAGACCCGGATTCGATCCCAGGCTGTGTCGCAGCCGGCCGCGACCAGGAGACCCATGAGCCGGCGCACAATTGCCTCAGCATCATCCTGGTTAGGGGAGGGTTTGGCCGGCCGGGATGTCCTTGTCCCATTGTGCTCTAGCTACTCCTTGTGGCGGGCCAGACGCATGCACGCTGACTTTGCCTATACAACTGAGTCGCCAGTTGTACAGCGTTTCCTCCGACACATTGGTTCGACTGGCTTCGGGAATAAGCGAGCAGTGTGTCAAGAAGCAGTGCAGCTTGCCAGGGTCGTGTTTCGGAGGACGCATGGCTCTCAACCTTCGCCTCTCCCAAGTCCGAGGGGGGAAAGAGGAGATTGGGATAAACTTGGCCTGGGTGGGTAAGAGACGGCAAGGAAGGGAGGGTGGGACAAGCTTGGTTTAGGTGGACAAGGGTGAGTAAAGATGGGTTGGGATAAGCTTGAGTGGGGGAGAACTGGGAGGGAGTGATGGATTTGGTTTGGGAGAGGGATAAAAGGAAGGACTTAATTATACTACAATGTAAATGTATTTTTTTGTGACTTGTAAAGCCATTGTAAAATGAGTAAGAGTGCTGGACAGATTAGGAAAAGATGACGAATCATTATTCCTTGCGTGGGGCTTCCACTCATCCCATTTCAGTCTCTGTGGGCCCGGTCTCCCCAAGTAGACCCCCACCAGCCACCATACTTTAATTTATAAGGTAATACAAACCGACCACAGTACCTAAGTGTCAGTCTTTCTCCAATGTATGTATAATGAAATAATCCACCGTTTTAGTACATTAGGAGTTGAAGCTTAAAAACTCTAAAAAGGCACAGCTTCTCAAGTACAAAGATGGGCTTTGTTTTTTGTTAAATGTCTGCTCAGCCCACACAGTCTATATATGTAATGTATACAATAACTATGTATTTATACTATGATCCTCCCATTCTATGGAGTACCCACCACCCTCATGTCTGCTAAAATGTTTTATTTGTTTCTTCTACAATAGACGGAACAGAAGGTTAACTTTGATTTTATACAAGTAAAGACCAACAAAATCCAATTCATAATGGGCTCCATGATGAGGGTGGGGAGCATATGGTTCTGGAACATTTTAAAGAGATTGTGGGCAGATGTGGTTATCTTGCAAGTGTTGCATAAAAAAAATTGAGAAATGGAATATGTAAAGAAGAGCTGGGTTGGAGAGGCCTATGCTGCAGAATTTAGAGAATGAACAGAGGGCATCTTCTGGACCTAAAGTGTATTAAATGGGCTACGTAAATGATTTTCTTTTTACCATTATAAATGTACACCTAGACAATAAAGATAAAGAAAAGACTACTCTGATATAATCTGGGATGCCTTTATTAAGGCTTGGAGAAAGCTAAATCTGATTTAGAAATTAAAAGATAGTGATGTATTACCTTAGAAAGCGCCCATCAAAAATCTTTAGAAAATGTCTGAACTTCAGCAGGAATACAATCTTTTACTTTTGGAGACAACAATTTACAGGTTAAACTCAAAGCCTATTACTTAATCACAAATTAACCTGGTAAATATCTCGCAGCTCTAACAAAACAAATACATGCTAAACCCCTTATACAATACAAATGCGGTAATTAGAAATAACGTGATTAATGACAATTTTAAAAGCATCTATGAAAAATGTATATAAATTAGAATGAAACAGCAATTATAAGCAGACAAAAAATAATCACTAAAAACACATCACCAAAAATAAATACTGTTAATAAATTAATGCGACCTCCTTAGTGGCGCAGCGGTATAACAGGCTGACCACACTGCTCGCGTAGCGTGCGTTGCAAAATAAATTTAGAAATCTATGTTATTCAATTAAGGCACCCACACTGCTCGCGCGCGCCAACGAGCGTCTGCGTTGCCAAGGGCTAAAATAGAAATCAGTTCTATTTCTGACGCAGATCGCGCTGCAAGTCAGTGCTGCCTCTCCCATCTCGTCATTGGTTTATAGAAGCAGGTACCCACGTGCCATCTCCTCATTGGTTATACCCACATGGGTAACTGAAAGACGAACAAGGTCAGTGCACCTAATTGCACCTAATTTATGGAAGTTACCAATCGCAATATAAAGTCCAGAGAAGAAAAAGCCTGGAAGGAAGAGAGATGACTAGAAACGATTCGGTTGACCGTTTTATGTGTGGATTAATTGGCGGAGTAGAGGACCTTATGCATTTCAGGTAAAATAACAACTCAATGTTTATATCGCAGGACAAATTATCTAGCAACAACAAGCTAGCTAAATAGGACAAATTAGCTAGCAAGTGCAAGTTATCTAGCTAAATTGCCATAAATGTTTAATGATTTTTCGACCTGTCCCCAAATTAATATAATTGGTTCAGAGTTTGTTTTGATATTTTAACCTGCGTGTCGTGATCGCGTTTGGTGTGGGGGGACAAAATAAATGTATGTACGATGGCGCACGCCCGCAGCCGGTTTGGGTTCCATGTAAGGCAGTGCTAGAGGCGTCACTACGGACCCGGGTTCGATCCCGGGCTGTATCACAACCGGCCGTGATCGGGATCCCATAGGGCGGCGCACAATTTGGCTCAGCGTCGTCCGGGTTAGGGGAGGGTTTGGCCGGGGGTGGGGCTTTACTTGGCTCATCGCACTCTAGCGACTCCTTGTGGAGGGCACCTGCAGGCTGACCTCAGTCGTCAGGTGAACAGTGTTTCCTCCGACACATTGGTGCGTCTGACTTCGGAGTTAAGTGGGCGGGTGTTAAGAAGCACGGTTTGGTGGGTCACGTTTCGGAGGACGCTTAACTCGACCCTTGCCTCCCAATAAAATAAAAACAAACTTCTAAGCAATAGAAAGTCATATATTTTTATTTTATTTAACTAGGCATTTCAGACTTGATACATATCAATTAAACAGGGTTTATTAAAAAGACACTTACAGGGGCCTCCCGGGTGGCGCAGTGGTCTAGAGCACTGCATCGCAGTGCTATGCTGCGCCACCAGAGTCTGGGTTCGCGCCCAGGCTCTGTCGCAGCCGGCCGCGACCGGGAGGTCCGTGGGGCGACGCACAATTGGCTTAGCGTCGTCCGGGTTAGGGAGGGTTTGGCCGGTAGGGATATCCTTGTCTCATCGCGCTCCAGCGACTCCTGTGGCGGGCCGGGCGCAGTGCGCGCTAACCGAGGGGGCGGGTGCACGGTGTTTCCTCCGACACATTGGTGCGGCTGGCTTCCGGGTTGGAGGCGCGCTGTGTTAAGAAGCAGTGCGGCTAGGTTGGGTTGTGCTTCGGAGGACGCATGACTTTCGACCTTCGTCTCTCCCGAGCCCGTACGGGAGTTGTAGCGATGAGACAAGATAGTAATTACTAGCGATTGGATACCACAAAAAATTGGGGAGAAAAGGGGATAAAATTAAAAAAAAAAAAAAAAAAAAAAAAGACACTTACAAACAAGTACAAACACATAACTCAAACAAATTATATAGATTTCTCAATAATGTCTGTTGATGCTGAAAATAATTTTGACCAGCTTGAATAGCCTTTTCTATTCAAAACTTTGGAAGCTTTCAAATTTCCAGCTGAAAAAGTAAATGTAATAAAAATATTATGTAAATGTCCTAAAGCAAAAATATGCACATAGTACATTATCTGATGAAATTGCATTAGAAAGGGGCACAAGACAGGAATGGCCCCAATCCCTCCTCCCTGTTTGCACTGGCAACTGAACAGCTGTCAGAAATAATTACACAGGACCCAAACCTAACAGGTATCAATATTGGTAAACATGAATATAAACTCAACTTATTTGACGATCTCCTGATACACCTGACCAATATTGAAAACTCAATGCCCCCTTTGCTAAAAGTAATTTCAGAATACTTCAAAATCTCCGGATATAAAATCAACGTGGGAAAGAAAACAATAATGGCAATAGGAAAAAGAATCTACAGCAATCCTTTAAGTGGATCACAAAATATTAAATAGCCATTTATGATGCTTAATAAGTGACAACAAACATATAAAGATAACTTTATCCCATTTACTGAACAATATGAAGGCACATCTAATAAAATGGAACTATCTACCCATAAATCTTACAGATAAAATAAGCTAAGCCATTCTAAACCTTTTCAGAATGGCATGGCTCCCAAAGTTTTAATTTAATACCAATTACCCCACCAGACATTCTTTAAAAAAGTATACTCGGTCATAACAGACTTTTTAAATGAGCAAATCAAATTAATAGACTAAGAAGGAAAGTTTTACATCTTCCTAAGTCTGAGGAGGGTTTTAACCTTCCAGACTTGGAATTGTATCATCTCGCTACCCAAGGCTTTTACTTGCTTCATATAGTTAAATGCACTAAAGAGAAACTATGGGTAGGCTACATATTGAAGATGTGCACGCTCATCCCCAGAATCTTTTTACGTGTCTATTTTCAAAGGATAAAGCTAAGAACATTAATTTCATAGTTAAGAACACTATAACAATATGGACAAAAATGAAACGTATTCTTCAAGAACCAATATCACTCCCTAAAAACACAACCTTATGGAACAATGCTTGGATAGCTTTCAGAATTCACCGATTTTATTTTTATTTATTAAAGAAAAATTGGTCCACATGGAAAACTTAAGGCATGATGTGGTAGTAGGAAATACAATTATTCCCATGGCAGAATTAAAAATAAATTTTGCACTGACCAATGTGGATATTTTCAAATAAATGCAACTTAAAACGTTTTCTCACAAAATGTAGCTTTGGACGTCAGAGCAATCTTGAGGGAATCCTATTTTAGTCAAAGGATATTCATATGATGGGTGAACTATACCAAACCTAGCCAACTGGCAGTCTCTTAGAAAACAATATAAACTATTGGAACCAAGACTTAAAAATAACTGATATTTGCACATGATTGAGAGGTTGTTGGAACATAACTAATGAGATTACAGTTAATGAAAATGTATGCTTAATCTAGTATAAATTAATGTATGGGGGGGTGCAACTCAATATTAGGAAGGTGTAGCAATTTGTCTGGTATAGTCAGTGTACTTCAATTATGTACAGTATACATACCTCACTAGCAGTTTTTTACCTTAATAATGTAATGATACAATGTAACCTGCTCTCCCTCTATGTCAGTATGTTGATGGGGGCTATAGGAGGTACACCCTCCCTCTCACCTTTTCCCTGACCATCTCACCCCATGGAGAGGTCTTCTACCATAATGCCACCATTGTGAGTGATGTTCAAGAGCAGACAGGTGATTATATATAAATACATCTCTTGACAGAGAGAATTAATACAAAATCACTTGAACTAAACTCATGGTTGCCTGCCTCCCTGTCCTGTTTAAATCCCTCATTCCTACACTCTCTGCGACTCTTTCGCCAATCTTCTCCTTCTTCCCACCCTCTTCGCCATGCATCCTCCCAGCACCAGAACCTCCCAGGCTGGAGGGTAAGTGCACAGAGAGGGGCCTCCTGATGCTGCTGCACTATGGGGCCCAGGAGCGGAGCTGGGAGCTCTTCCTTGGGGACCGCCGGCTGGACTGGGAGCTAGTGGAAATGGGGGGCTTCACCGTGGAAACAGAAGAGGACTACTTTAGTGTGGAGATCCCACTCTATAGTCCGGGCATGACCTATGAGGTGAGGAAGGATATCTAAGTAAATTAACTGGAGATTTGGTTGTCCACTCAACTGGCACTTTTCTCATGGCTGTGTTTCTTCCACCTCAGTCATATTAAAATGGTTATTCAATTGTTGTGCTCTATCCTTCTCTTTATCTATCTCTGAAATCTTTAAGCAAGAACATGTCTATAAGGTGCATTTGGAAAGTATTCAGACCCCTTCCCTTTTCCACATTTTGCTACGTTACAGCCTTATTCTAAAATCTAATAAATAATTTCCCCCCTCATCAATCTACAAAAAATAGCCCGTAATGACTAAGCGAAAAAACATGTTTTTAGAAATTCTAGCAAATGTATTAAAAATAGAAAAACATAAATACCTTATTTGCATAAGTATTCAGACCCTTTGCAATGAGACTTGAAATTGAGCTCAGGTGCATCCTGTTTCCATTGATCATCCTTTTTCTACAACTTGATTGAGTCCACCTGTGGTAAATTCAATTGATTGGACATGATTTGGAAAGGCACTCACCTGTCTATATAAGGTCAGAGAAAAAACCAAGACATGATGTCGAAGGAATTGTCCGAGACAGGATTGTGTCAAGGCACAGATCTGGGGAAGAGTACCAAAACATTTCTGCAACATTGAAGGTCACCAAGAACACATCCTTCTTAAATGGAAGACGTTTGGAACCATCAAGACTCTTACTAGAGCTGGCCACCCGGCCAAACTGAAAAATCGGGGGAGAAGGGCCTTGGTCAGGCAGGTGACCAAGAACCCAATGGTCACTGTGACAGAGCTCCAGAGTTCCTCTGTGGAGATGGGAGAATCTTCCAGAAGGACAACCATCTCTGGAGCACTCCACCAATCAGGCCTTTGTGTTAGTGGCCAGATGGAAGCCACTCCTCAGTAAAAGGCACATGACAGCCCACTTGGAGTTTGACAAAAGGCACCTAAAGGACTCTGACCTTGAGAAAAAATATTATCTGATCTGATGAAACCAAGATTGACCACTTTGGCCTGAATGCCAAGCGTCACGTCTGGAGGAAACCTGGCACCATCCCTACGGTGAAGCATGGTAGTGGCAGCATCATTCTCTGGGGATGTTTGTCAGCAGCAGCGACTGGGAGACTAGTCAGGATCGAGGGAAAGATGAATGGAGCAAAGTACAGAGAGATCCTTGATGAAAACCTGCTCTAGAGCGCTCAGGACCTCAGACTGGGGGCGAAGGTTCACTTTCCAACAGGGCAATGACCAAACACAGAGCCAACACAACGCAGGAGTGGCTTTGGGACAAGTCTCAATGTCCTTGAGTGACCCAGCCAGAGCCTTGTCGTGTCCTACCCAAGAACACTCTGCTGTAATCGCTGCAAAAGGAGCTTCAACAAAGTACTGAGTAAAGGGTCTGAATACTTATGTAAATGTAGTATTTATGTTTTTCTTTTTTTTTCATTTGCAAAAATGTCTAAATCAGTTTTTGCTTTGTCATTGTGGGGAATTGTGTGGATTGATGAATTTGTATTTTATTTGATCAATTTTAGAATAAAATGGATAAAGGGCAGCAGGTTAGTGTGGGCCAGTAATCTGAATAATCTGTCTGTGTCCTTAATTTAACCCTAATTGGCCCAAGGGGTGCTGTACCACTGTCTTTTGACACAAGTGATTCCTAATCTCATTCAATCTCCAGTACAACAGATAAGCCCCTTTTCATCAATGTAGGATTCATTTGTGAATTAAGGATTCGTTCACTGGGAATATAGGCCTTTGAGTAATTTGAGAGCCTACACTTTGAGGGTATAGTGATTTTTAAATTTAAATTACTTACATCTACCTGCACATAGATTTTTTTTTTGTAAGTCGATGATAATGAAAGTGTCCAATACAATCTCCCCTTCCTCTCTGGCTCATCCCGCTTGTAGGAAGTGAGTTTGCAGGGTGTTGTTGGCCGGCTGGAGGTCAGTGTGGTGGACATAGACACACTCAAGGTGGAGAACAGCCTCATCCATCGCTGCACCTTCCGTGTCAGAGAGTTACTGGGTAACACACCTGTGGTGTACTATTGAAAGGCTTGACCGACATGTCCTCATTCAAACACTGTTAAAACTGATCCTAGATCTCTCTTGACTTCCAGTGTGCTTACCAGAGGGGAGGATGGTAGTAGTGACTGATACGTCACGTACCATCCCGCCCACCCAACCAAAACGCACCACCCTTTTGGACCCCAGCTGTGTCCCCCAAGAGACGGACAGCGTCAGGGCCCTATTCAATTTCTCCCTGGATTCCTGTGGTACCATTGCGACCGTGAGTGTTAGCACGTTGATTCATCATGTTACATGCAGTGGTGGAAAAAGTACTAAATTGTCATACTTGAATAAAAGTAAAGATACCTTTTTAATAGCAAATGACTCAAGTGAAAGTCACACAGTAAAATACTACATGAGTAAAAGTATTTGGTTCTAAATATACTTAAGTAACTGGAATTGCGTATTTAAGTATCACAAGTATAAACCATTTCAAATTCCTTATTAAACAAACCAGACGGCACAATTTTATTTTATTTTTTATTGACAGATAGCCAGGGTCACACTCCAACACTAAGACATAATTTACAAACAAAGCATTTGTGTTTAGTGAGTCCGCCAGATCAGAGGCAGTAGGGATGACCAGGGATGTTCTCTTGATAAGTGTGTGCATTTGACCATTTATGTCAACATGTAGTAGTTTTGGGAGTTAGGTAAAATGTTTGGAGTAAAAAGTTTTTTTTTTCTTCAGGAATGTAGTGAAGCAGAAGTAAAAGGTGGCAAAAATATAAATAGTAAAGTACAGATACCCCCCCAAAAACAACTTGTAGTACTTGAAAGTATTTTTTACTTAGGTACAGTATACCACTGGTTATGTGTTAAGTCAATCATACATGTTCTACCTCACCTAGGTTGAGGGGAATTTCCTAGTATATGAGAACCAGGTGCTGTACCCCAAAGAACTTATCACCACGGATGACCCCCCCATCCACAGAGACTCCCCTTACAGGTAAACACACACACACACACCACGTTTCACACTATTCAAATCTGAATTTCTATGTACATATTTTTTTTTTATAGGCTAACCATCCAGTGCCGCTACCCTGCCATCAACACCGGCATTGTCTCTATTGAACACCCTGTCAATCCAACCTTTGCCCTCTCACCTATGCTGCCTCTTAAACACACTCGAAGGGAGGCCTCCCGTAGTGGGCAGTATGTGGCAGTTGTGTGTGTGGCGATTGTTGTGATGGGAGCTTTGATTGCTGCTACCATGAAGATGCTCTGTTGCCCAATAAAAATGTAAAACATGTTTGCAAATCTGTGAAATTGGTTCATATCCCTACTAAATGTATTTCATGAAATAAGACATTTGCCTAGTAAAACTTATAACACTTGAATCGGTTACTAAATCAATTCACCAAATAGTGAAGGATTTCTGTACCAAGAAATGACATATATCAATCGCCGACTATGTAGATGGGGAAACATCCTAAGAAGGGGGGGAAGGAGACCCCCATATTACAGTGCCAGAGAACGGCACACCATGTTAGTCAGAATTGGTTAGCCTCCACCCAGCAGAGTCTCTCACCTTGTTGTTGGTCCATATAGGGGCTGAGACTGCGTGTCAGGATAGATACCTGTTGGTAACTACTGACCTCTCATTCATTGGGAATAAACCTTGTGTTGAAGCTGTTGGTAAGTAGGCTTTTAAAGTTTATTTTGAAGCAAAATTGGCTAGAATTCAGGTTTGGTCAGCTCAAGAACTTGAGATGACATGGCATCTTAACAGGTCTTGGCTTTAGTGCTGTGGGGCAGGATTTGATATCTGATGCTGACAGGAAGTCTCTCCCTGCAGTATCTCTGGCTCTCACTGTGCCTGTTAAAGCACTGGATTTTATTTTTTAAACTTGACTCCTGATCAAATTAAAATCATGTGATACTTTTTTTGAATCCCTTTCCCCCCTCTAGATGCTAAGCATTATGGGTCAGAGTAGCTGAGAATGGAGCGGAAACCACATACACTGTAAACGAAACCTGTGCCTTGATTCCCCAGAGAAGTCAGCTGTAAGATCTAGATGGAGATATTGATTCACAAATCTAAAATGTGTATCTATGGATCTATTTAGTGTAGTATCTAGTAGGGCTCTATCTGGACTGTGGCTGGGCCAGTGTATCGTCATAACCGTATAGGAGAATGATCCTTTATGTTCCCCTGTAGGTGTCAGGACACGTCGCTCTTCATTGTCTGGTACAACAACAAATGACTGGACTGCTACCCTCGCTACAGAAAGCTAAAGGCTATATTACATTTGGCAAATGCTCTTTTAGATGAGCTATACACCAGTTTGTGTTCCCAATACCAACCTGGGTGCCCAGTCTGATTTCATGCCCTGTCTTCTGTGCCCTCATCAGGCCCATAGCTTTGCCACATCTACCTTGCAGGAGGGGCAGTAGCTGACTGCCATGTTCCTCTGAGCCTCAGTGGTGTTGAAATTCTAACCAGAAGGGAAGAGTGAGATTGTAGATTTCTCAACTTATCTTATTATAAGATTTGCAAAAATGGAGCTGGTTAACAATCACACGACAGGTGCAACAGTGAAGAGCCCAACAAACAAGCGTTGGATCTCTTGTCTGTGGCAGTTTAGCAGGTGTGTGAGGTCATAGTGGGAGCATAGAAACAAGTGATAATGGCAGTTTTGTTGCTCCTTTCTGCTGATGGAATTGTTTCTGCTGCTCAAACTAGCCTTTTCTCTTCATATCTCCACACAGCTGTGCCCTTGAAAGAACGGGATGGACCAAATAACTGGTCACTGACAGCCCTTTGTCTTTGGCCAGGTGATTACAGTAAGTTACTCAGAAACAAGGGGGGGGGGACACACAGGCTTCTTCTTACATGAGAAACAGACAGTGGATATTGACAGGTGTAAGGTTTATACACATGACCTGCATAAGAGTTTGTAATTTTGCCACTATAGGTGTTCCACCTCACCCAGGGTAGGCTGGTGTTTCACTCGCCCTACAGACCATGTTGAGGATTTAAATGTCCTGTTCAAATGGATGCATTTATCTTGGGTGCACCTCGTGTCTAGAGGCTTCTTTCTAAGTGCATACATTAAATGTAAATATTAAACATTAAATGATATTGCTTTAATCTTTTCAAACTGTTAAGCTGGATAGGAAGCCGCTAATTTTGTGATTTAACTGAAACGAACCCTTCGTACTGTTGTTGGCAGGGACACTTACTCTATTCTTTACTTCTTGGTGAACGGTGTGGCGGTGGTCCATCCAATACTGTTCTCCAGGCAGGATTGGTAGTCATAATGGTGGACTTGGTCATTTCTTGCAGCACTGGTAAGTATTTCAGTTCAGTATCAGACCCTATCCATTCAAAATTCAGACCTGAAAGGACTGAATAGGCTTTAAAAGATGGCTTGATTGCCAAAATCTCACTCTTTTTCTACTTACCCAGAGTCAGATTAACTGATGGATACAACAACAAAAAATGATGGCTCTGCGTGTAATTTTAAATTGCTAACTAGCGTTTGCGCAATTGCTAACAGGCGTTTCTACCTTACACTTCCTTCAAACTGCACGCAGAGATCTAAAAATGGTATCCATGAGTTAATCTGACTATTTGAGTCGTCCATGACTTCTCCTAGGCTGAGGGACGCAAGGAATATATTCTGATCAGTCACTGGAGGAAAATGGGATCAAGTCTCTGTTCCGCTTCAGGGCAGTGCTGTAGGTATTGAAGGGAACAACGCAAAGATGGGGCTTCATCAGCACTTGTGAAGTCTAATCCAGCTACAAGAAAAGGACGAAGTAGGAAAAATTAGTGCACTAGGCTACAGTGACTCTTAAAACCAGTTTGTCAATTGAGACAATATCCTTTCCCTCTTCCCTAAAATAAATCTACCCTACTTTCCCCAAATAACTGTTCTCTATGACTTATCAGTAGAAGTATCCGATGACAATGGGCTACATGGACACTGAAAAGACATTTCAAAGGGGAACATATTGCATGCATGTCAACGTTTGTATATAAGAATAGGATGGTGAATACAGATTTAACTATACTACGTAATTTTATTTTGGATTTACAAACCTGCTGTGAAATTGAGTTCTGGATAGATTAGGAAAGGATGCCTAGTCATTATTCCTTGTCATTCTAGCTAAGATTCAATGGTGGTTATTGGTGGAGGGTCTCTATCTGAGGGATTGGGATAGGGTGACATCAGACAGGTGTGTGTGTGGGGCCTCCACTCATCTCACTTCAATTTCTGTAGACCCCCACCAGCCACTATTTTAATTTACAAGGTAATAAACTGACTACATTACTTAAATGTCAGTCTGTCCAATGACATAATTCAGACTTTTGGTATGTTATGAGATTGAGTTTAAGGGAAATTAACTTTAGTCAAATCAAGGCAAACAACCAGTCAGGCCAAGGTACATAGGTTCTTTATAAAATTGCAACAATGACAAAACAGTTGAGTCCAAGTGTGCAACTTTGAAGACGGGGTACACGTCCTCCCCACATTCTGAAGGTGCATTTGTCCCCCCAGCCTTATCAATGGAACGTGATACAAAATGAGGCAACGGTGTGCTTAAGGTCCATCCAGATGCCTCCTAGTGGTTGGGTGGGCTGGTTAGTGTGTATCCGACTAGATAAAACATACAAGTCCCCCCCACTTATAAAACAAAAGTTGTGCCCCTGAATTAAAGAATGTACTGGGCAACAATTGTAGTCAAACTCACATGCTAGAAATATGCATGTTCCTTCATTAATGCTATAGAGAGAATTGTATGAGTTGAGCTCTTGCTAGCCAGGCTCAGTTGTCAGTAGCAACTTGCTGGGCGGTCTCTCACTCACGCAGGGCCTGCTGGGTTTTAGCATTGGGTGTAGCCTCTTGCATTTGGGTCGGGGTTGTTCCCATGTCAGAAGGCAAGGAGCAGGATGATCGGAAGTGGTCCCGGTCCCAATCGCCCAGTTCCTTTAACTAGTTTTGGGGCATGTGTAGCAATTGGTGACAGCTGTCTCAAATCAATGTAGTTAATTCCAATCTGGGGCATCACAGCGTACATGCAAACGGCTCATGCAATTCAATTTTACACTTGAGAATGTCAGAAATTAAATGGCAAACATGCCTGATATCAAGTATGTCATTCTAGTTTAGTAAGAGTCAGTGTCACACGCTAACTCCCCATTCCATGGAATGCCCACCGCCCTCATGGCATGTTTTTAAATCTGGATCTTCAATGATAACCTTGTATGTTCTGTCTAACATTGGTTCTTAGATTTTTTTTAAAGGAGCTGGGTTGAAGTGGCCTATGATGCTACCTACTGTAGTGACAGCAGAGGTGTAGGCATCCTGATAAATAAGGGGGAAATTGTGTCTTATCCCAGGAAGGCTGTTTAATGGTGAAACACATCGAGTTCATTGTATATCCTACCAGGGGCAAATCTGGTGTTAAGTTTAAGCTATTATACTGAAATATAAATCATGATGCAACAATGTCAACGATTTTACTTAGTTATACATAAGAAAAATCAGTCAATTTAAATAAATTAGGCCCTCATTGACTGGGAGTACAGACCTTACATTTTTCAAACCTGTCTGGGTAATATTTATTTCATCCACTTTTGAATAAGGCTGTAACGTAACAATGTGGTGAAGGGTATGAATACGTCCAAATCCACTGTATTTAAAATAATCAAAGTCCCCAAAAAGTGTAACTGCAGAGTGCCCCTTTTACACAAGCATGACTTAATGTATTTTTGCTGAGCTGACTACAAGCTTTTACGTCAAATGGCACAAGTCGACTGCATAACCGAACATGTTTGCTATAGAGAAGAATGACAGGTTTTTTTATAATCCAATTACAATTTTATTTTCATTTCTTCACAATGAGCATGCTAAGGGTTTTCTATAATGTTGGGTAACACTATTTGAAGTGTCCAAGTAGCGGTCATGTAATCGCTGCACCATTTGACAGCTAATTGTAAGCCTAGAGAAAAGGGCTCAAAACAAGTAAACACATTTCTGGATGCTGTAAGTCCCTCAAATTCAAAACTGGACCTTGAAGTTAGTTCCACTGCCCCCCCCCCCCCCCCCCCAGGGACTGATTAGACCTGGGACACAAGGTGGGTGCAATTCATTAGCAAAACAAAACCAGCAGGCACTGGACCTCGTAGGGTATTAGTTGAATACCCCTGTGCAAAGGCTGCATTTACACAGGCAGTCATTATTTTTTACCCTATTATTGGAGACAAGCAACTACTGGAAAAATTGGGCTGCGTTTACACAGGCAGCCCAACTGTTAGTATCTTTATACAGCTGCATGAAACTTGCATGAGAAATTGGACTCCAATGACATCACTAGGTCCATCAGACCAACTCCTTGAAGTCTGCAGTTACGCTTGGTATATTGCTTTTGAAAACAAATGTACTGGAGGAAGTCTTCAAGAGCCAACAATTTATTCATTTTAAATAGAGTAATAACATGAAAGTATTGATTCAATGCTAGTTTAAATTGCTGGGTGTGGCCAGGGGACCCAAATTCATTTAGCAGATTGTTGTAACAGGATACTTTAGTCAGTGTCATCGTCAGAGGCATCACAACGGGAGTCTCGCCACTGGCAAAGCCAAACTGAAGAAAAAAAAAAAGTTAATTCCGTCAGGTCATTTGGAACCCAGCGATTTACTGAAGACTGTTTACATTGGAACCTGGGCACCAAGAGTGTGACTGGATCTCCCTCAATAAAGATCCGGAGACATTGGACTTTCAACTTCAAAAGCACATTAAGATTGACTAGAACAAAAGCGCTCGATGACAAGTTGCCACATTACAATTCCAGTCATTCAGAAAGTAAATGAAATATCCCATCAGCATAAGATGGGGTGAGTGGGACGCTGCTTAGTAGCGCAGCCCCTTTAGAACCAGATATCCAATGTTTCTATTGACAAATCCGATAATGTGCACCTTAGACTCGTCAAAGAGGTGTTACGAAATGTAGAGCCATACCTATAAGATGTCTGGTGATGACAGGCCTGTCTTCGGGTGAGTATTGCTTGTAGAACACGATCCCAGTCACACAGGAGATCCATCTGAAAGGATAGCCAATATATTTAATCAAAAAATAAAATTGGGACAAAGCCACTACTAGCCTAGAGACTATGACCCCTGCCATGACTTTGTTTCACAGGTGTAGAGTCCAAAGTTAGAGAACCCTGGTGGGTGTCACCTGTCTCTTGGGGCCTGCAGGTGGAGTTCAGGAGGGAGGTTCTGCACCAATGATGGCCAGAGTCCTGTTTGTTGTCAGTCTTCACCCCTTCTGTGGAACACTGGAAAGTAGTTACATCAGATAGTACCAGATGCAATATCATCCAATAATCAGACTGCAATGCTTGGAGAAGTCAGATGCTCAGCGCAACTGCAATGAAGAGGACCTGAAACACAACCGACACCAATATCTAGTGCCCCTACCTAGTCTCGCAGATCAGCTCAGTAGTTGTGATGAGGCAGCGTTTGGTGGAGACATGCTGAACTTCCAGCGTCTTGGCATCCCTCGATAGGATTTCAAATGTACCAAACTGCCTCAATGTTATATCCTGTGATGTAAAGTTGTACCTTCATGATGGAACACTAGCATAAAACCACAGCTACATGGTTTCCATTAAATATGTGACCACCTCACCTCAGATGTATCCGGTGGTGGAGAGAAACGTCCATGGTCACTGGTTTTCGTAGAGCATAATGTACCTACGATGCATAGCCAGGTCAGGAACGACGCCAACCTCCCACATGTAGTTGAACGGTTGGATCCCCCGCTGGAAACTGATGCCCTCTGTGCAGATGCCTTTTGAAGGCTGGTGGGAGAGAAGTAATGGTCATGAAAATACTTTGTAGCTGCCTAATACTAACTGATGGTCAAGGACTTGTTAATTTTTTTTATATGAAGCAGGGAGACTTGGTTAGTGGTTGGGTCACTGGGCTCCATCAGAGTTGCCATAACTATGGCTGACCCCGTAAAAACACATTTCACAACTTTTGTAAAGCACCTGAGGCAGGATTACCGAAGTGTAGTTGGAGTCCATCGACTGGAACCCCCCCCCCCTTTCAATTAAGTACTGAATGAGGGACTCGTGGCCAACAAATCTAATTCATACAACGTATCTGGTAGCCATTGCACTCCCCAGTTTCACTAAACAATTATTTCATGTCAATTGTGTTATTCAGTAACCTACATTTCTTGGAACAATGGGGTCTTCAAATGGAACCTGGATGACAGCCACATCAGTTCCATTGGCATGGAAAACACTAGTGAAGGGGGTAGACATTTTGAATAGCCTCTGGTATGGAAAAAGTAGTGTCCCTTGAGCTTCACAGCCGTCAGCTCATAGGGGAAGTTTCCCAGGTACACAAACAGGTCATCCTCCTCCCACCATAGACACATATGGTGGGAGGAGGATGACATTTACGTAGCAACCATTATGAGTACAAAGGAGGCAGATCTTATTTTCATGACAGGGACAAGATACTTGGTGACATTGCAGGGTGTATACATCATCAATATAATTAAAATGTAGGGTCCTTACACAGTCCAGTGTTGATGCAGGATAATGCATGCTGGGCGAAGTGGAGAACTCTTTACTCTGTGACAACCTAAAATCCCAACGTGCTACTGCTCAAGGCACCAGGAGGATCAGTTGTCAGGCAAAGGAGACATTTGATTGGTTACTGAAGCGCCTTACGGTTAACGGTGAATAGTTGTTGGCATAGACGGGGCATGGCCATGGACCTGTGAAGGGTGAGTCTGGTTTCTACACCGCCATTGTTCATATTAGAGACCAACCTCAAACTCATTGTGCATGTTATGTTCAAATGCATATGGTCAAGTCAGATTTTCAAAGGTTTACACTGCCAATGTCTTGAAACAAAACCATGTCAATAAGAGGGTTAGAGGTCAGTGTAGGAAGCCTCGTAGGATATCGTCCCTGTAGTGTTTGTCAAAGAAAGAATTCCTCCTCGGATAGTTTCACTGAACTGCCTTAAAACCTTCCCAATAACCAAGACTTAGGTTCAATACCAGTAAAGCCCAATAGGTCAGACACCACCAGGTATCATTCCCGACAGTCAAGCTTAAAGCCTTTAGGTTACCATTGGCCTGAAGTGTATTCTAACAAGTTATAGGTAAGAATAATTTTTACTTACCCAATGGAGGCACAGCATCAAACACCCACAAACACTGCATCTAGTAAGGAAACTCTAGAGGGGTGAGAATGAGTCAACTGGTAACCAATTAACTGAACACATTGAAGCGCTATTATAGAAGTTAAAAATATTTTAATAGAACAATACATTTAAAACGGCTCTTACCTGTGAAATCCAGCAGACATTTTTCATGAAGCTTCAGATCTTGGAATACAGATTGCAATTCTAGCAGCAAGAGACATGAGAACTACAGCAATGTCTTTCAATTGTTCTCCCATTATGGAAAGTCAAACAGTAAAGTTGCATAAAGATGGAGGAATTCAGATATGAAGTAATTGTTTTCAGCACTATCCACAGAGTGGTTTTATACTTTCCTATCCTAATGACATAATTGTCAACAGACTTGCAAAAGTTGCCGATCTGCAATTTCACTGATGTACTAAGTGTCTACATAGTCTTATATCATTGACAATCGGTGTAATGCATTTAGCAGTAACGTATACAGATCTACAGTATTCTTCAGAGACGATTCGGGTGTTCCTGAAATGGCCAGCAGGTGGCGCCTTGGCCATTTACCAAACGCCAATGCTCATCAATTGGCTGTGACACCCTGTGGATCAATCAACAACAAAACTTGTTCCAAAATGTTTCAGTACCTTGAAAACATATTGGTAATTAATTAGGAATAGGTGAAGCTTATGAAACTTACATGATTGTAATGACAGTTTTGGTAGCCTATTTTCATTGTGCACTGTTTTGTGCTTGTCCTTGCAAATGTTGTTGTAGTGAAAGATAAAAGTATTTGCAGTGATATGAGAAACAACATGGAAGTTCTTCTAAGGTCAATGTGAGTTTTCAAGCATTAAACCCTACTGATACACAAGTAACAATTTAGTAGACTGAAAAATCACACTATAATTGAATTGCCAAGTAGTCGCCTACAATGAGCAACAACAGAGTAGATGGAGAAGACACAGAAATATTACAATCATCTTGACTAGTTTGAGATATTCAGCCTATACCTTTTATGGCTTATTCCAATAGCTGTGTTGTCTTTCCTCCAACAACAGAGCCCAAGGCAGGTGGTCCTTCCTCCATTCTCCAACCGGACCCTACACCATCCCTCCTTCCTGCCCCTGTACATGGCAGCCATGGGGTTGGCCCAGTACCCCTGGAGACTCCATCAACAGCCAGGTGAGGACAGGACAGGGGCTCCACCATCCCTCCTTCCTGCCCCTGTACATGGCAGCCATGGGGTTGGCCCAGTACCCCTGGAGACTCCATCAACAGCCAGGTGAGGACAGGACAGGGGCACCACCACCCCTCTCAGGTGGGTTAGTGCAATCAGGGATCCTTGGGACGTCCTTACCCTAAACCTTAAGCATACCCCATACCTAACTCTAACCTTAGTCTTAATCATTTAACATTTCAACTTCAATGGGGTGACGTCAGAGTTGGGACATCCCAAGGATCCTCTTTAGACTTTATCCTCTCAGGTGCCTACAGTACTTAGCTCTTGTACCCTCTGCTAAGCTTTGACCTTTAGCGATTTGCTACATACCAGCCTGGGTCAAATTTGACAGTGCTTTTACACAGCCAGGATTCAAATGACACATTGACTTTTGGGGGTGCCTTGAAAATAGTAGGGCTGTATGTTTGTCTTTTAAACTCTCATCCCTTTTTAACGTTCGTTTTGACGATTTTGGCCTCTGATTTGACCCTAACCCTTATTGTAAACCTAACCGTAACTTTAGCAAGCAGTTGCTTATCAACATAGTCATACTATCACCTATCTGGAGAGCATTTACAGATGGACTGTGCAGAATATCCAAATTAACTGTCAGTTTTGTTTTTTGGACCATTCCCCTAAAAGCTACAAGCTTGGCACACCTGTATTTGGGGACTTTCTCCCATTCTTCTCTGCAGATCCTCTCAAGCTCTGTCAGGTTGGATGGGGATCGTCGCTGCACAACTATTTTCAGGTCTCTCCAGAGATGTTCGATTGGGTTCAAGTCCGGGCTCTGGCTGGGCCACTCAAGGACATTCAGAGACTTGTCCCGAAGCCACTCTTGCGTTGTCTTGGCTCTGTGCTTAGGGTCATTGTCTTGTTGGAAGGTTAACCTTTGCCCCAGTCTGAGGTCCTGAGTGCTCTGGAGCAGGTTTTCATCGAGGATCTCTGTACTTTGCTCCGTTCCTCTTTCTCTCAATCCTGACTAGTCTCCCAGTCCATGCCACTGAAAAACATCCCCACAGCATAATGCTGCCACCACCATGCTTCACCGTAGGGATGGTGCCAGGTTTCCTCCAGACGTGACACTTGTCACACATTATTTCATTTCTGTTAGTCGCATGTCTGTGGAACTTGTTCAGTTTATGTCTCAGTTGTTGAATCTTGTTATGTTCATACAAATATTTACACGTTAAGTTTGCTGAAAATAAACGCAGTTGACAGTGAGAGGACGTTTCTTTTTTTGCTGAGTTTATATATGCATGCTATGATCTGAGATATTGCCTCACATGCTGGTCACAAGCAGGAGCTTCCATTCTGAAACCAGTTGAATCACTCCACAAACAAACACTTTAGATTTTTGGTAACAAACCGAACAGTTACCACCATTGTCACGTCATTCACAAACATAATTGATTTAGTCTGGATAGCTTTAAGCAGAATGTAGATGCAAGCCTTGTCTTTCAGATCCTGCATGGTCTTGCCCCTCCACCTCTATGCCGGCATATCATGCTCAAGGAAAACACCTCCAGGATAACAAGCGCAGTAACTAGAGGTGACTGCGTTGTCCCTTTCCGACACCGTAAACTCAGTCAATCGACCTTCTCTGTTAGAGCTATAATATACTTGAATACAATGACCATGGACCTGAGAAACTGCACTGATTATTGCACTTTTAAACTGAAATTGAAAACATGGCTCAAATCTATCCAAACCTGTACACCTGAGTTATCTGTGGCTCCTCATATGTAAGACGACAGTTGATGATATTGTTGTTGTTGTTAGAATGATATGTTATTGGATGTAATGTATTTGTATTTAGTGTTTTTTTGTGTGAGTATTTGTAGTGTGGCTGTGTAATTGTCCTTACCTGCCCTGGGACTACGGGTGCCAATTAGCTTTTGGCTAACCCTGGCATATTTTATATGGATGTTACATTATTGTAATATTAATGTGCATTCTCCCCTATGAATAAAATAAAAACAGAAATAAATGTTTTAAACCATGACAGAGGTGGGGATGTTTGTTTCATATGGAAGCTTTAATTTGTTATATTTAGCACTGTAAAACATATTTAGCACTACATTTTAAACAAACAGAAGAATGGTGAAATTAGCATTATTTAGAGACCTCCCCAAGTTTGACTTGCATTTAGGGGAGCTAATGTCTCATTCAGGGGAGCTGGGCCCCTGCAATTTGCACCCTGGTAGTTGTTATTCAGATTTACCTAATGCAGGAGCGTAATGTGCTCTACAGGTGTGTGTCTACCTTGCACACACTGAATATGTTTAATGGGGAGGCAGGTAGCCTGGCGGGTAGGAGAGTTGGGCCAGTAACAAAAAGGTTGCTGGGCCAACTTCAACCAGTAAAATGGTTCTTTGGCTATATTTTTGCAACAGCCTATAACAATGAGCGTTAGCATTCTAGCTAACAACCGCTGCATCCAAAATAGTTATTTTGCAAAGCTCACAACCCAAATATAATCCTAGCTACTGTTCAAGCAAGAATCAAAACATCATTGTAAGCATATGAGAACTTATATTTTGTTTAGAAGTAATACAACCTTAAATCTAGGCTATGATGAATGGGCGCAGATGGTGATGGCTTTCTTACTGCCGCCAAGAGTCGCGTGCATCCGGGGGGGAAAAGGGTCTATATGATCCACTAATGCTAGCAACCCTCAGGAACAACTACATGGACATAACTGAGGAATGAATGGTAGATGGAATGGAAGGAATCAATAGGTTACAAATAGAAGGAAACTAACACTAAAGTGACAGATGTATATGGATGTACTGACGGGTGTCTCCCGATAGTGGCTAATATTTAACAGGATACAATTTGGAAAATAAAATGGAGAAAAGCTCTGGCATATAACTAAAACATTCACAAGTTTGCCGTACAGAAGCCTATAGCTTGGGTCTCCATTTCATCCACGCACATTATGAGGGCATACAATTAACATTCTGAATAATGGCACAGCTCTTTATAACCTACTTCACTGCGGAAAAGGGGCCACAATACGTCATGTGCATGGAGAATGCTGTTATTTCTATCAGAAAAATGAATGCTGTTATTTCTATCAGAAAAATGAAGTAGATGCTTCTCCCACTTGGAACCGAAAGGTTTGCTCGACCTTTCCTTGCACGTAAAGGTGGTGGAATTAAGTCTAAGTCAGAATACTGCGTATCTGTAAACATACCTCCGCCACACCTTCATTTCGTTGATGTCTACCCCAAACAAGTAGCAGGTGAATATCATGCTATTCTCATGCTTAAGTTCACGGTCAGAATACGCATAGAGAGAAAAAATACATCAAAGGGGAATTGAGTTCCATTTATGCCTGCTTAACTAAAAAAATAAAAAATAAAAAATATTTAAGCAAATCTATCAGGTGGAGCAATTACCACAGAGTTTACACCTATGAAGCCTGCTGTAGAATTAATACACATATGGTATCGTAATACTAGAGTAGGACTCAACTAGATGTTTCAGCTCTATGTTACCAATATTGCGACTCTAGCAGTAAAATAATCACAGACAAGGTTTACAACATTATGTACATGACTTAGTTGTTACTTTTTTGTGTCCAAAAATGACGGTCAAATGTATTCAACCCTGTAGTGATTAAGAAACCGCAACAGTAGGACATGCACACACACACACAAACAAATACCACATCTGTAAAAAATAGGTGTACTTATTTCTGAGGGAAAATACTGTGCCGGTTCTCCTAGTCTGCCCGTACCTCAGGTATGTTGGTGTTAACTGGAGTATGTGACTAACTGTGTGTTTGTGAGTATTATAGGCTGTCAATGCATTCCTGTGATGACTACTGTAGGCTAATTATTGTCTGTTGGCAGTGTATTACATAATGAAGACAATTTTAGCCACCAACCTGATGATATATGTTGTTTTGTATTGTCACATACACCAGATAGGTTCAGTGAAATGTGTTTTACAGGGTTAGCCATAGTAGTACGATGCTCCCGGAGCAAATTAGGGTTAAATGGCACGCTCAAGGGCACATTGAAAGACTTTGGCTCAGGTATTCGATCCAGTGACTTTTCGGTTGCTGTCCCAACGCTCTAACCACTAGGCTACCTGCTGCCATGGTATACCTGACTCACATATTGTCGCAGGGGCACTTTTCAATGGGGGCTTTCCTTTGGCAATGTGTGGTTAGGTGCAGGTTCATACACACACACTATCACACGCACACACACTCTCTCGCTGTCGCTCTCTCAACATTAGGCAAACTACATATCATTTCCTGGTTCTTAAAAGTTCCGTAAAAAAACACTATCCCATAACTTCACAAATTAATAATTTGAACAAAACAAAACATGCCAATCAAACAATTTGATAAGATAGAGCTCCTCCAAAAGCTCCTTATGTCTCCAGCTAAGAGTTCTTCAGGGGAGCATGCATGGCAAGCACTGGTTCACTCTCCCCTATCCAGTTTAATGTTCCAGCAACGTTCTAGTGACGTTATGTAAACGTTCGACTGACATTCTGCGGAGTCTCTGTCAATGTTCTCCTGATGTTCCATCAACATTACGGAGTAGTCTTGGCCTTGGTGTTGGTGACGATGCTGGCGGCCTGAATGACCCGATAGCGTTCTCGAAGGTTCCGCCGCCGCACATGCTCGTTGGTGATCTCTACAGCGTTCTCCACAGGAAACCAACCCTTCTGTCCGTTGGAGAGACGGATCCCCTCGTACCAACCTAGAGGGAGGGGAGGAAGGGGAGGAAGAGGGAGATAGGATGTTTACATATAAATCATGCAAAATAACCAACATCACAAATCAATAAACTGCTAATAGGTACAGGGTTGAATTACAATTGTCGGGATAAAGACGTACAAAGAGGGGGGTTGGGGGAAAGATGAGAGTTTAATGTATTACTGTGTTATCATTTTATCAAGTAAAACATGATTTTTTTCTGATTTGTAAAATAAAGCGCTACCCAGTACCGGGACTAACCACGGGTCGGGACATTAGTTTCCTGCCGGGTCTTACCCTCGTTGGTCTTGCGCACCACGTTGATGATCTCAGTGGCTTCTAGGTTGAGCTCATCAGCCTGCTGAGCAACATACTGCTCCACACACTGCACCTGAGGACAGTCTGAGGACAGAGACAAGACTAAATATCAACAAACCAAACAATTATAAACCACAAGTGCAAATAGCACAAAGTGTGTCCATGTAAGGTAAACTGAGGATAGATGTCAGTGTTGATGGTTGAATTTGGCAACGAGCCCAGTCACTACAAGTGGACTTACTGCAGCTAATTATAGGGTGTGTGTCACCAAGCTAAACTAGTCGCTCACCCCAGTCCTCATAGACAACCTCCTCCTTGTCCCCATCAGGTTTCATGGGGTCAGGGAACGCTGCTATCCACCGGTGCAGGTCAGACCTGAGATGAATGGATGAGGGGAAAAGAAAGGCAAGAAGAGAGAAGGAGAGAGAATGGACATGTGAAACAGACCATAGACACACACACACAAATACCACATCTGTAAACAAAAATAGGTGTACTTATGACTGAGGGAAAATACTGTACCGGTTCTCCTAGTCTGCCCGTACCTCAGGTATGTTGGTGTTAACTGGAGTATGTAATTGACTTTGTGTTTGTGAGCATTATGGGCTGACAATGCATTCCTGTGATGACTACTGTAGGCTAATCATTATCTGTTGGCAGTGTGTTACATAATGAAGACAATTTTAGCCACCAACCTGATGATATACAGTGGGGAGAACAAGTATTTGATACACTGCCGATTTTCCCGATTTTCCTACTTACAAAGCATGTAGAGTTCTGTAATTTTTATCACACTTCAACTGTGAGAGATGGAATCTAAAATAAAAATCCAGAAAATCACATTGTATGATTTTTAAGTAATTCATTTGCATTTTATTGCATGACATAAGTATTTGATCACCTACCAACCAGTAAGAATTCCGGCTCTCACAGACCTGTTAGTTTTTCTTTAAGAAGCCCTCCTGTTCTCCACTCATTACCTGTATTAACTGCACCTGTTTGAACTCGTTACCTGTATAAAAGACACCTGTCCACACACTCAACCAAACAGACTCCAACCTCTCCACAATGGCCAAGACCAGAGAGCTGTGTAAGGACATCAGGGATAAAATTGTAGACCTGCACAAGGCTGGGATGGGCTACAGGACAATAGGCAAGCAGCTTGGTGAGAAGGCAACAACTGTTGGCGCAATTATTAGAAAATGGAAGAAGTTCAAGATGACGGTCAATCACCCTCGGGCTCCATGCAAGATCTCACCTCGTGGGGCATCAATGATCATGAGGAAGGTGAGGGATCAGCCCAGAACTACATGGCAGGACCTGGTCAATGACCTGAAGAGAGCTGGGACCACAGTCTCAAAGAAAACCATTAGTAACACACTACGCCGTCATGGATTAAAATCCTGCAGCGCACGCAAGGTCCCCCTGCTCAAGCCAGCGCATGTCCAGGCCCGTCTGAAGTTTGCCAAAGACCATCTGGATGATCCAGAGGAGGATTGGGAGAAGGTCATGTGGTCTGATGAGACAAAAATAGAGCTTTTTGGTCTAAACTCCACTCGCCGTGTTTGGGGGAAGAAGAAGGAGGAGTACAACCCCAAGAACACCATCCCAACCGTGAAGCATGGAGGTGGAAACATCATTCTTTGGGGACGCTTTTCTGCAAAGGGGACAGGACGACTGCACCGTATTGAGGGGAGGATGGATGGGGCCATGTATCGCGAGATCTTGGCCAACAACCTCCTTCCCTCAGTAAGAGCATTGAAGATGGGTCGTGGCTGGGTCTTCCAGCATGACAACGACCCGAAACACACAGCCAGGGCAACTAAGGAGTGGCTCCGTAAGAAGCATCTCAAGGTCCTGGAGTGGCCTAGCCAGTCTCCAGACCTGAAACCAATAGAAAATCTTTGGAGGGAGCTGAAAGTCCGTATTGCCCAGCGACAGCCCCGAAACCTGAAGGATCTGGAGAAGGTCTGTATGGAGGAGTGGGCCAAAATCCCTGCTGCAGTGTGTGCAAACCTGGTCAAGAACTACAGGAAACGTATGATCTCTGTAATTGCAAACAAAGGTTTCTGTACCAAATATTAAGTTCTGCTTTTCTGATGTATCAAATACTTATGTCATGCAATAAAATGCAAATTAATTACTTAAAAATCATACAATGTGATTTTCTGGATTTTTGTTTTAGATTCCGTCTCTCACAGTTGAAGTGTACCTATGATAAAAAATTACAGACCTCTACATGCTTTGTAAGTAGGAAAACCTGCAAAATCGGCAGTGTATCAAATACTTGTTCTCCCCACTGTATGTTGTTTTTTATTGTCACATACACCAGATAGGTTCAGAAAAATTTGTTTTACAAGGTTAGCCATAGTAGTACGATGCTCCCGGAGCAAATTAGGGTTAAATGGCACATCGAAAGACTTTCACCTTGTTAGCTCGGGTATTCGATCCAGTGACTTTTCAGTTACTGGCCCAATGCTCTAACCGCTAGGCTACCTGCTGCCATGGTATACCTGACTGACATATGCTCTTTCATTTCCTCTCGCGCTTTCTACCTCTTCTTCTGTCGCTTTCTGCCTCTCTTCAACATCTCTACGTAACCTCTCTCTGCCTTTCTGTACTGTTTCTCTCTCAGTATGGGGTATTATGTGTAACATACGCACTATACACACGTACACATGGATTTATTTCTCTCTCTCACACACACACACACACACACACACACACACACACACACACACACACACACACACACACACACACACACACACACACACACACACACACTGTGTGTACTGCTCACTGTGAAGGGGCCTTCATCAGTCTCTCCATCATGCGTCCCTGGTGGTTCTCCAGTAGAGTCAGACAGAAGCAGTGTTCATAGCTAGGGTTGGAGACCTGGTCGTCTCCTATTGGCTCAACCTGGACCAGGGTGCGGTGGGCGTGGTCCAACACCACGAAACGCTCTGAACTAACAGGGATGAGAGGAGGAACCAAACACATTGAAGGCAGTCTAAGACGAGTCCTAGAATGTATGAATGTAGAGCCATCCTCTACTCTAGCACAACATTTGCTTATAAATGATTTGTGAAGCATTAGTGAGGGATAAAGGCCTTAGGAAGGTTTATAAAGGCTTCATAAAGCCTTATGAACACCATATGGGGGACTCACCCCTTCTTGGTGGCGATGATGAGCAGGTCGTTGAAGAGGAAGAGGTAGACGGGGGTGAACTTGTGACCCAGGTTGAAAAGGGTGTTCCCTTTGGCCATCTCCTGTAACTCCCCACGCTTCTCCAAGACACGGGTTTGGGAAATGATGGGGATGGCCTGATAGAGAGGGAGGGAGAGAGAGTTGGGGAGGATAGATGGAGAGAGAGGTGGAGAAAGAGAGAGGGAGAAGGGGGATAGATTGAGAGAGGGGGGGTAGAAAGAGAGATAGAGAAATGTATAAGAATCAAGCGGAAAGGATAGGTTTCTAGTGTATTTGGGTGTTGAATTAACTGACTGACTGATTCATTGATTACCTTGAGCTTGTCAAACTCCAGCGTCTTGGAGAGGTGGATCAGCTCTTCCACCTGTTTCATCTTTCCCACCTGGGTGTTGCACTCCTCTATGATCTGAGAGAGAGGGATAGAAAGAGGAAGACAGAAAGAGAAATTGTGTGAGAAAAAGAACAAGAGACTGAATGCAAGAGACCTCTTGGCAGCTCCTCCACTTTTCCTTTCACACAGACATGTGGAACAATCCACATAACCCTTCTCTCATTTCATGAAAATCCATGTTCCTCTATTTCACAAGTGTATCAAGACCTCTCTTTTTCAAGAGGTCCCCCCTCTACTTGAATAACATTAGCTGGTACTCCAGTGACAGACAGTCTTTATCTCTCTCTCCTGTACTTGGTCATATTGTCTGCAGTGACACAATAGGATATCAATCCCACACTAAAGACCAGGGGACTGACGTCATTGTTCCATATTCCAGACTGGTGTGGAACACTGCTTTAGAATGGAACAGTCAGAATGTCTGTGGACGGGCAGACGGATGGATGGAAAGAGGAAAGGTTAGGTTACCTTAGAAACAGAGTCCAAGGCGTTGGAGGCAGTCTGCTCTTCTTTCGTCCCTTCATTTGTTCTCTTCAGGATGTTCTGATAAACAACAGCCACAACAACAGCAAGCCATGTTATACAAGACAAACAAAAAATAAGACAAACAAAAAAAGTATAAAATCATAAGGTTTAACGCTTTTCCCCACGATCACACTCCCTTGTAGTCCACATCACAGCGGCACACAACAACTACAGTTACCATGATGCCCCTCACCTCGATGAGTATCTTGATGCGTGTGATTCGCTGGAAGGGCAGCAGCAGGAAGGACATGAATGGCAGCCTCTGACACTGAGGAGACTCCTGCAGACGGGTGATGACCGTGGCAAAGTCCACATTGGTTTTCCTGTGGGGACAAACACATCATTCAGGACCCCCTCCTCCTCTGGTTGAATCAATTGTCAGACCAAGAGGCCTCTGAGTAGGTTTGCAGAATTCTGGTAACGTTCCAAAAATTCCAAAGTTTTCCAAAAATTCCAGTTGGAAGATTCCTGGAATCAGGATGGAGTAAGCAGAAAATCCGGGAATCCTCCAACAGGGATTTCAGGAAAATCAGGGAATTTTGGGTGAAATTACCAACATTTTGAAACTCTACCTGTTAGACCCAGTAATGAAGCCAGTCTTACATGAGGGAGGTGTAAGTCTTATCCTGGTAGATTTGGTTGCGGATGTAGTCGATGTAGACCGGGAAGTTGTGCTGAGCATGGAAATGGATGATGTCACAGATGTCGGAGAACACCAGACTCTCTTCCTTACGCTTCTCCAGGGCCATCAGAAAACTAATGGGGGGGGGGGGGGGGTTAGAAAGGTCAAAGTTTATGGTTGATTTCCATTAAGGGGTTTAATAACACAACGAAACAGTGAGGGAGGAACATTGTTATTCATATTAAAGTTGGGCAACAACAAAACCCTCCACATGCTGCTGAGTCAAGTCATCACTCCTTCCTTACTCTGACTCCCCACTGTTTTAGCCAAGTACCACTCTCTAGCCATCCCTCCATTCCTCCCTCTCTCTCACCTCTCGCTGACCTCCAGGACTCGCAGGACATTGGAGAAGAGAGTCTTCCTGTCCCGGATGATCAGCACCTCCTCCAGCTCCCGGGATTCCAGGAAGTGTTCATTGAGAACGCGTAGGGAACGCACGTACGACGCTTCAGATGTCAACACCTCAAACATACTCTGAGGGGAGAGAGACAAGTACAATCAACCTGTCACTGAAATATCCCAAGACATACAATATGGACTGATTACTATGGCCACATTTCTGTACTGAATTTACAATTGATGGTAACTGCAGACATTCAGTCCATTGAGGGGAAATTTAGTCAACTAAAATATCAATAATTCGCTTTACTTGATACCTGTATGGGTATCTGAGTATGGGTATCTGCATATGTGGAATGTGTCTGAAAGTGGGCAGGGCAAAATAAGTGGGTGGATCATCAGCAAATGGTGTAACTGATTGGTTAGATGGTTTTGATTGAGCTGTGTTGTTTTTCGTTTCTTAACGCATTTTCATTGTTCAGTTCCTGTGTGGTGATACTGATGCTTTTTCAGGATTGATGCTTTGTTTTTACGTAGCAGGTTACGAGAACTAACGTAGCAGGTTAGGATAATTCAAGTAGCAGGTTAATGTAACAGGTTAGGAGAATGAGGTTAAGGTTAGGAAAAGGGTTAGGGTTAGGCTTAGCTAAATTGCTCTCACAGTTGCAGCCACGCAAAACTGCCTTGAGTGGCAACAAATGCGGCAAATGAGTTGTTTGCTTTTTATATACCCACTTCTGTTGATACGCCTGTTTATGTTAAAACACCCATGTTCCGGCAGCCATGCCGTTAACCATGAAAAACTGAGCCCTAAATTGAGTTTGCTTCTCTATTCTCATCCCCCCCTCCTATTCTCCCCCCTCCTCTCCTATCCCCCCCCCTTTCCTATTCTCCCCATCTCCCCTCCTAACCCCCATCACCTCCTAACCCCCCCCCCCTCCTATTCTCCCCCCTCTCCCCTCCTATTCTCCCCCCTGCCCTCCAATCCCCCCTCCCCTCCTATTTCCCCCTCGACTCCTATTCTCCCCCCCTCACCTCCTGGTACTTGCACTGTGCAGGGCTGAGGGTCTCCAGCACCCCACTTTTCCGTACTTCTGGTAGGTCCTGCCATAGGGTGCTCTGGCCGGGGGTGGGCAACGGAATAGTAGCACTGGGTGCCCCATTGCCATTGCCCACCGCCCCCACGCCGCCCGACCCCATGCCCACTCCACCCCGGCGTGCGGTCCAGTCCATGTGGTAGTCAGCGCTGGTCTTGCTGATGTTGCGGCACACCGTCTGGCGCCGGATCTCCTTGTGGATGACGGTAGCACGGTACGTCTGGTACAGAGGCACTGAGGGGTCAAAGGGCAAAGGTCAAACACTCTAAAAAAGGATGAGGTTTAAATATGTGTGGTATTACTCTATGGGTGACCCTCAAACAATGATGATGGACCAAGAATGCTCTGTTCCTTTGGTCTAATGTTACACCTATAGTTCTGTAACCTGATTCATGCGTGACTGATATTTTGGGTGCTTTTTGGTTGTGTCAGGGGTGTCAGGTATCCATACCATCCAGCTGTCTGGACTCCCAGCCAATAAAGTATCCTCTCCTGAGAGGGGCACCGGGAAGAAGAAGAGCAGGGTGTTATATAACTGACTGAGCTGGACAATGAATGAGTGAGAAATAGGTCTGGTTCTAACACTTCAAATATGCTTCCTTCCGGTAATCACTGGTAAGTGATTGGATAAGTGAAACCCTATCACCTACACCAATCCAACCCTCTCTGATCTGTGGTCACTTACAGGAAGGAAGGAAGATTTTCAACAGGGCCAAAACAAGACATGGGAGATGAGAGTACAACAGGAAATATGGAGGTCATCAGAAGAGACATAAGAAGAAATAGAAGAACATCAGGGATGAGTGAGCTTACCTGTCTTCTTCTGTGTCCTCCTCTCCTTCAGCGCTTCCATCCTCCTCTTCTTCTGGAGGGAGACACAAAAGCATGAACAATATACAGTACCTTTTTCTATTGTATGACGTCTCACTATAAAAGATGTCAGAAAACAGGTTTATTGCTTGTTTACTTTTATAGCGACCTTTTATAGCTTGCTTGATGGAATGGACGGAGATGCCTGTCTTGGGGGGCTGAGGTGGGGGGACGCTGTAGCCCGCCCGGTGGAGAACTATGGGACTGGCGGAAGGATTGGGGGGTGAGGGGCGCAGGGAGCGCCACTCCTCCGCGGTGGGCTGGGGCAAGGCGATACCCCCCCTGGGAATGGGCATGAGGTTGTGGCCGGGTGTTTTGGACTTGTCCTGGGCGAGAGGTACCCGAGGTGGGATAGCCACGGGGGCATCCTCAGTAGTCTGGGTTTGGGATGGGTCCAAATCGGACTGGACCGAAGTGTTGTCCTCCGAGTTGCTGGAGGACAGTTTTGACCAATGGACAGGTTTCTGAACCTTGATAAGGGGAATGTCCAGTTCCTGACAGATCTTTCTAGGTGTTGGATCCACCATTAGTAGAGTAGTTTCATATATAGACTCTTCCTCCTCTACGGAAACTTTAAAATGGCTTGGGAAAGTTTGGGTTTGTTTAGGGGGGATGGGGGGGGGTTTTATAGCCAAGGAGGTCCCCTCCCCTCCACTCTCTTCCTCCTCCGTTTCCGCCTCCAGCTTAATCTCCTCCTCCTTTTCATCTTCTTCCTCGTCCTCATCGATGGGCACCCATACCAGCTTCATGCCGGGCATGTGGATGTGGCAAGCACAGCTGCATTCCCAGTCGAAGCATGGGTTAAGGGGCGTGTCTGAACTGTGCTCCGCCTCTGCTTCCACTCCTCCAATCAGCTTTCGCTCTTCCTCCTTTCCGCCAGGTGCTGATGGGAGAAGGAGGGACACATATCACTAACATAGCATTAACATACCATCACTTTTTACATCCACTGCCACGTGTTTGCTTAGATATTTCCAGTAATGGGAAATTAGCAAAGCATCAGAATAATTATTTGGATTTGTTTTGTTTGGCTTTATTGTTAAAAGGAACTAAGGATCACTTTCTCTGTTGACCCTTGAACCTTGGTAGACTTAAACCCTTTATGGCGTTCACTGATCACTGTGAATGTGTTGCTTCCTGCCTAGAATGTTCCTACATCTGAATTATATGAAAGCAGGGCACATCACTTTCACGTGTGTGTGCATGTGTGTGTGTGTGTGTTTCTCTTTCTGTGTCCTGATTGACCTCAGTTCTCTATGGAAAGGTAACAAATGAAAACACCACCCCAACATTTTATTTTGATATTTGTTTCATTAGTCCATTGTTGACATAGTCCCACACGTTTTCAAGATATGTACATTTCAAAATACAGACATCCCCATATGATGTCTTTTGCATCATATGCAGCATCATATGATACAAAATGCATCATACAGGGATGATTTCTGTATTTTGAAAGTTACATATCTTGAAAACTTGAGTGCTGACAAGCAAAACATTTTTGGGACTATATCAACAATGGATTAATGAAACAAATATCAAAAGATAGTTTTTGGGTGGAGTTTTCCTTTAAACCTTAGGCCTCACTGTCACGATCGTGTGGAGGAGAGACGGACCAAAACGCAGCATGTGGAAAATAAGCCATCTTCTTTTATTTTTTTACTACGAAGATGAACATGAAACGAAACACTATTACAAACTATACAAAAAAACGACCGTGAAGCTATAAACGTAGTGCACACACAGGCTACAAACGTTCAACATAGACAATTCCCCACAACCAGCTAAAGCCTATGGTTGCCTTAAATATGGCTCCCAATCAGAGACAACAATAACCAGCTGTCTCTAATTGAGACCCAATTCAGGCAACCATAGACTTTCCTAGATACCTACACTCAACCATAGACACAGCTAGACTACTATACTAAACATAAACCCAACTACTCTAATAAACCCCCTAAACCTTACAACCACCCTAGACACTACAAAAAACCACATACATTCCCCATGTCACACCCTGACCTAACCAAAATAATTAAGAAAACAAAGAATACTAAGGCCAGGGCGTGACACTCACAAAAGGAATGCATTATGACAGAAGAGAGCGAATAAAGGAAGTCTCCAGTGCCTTAACAGTAAAGATTGACGTGGTAGAAGCAGTCTGATGACCGTGTCATAGCATAGTTTAAGAGATTAGTGAAATTATGTCACGTGGTCCTGTCTGGCTCAGCTGGTAGAGCATAGTACTTCCACCTCCAGGGTTGTGGGTTTGATTCCCAGGGCCACCCATAGGTAAAATGTATGTATGCGTGCATGACTAAGTCGTGTTGGATAACAGTGTCTGCTAAATGGCATATATTATTACTTGGGAATGTGTGTGTTTTGGTGAACTATCTTTGAGGGGACCAGAAGTCCTCACAAGGATAGTAAAGCAAGGAAAAGTGGGACGCCGGTACCCACAAGGAAAAAGTATATTTTAGGCGTTAGGTTTAGAGTTAGGGTTACAATTAGGGTTAGGGTTAGGTTTAGGCGTTTGGGGTTAAGGTTAAGGGTTAGGGAAAATAGGATTTTGAATGGGAATAAATGATTTGGTCCCCACAACGATAGAAAACCGATGTGTGTGTGTGGGTTTGTTTTCTTAGCCAAATTAACATCTGCAACATTCTCATTTTCATATTACACAGTCTCGCGCTCTCTCAGCTAAACTTAGGGAAGCATTATCATGTCGCTTTATGCCTCTTCGAGCATCTAATACTAACAGGTAACAGCCAAAAATGCTACTCCATCCTGATGTCTGTACCGTTTCTCTCTCTGTAGTCAGAAATGCTCTCAGCTCCTCTATTCTCTCTCTCTCTGCTACAGTAGCTACAGTGAGACTCTCTTCGTGTCTTTTCTTTATTGCCTATCTCTAGACAGGGAGCTCTCTGGCTCTCTCCCTCTCTCTCATCTCCTCTCGCGCTCTCTCCTCTTCTTCTGTCGCTTTATGCCTCTTCGACATCTCTACGTAACCTCTCTCCTCCTCTCTGTACCGTTTCTCTCTCTCTGTCTCTCTCTCTCTCTCTCTCTCACACACACACACACACACACACACACACACACACACACACACACACACACACACACACACACACACACACACACACACACACACACACACACACACACACACACACACACACACACACACACACACACACGCTTCTCGTCCCAGAGTGTGTTGGAGTACAGCCAGTCTGTTTCAGTAGACCTGTATTACCTATACAGAGCTAGCTGTGTTTCCCTACTGTGTACGGGTGCTTCTGTCTGTTAGGGTAGTTAGATCACGTGTTCTAGCCACACCCGTCTGTCTCTAGGTTAGGTGAAAACAGGTGTCACCCTCACGGCCTCAGGGACTAGGCAACACACACGAGCAGAGATTCCGCTCTCAAAGGAACATACCGCACATACTGCACTCGCATGTGACATACGGTGACGTTTGCTGCATATGGTAAACGTCAAACTGACAAAGAAATGTGTAGAGGTACATGAAACCTGTCAATGATTGTTCCATTCAAATTCCAAACATGTTGTTTTGTTAACCTGCCACCCCAGGTCTAGCTTGTGGGGTTGGGCTGGGAATATTGTTAATGCTTTCGGATGATATGTTTTGAAAGTGATTATGTCATGTGTTACTGTGTTGCTTGACAACGCTTGATTAATGAACACCCATGGGATAGCTCATTTGGAAAAAATACAGTTCATTTTGTAGCTCTCTCTCCGTAATGCTTGCCTTGTAGAAATGTAGGCTACATTGGTAATGCTAACAAATTATCAGTCCCTACCATAACATATTTTTGTGAGAGGACTCATACAAATGAATATTGATTAATTCATTGATTGATATACTGACTGACTCTACCTGATCGACTGACTGTGATGCCATTTCCCTCCTCTCCTCCAGGGGTCTCTCTTTTGGCCTGCCGCAGGATCCGGCTCCTATTCATGGGCAGTGGAGGAGCCTGGTCTAGACCCTCAGACTGCTGGACGGAGGGCCGGGTCGGTTTGGGTTTGACTGTGGGGGCCCTCCTGGGCACCCGGGTACGGAGAGTTGGATTGGTGGTTAGTGTAGCATCTCCACTGGTGGTTGGTGTAGTCTCTGGGTGGCTGAACTTACTCACAATGCTGTTGACTTTCCCCCCCGAATTGTGGGCTGTGCTGCCCATCTCTCCGAGCTGGGAGGGGGTGGAGGGGGCTCCGTTGGAGGAAGGGGGTTTTCTAGAGATCGGGGGCCGGGGTTTGGCTTCTGGTCTGGGGGGTAAGGGGGACGTGAAGTGTTCCGGGAAAGACATGTTGAGGGGTTTGGACTGGTCTGTATTTTTGGGGGTATTCCAATCTGAGCCCTGACCTATCAGAGGTCAAGTCAAGGGGTCAGTTTGGGCATGTCATTATCACCTGAAGAGGAAAGAGAGAGAGAAAGTCTGAATACAGCCAATCTGAATGATGGCAGTCTGACAGAGTTTCTCATTACTAGTGTCATTATACTGTTTTATTTTGTTCTCAGGTACGATATCAAATCAGGTCAAAGTTTATTGGTCACAGTTTATCAGATGTTATAGCGGGTGCAGCGAAATGTTTGTGTTACTAGCTTCTAACGGTGCGGTAAAAATGTCAAACAATTACACAGATAATAATCCAAAACTAGAAACAAGAAATATGATGTGCGGCAAGACAACCATTGTATGAATTCAATATGACAGCAATACAACTTTTCATACACACAGAGCGTCATTCTGCAATTATGTGTTAATCCTCTTATAAGTATTTCTCTGTAGCTGCAGAAAAGATCCTCAAGTTAAAGAAACGAATGAATACTTGGACTTGAAAGAGGCACACCTTCCGAGACACATTCACAACAGGTTGAATTCCAGAAAATTCTACACCTACCGCACCCATAGGATTGAGCAATAACTATCACTCTGAGAAAGCAGCTGAGGAATGATGATAAAGCTATAGGACAGCTTGGCATTATAAAATGCAAAAGGAGGCAACATTGTCACGATTGTAGGGATCCGTATATCTTGCTTCCCTTGGCGGCAGGTAGCCTAGCTGTTAAGAGTGCCCTGCCAGTACTGATTGGTTGCTGGTTTGAATCCCTGAGCCAGCACGGTGGAACAATCTGCTGTTCTGCCCTTGAGCAAGGCAGTTACCCCCAAGAACAGCTGCTCCCTGGGTGCTGATGATGTCAATTAAGACAGGCCCCTGCACCTCTCCAATCCAGAGGGGTTGGGTTAAATGCAGAAGACACATTTTGGTTAAATGCATTCAGTTGTACAACTGACTTGATATCCCCTGGCCTGTAGGCCTACTTGTTGTTCCCAATTTCATCAGTTTCAGGACTGGCCCAGACATGTAGTTATTATCCTATGGGGGGGGGGGGGGGGGGGGGGGGCATGTGCGCGTGCGAGAGGGAGAGAGAGAGAGAGAGCAACCCAGCAAATTCAGTGAGTGACATACCCCCCTAGGTATTAATAGTTGATGACCACACCTCCTATACTAATACTCTGTCTACAGCCTAAACTGCAAATATGAGTTACAGTATTTCAACACAGTTTTATCTTACAAGTATGCCACCTTGAACTATAAAAATTGTACAGTTTTCAACTCTCTGACAACAGAGGTTACTTAAGTAGGTTTAACGATAGGCAACTCAACAATAACATCTCCTTAATGCCGGAGTCCATTCACCCATCGAAATCATGATCTGGAACTTGGTGACTAATAAGGATTTTCTAAACCTCCCGCTTTGGGCTGGATGTGTCAATGTGTAGTTCATACATGTATAATCTATGAGCAGAATTACTGTTTTACCTCAATATCCCTAGTTTGAAAGCAACTATTTTTCTACATGTTCCTCCATGTGTGCCAGCCCCCTAGCAATTTGAGGTCAACCAATGAGCTTCAGCCCCTCGCCATATGCGTGACAGCAAGCAAGATGCATATTTCACTTTTGATTTAACTAGGCAAGTGAGTTTCTTATTTACAATGCCAGCCTACACCAGCCAAACCCGGACGACGCTGGGCCAATTGTGCGCCGCCCTATGGGACTCCCAATCACGGCCGTGATACAGCCTGGATTCGAACCAGGGTGTCTGTAGTGACGCTTCTAGCACTGAGATGCAGTGTCTTAGACCGCTGCTCCACTCGGGAGCCATGATGCATCCACAACAGAGTGAGAGAGAGTAATGACTTGGTGCACGTCAGCACATATGTGACGCAGTATGCACTTTTCAGGGACCACTTTTGGCTTGTGAGCACTACTTTAAGAACTACTGGCTAAAAAGTATACAAAAGTACTGGAGAATCTCTTTAATGAGCAACAGAGAGAGAGAGAGAGAGAGAGAGAGAGAGAGAGAGAGAGAGAGAGAGAGAGAGAGAGAGAGAGAGAGAGAGAGAGAGAGAGAGAGAGAGAGAGAGAGAGAGAGCAGGTGAGAAAGGTAAAGAGAGGCAGAGAAAGGGAGAGCAAGTGAAAGTGAAAGAGAGATAGAGGGAGAGGGGAAATGGGAAAAGATTGGAAACAGGGACATTTCTGTACTGTTTTGGAATGGATCATGTGGTCATGTGCTTTGGCCAGTAACAACACATTACATTTCCACTCTGAACCTAGCTCGACCACAAGTAGTAAGTTACAGTAAGAACTCCTTTGTTGCACTGAGACTAGATTCGTTACAGTCACTACATTCATACAAAACAGCGGACGGGATTTATACCACCATTTGATTTCCTACATTCTATAAAAATGGAAAACGATGATGTCACGAACAAATGATGAATTTCATTGAGAGGTCATTCAAAATTAGACATTAGCCTCGGTTTTTATCCAGCATATACTTCGGATGAGTTAGCCACAGATGTTGCAATATTAAACCGAAAGAGAGGTTAGGTTAGTCACCATAGCAATGATTTATCATCAGCCTATGTAGTAAAGCTTCTCTATAAGGAGGTTATTGCTTTGCTCTCTGTAACTTCAGAAATGAGATCAGTTGAGAATTGAGATCGTACATTTGTAAAGATTCCAATGGCTCACCTGTATGCATGGTTGGGAGTCAATTCCAGTCAGTTTGAGGTATTAATCCAGTTGTCCATCATTTTGAAAAATTAGGCTGTAATGATATAGATGCACTGACTGCACAAATATGCAAATACCTGACTACGCTGCTCAGATTACTGCACCTTCCTCTATAAAGACATCAAATCCATTCAGGAAATATCTATATCGGCAACTACAACATCCTGAATTTTAAGATTGTATTGCAGATGGAGGGTGTTCCGTCTTTAACAATTTCAACAATGCAGTATCCTCAGTGTTTTTCTCTGACTTAGTCTTTCTGTTGAAGCTTTTTCTCAAAACAGCACCGGCTAGTCAGACAGGTTTGTGACGTGGTGTGGTTGTTTTACTTGTATGAACAGTTACTCAGCCTTGTACAAAAGAATGGGGGTAAATCCATTTGAAGTCAATCACTTTTTGACAGAATCCCTTTTGAATTTAAACAAGACTTTAATTACCTGTTTGGAAGAAGTGGTCAGAAAGCGACTTTTTGGACCCGAATGCCAAAACACCGCCATCGGTTGACGCACAACATGCTCTTGAATACAGGGTGGGTGGCATTTCAATCATAGAAATAGAATTCATAGAATGGACCTATCCCTTCAGACCACTGCAATTGAAATGTTAACTTCAAATTACTGCCACAAAGATGACCGCCGGTCCACCCACCGTCGAATGTCAAATTAAATGGTAATGTCTATTCTATGATCTATATCTCTATGATTTCAATAGGTTTCCTATGGAGGGTTGACATCTCCACTGTTTATCTTTTCCAGTGATGAAGACATGGATGTCTCATGGTATGATGGGGTACGCAAAATGTTTCAACTTTGAGCACCTTTATCTCTTGACAGTCTTGGCTTTCAGGTCCAAAAAGTTACTTTCTGAGCACTTCTACAATGGGCAAATATGTATGGAAGGTTTCATTCAAATCAAAAGGGGTGCTGTCAAAAAGTGATTGAATTCAAATGGATTTACCCAATGTATAGGCGGCATGGGGTCTCTTGAGAGAGGAAGAAGATGATTTTAGAGGGAAATGCTTACGGCATGATGATAGCAGAAATGTCCGACATAGCTACTGCATTACCTGACATATTTGGAGTCTTTCAGTTTGACAGATTCTATAAACTTCTGACACGGTGCTGCTGCTTCCGTTCCCATCCGGCTGCCACCAGTCCAACATCTAACACTCATCTCATCTCTTCCTTCCTTCTTTCTCCTATACACGTTTTGTGGGTACAGTCAGCACTGTAGTTGTTGACTGACTACCCTCTGATGATCTCTAGGGCCGGGACGATATCAGTATTGCGATACTCGTTGGTATCGTGGCAGGAAAACAAAACAGGAACCGGATTTAAGTTATTTGTTGGAAACAAGCGTCATTATGTCGTCATCTAGAGTCACATGTATTTATTTTCCATGCTCTAGCACACAATATTTTACATACATCAGGTTTTTAAAGGACCAAAGAGTTTGGTCTGCTTTGTGTTTCATTTTTGACATGGAAGAAATATTGTGATACTGGTATGGTCACAGCCCTAACCATCTCATTATATACTATGGTTAAACGTCACTTATGATTATTTCTGCCTGAACGATTGCCTGAGGCACACTGTCACACTTGAGACCTAAACTCCTTTAGCACATAACACCGACTTAGACTTGTTGATGACTTTCAACTTGATGTGCTAGACAGTGTGTGTGAACTCTGGTTCCAGCTTTAGCCTCAGGTTCTGATTAACAATGGAAGTAGGTGTAGCTGCTTGTTGGTAGTGAACATACACAAATAACTGATAGACAACACAGTATTCATTATGGCTCCTTAAATGTACACCAACATACACAAATAACTGATAGACAACACAGTATTCATTATGGCTCCTTAAATGTACACCCCTCTGCCTGTCTGTGACCAACCATCAACATGGATAACCATTGTCCGCCCTTGCTTTCTGACCTGTTTCAGTCAATAGCAGCCTTCTCCTTGTTTCAGGCAGACAGGCTACAGGCTATCAGGTCTAGGTCAGTAGGCTAGTCTTTCAGCTGTCCGGGGGGCTCGTCTCAGACGATCCCGTAGGTGAAGAAGCCGGATGCGGAGGTCCTGGCCTGGCGTGGTTACACATGGTTTGCGGTTGCAAGGCCGGTTGGGTGTACTGCCAAAATCTCTAAAACGACGTTGGAGGCGGCTTATGGCAGAGAAATTAACATTAAATTATTTGGCAACAGCTCTGGTGGACATTACTGCAGTCAGCATGCCAATTGCAAGCTCCCTCAAAACTTGAGATATCTATGGCATTGTATTTTGTGACTAAAAGGTAGTTTTATTGTCCCCAGCACAAGGTGCGTATTGATCATGCTTTTTAATCAGCTTCTTGATATGCCACACCTGTCAGGTGGATGGATTATCATGGCAAAGGGGAAACACTCACTAACAGGGATGTTAACCAATTTATTCATAACATTTTAGAGAAATAAGCTTTTTGTGCATATGGAATATTACTGGGAGATTTTATTTCAGCTCATGAAACCAACACTTTACATGTTGTGTTAACATTTTTGTTCAGAGGGCGCTGGTTCGGGTCCCTGGTTTGACTGAGTGGATATGTCCTTGTGCCTTTGGGCGGGGTGCTGGACCCTGGTTGTTCCCGTGGGTCGCTCTGTATGGGTGTCTGCTAAATGACTGAACGTAAATTCGAATGGCTTCACTGCAGGTAGATTGTAGGTTTTAAAATTCAATTAAAAACACAAATCTTTATGGATTTTGGATTGTTTTGTGACTGTCTTTTTTTCTGCTTCGAGTTTGCTCTAATATTTATATTTGCCTCTCTCTACTTCTCTCACTCCCTCTGCGTGTGTGGGGGAGAGGGGGGGCAGCCGAAATAGCTAACCACTGTATGAACCTACAAAACAGCAGGAGGTAGTCAGTCAGTCATAGAACATCAACACTGATTCATTTCTGTCTGTCTGTCTGTCTGTCTGTCTGTGTGTGTGTGTGTGTGCACCTGTTCGTAACCTTCCTGCCTGGGGATGTTGTGGTTGATGCTGGTGTGTATGGATTTGTGTGTGTCTGTCTGTTTCAGTTCATTTGTGTTTGACGATGGGAGTGAGTGATGACTAGATGTATGGAAGACCATAGAGAGAACCATAGAGCGGAAACCAAGAGGAATACAGTGTGCTGGAGAGGACTCATAGTGTTAGTGATACAGAGAGACAGGCAGAGATAATGTGGTGAGAAATGGGATTCTAGTGAAAGAGGAAGACAACAGGATAGGAATGCTCATGTTATTTCACTGCACATTTCTCACTCTTTCTAATTTTCCTTTCTCCTACTCTCTTTCGTTCCTTCCCCCTCCACTCCCCCTCTCCATCCTCCCGAATCAGTGGAAGTTGCAGTGGGGAGGACAGCTCAAAATATTGGCCGGAACGGAGCACAGGTCTACACCAAGGAGATTGGAGGAGGAAGTGGGAGGGGAGAAATGATTGGTTGAGGAGTAGTTGCTTTGTTTGCTGAATAGTTTGTCTGTTACAGGCCTGTATGCATATTTGGGGGTGCTGAGATTTAATTCGCAGAACATTTTGTTTTCCCCACGCTACAGACGGCAATATCGGCCTGCTAATACAGGACTAGTAAAGGCCGAGGACACTACTTTTGTGATGAACAATTTTTTTCTTCTCTAATTTCTCTTTTTTCCAAGGGTCCTGCAGCACACCTAGCACCCCGACTTCCCATGGCTAAGCCTGTATATGACATGTGACTGACTCAGTTTTACTAGTTGTCCTGTTTTATTCAACAAGTCAACTAGTTTTATTTCACCTTTATTTAACCAGGTAGGCTAGTTGAGAACAAGTTCTCATTTGCAACTGCGACCTGGCCAAGATAAAGCAAAGCAGTTCGACACATACAACACAGAGTTACACATGGAATAAACCAACATACAGCCAATAATACAGTAGAAAAGGTCTATATACAGTGTGTGCAATAAATAGGCCATGGTGGCAAAGTAAATACAATATAGCAATTAAACACTGGAATGATAGGATGTGCAGAAGACAAATGTGCAAGTTGAGATACTGGGGTGCAAAGGAGCAAGATAAATAAATAAATACAGTATGGGGATGAGGCAGATTGGATGGGCTATTTACAGATGAGCTATGTACAGGTGCAGTGATCTGTGAGCTGCTCTGACAGCTGGTGCTTAAAGCTAGTGAGAGGTAAGTCTCCAGCTTCAGAGATTTTTGCAGTTCGTTCCAGTCATTGGCAGCAGAGAACTGGAAGGAGAGGCGGCCAAAGGAAGAATTGGCCAGTGAGATATACCTGCTGGCGCGTGTGCTACACGATGTCCTGGAGCCAGTGGGTTTGGCGACGAGTACGAAGCGAGGGCCAGCCAACAAGATCATACAGGTCGCAGTGGTGGGTAGTACATGGGGCTTTGGTGACAAAAACGGATGGCACTGTGATAGACTGCATCCTGTCCATTAATTCACGGTACTCCATTCTGTTTATTTGTGTTTTATCTGTCGGCTCTGTGCTTTAACTCAGGATCTGTATGTAGTTAATCCGACCCTCTCTGCCTAGTCGTCGCCATTTTTACCTGTTGTTGCTGTGTTAGTGGACTAGCTGCTGTTATCTTACCTGTTGTTTTAGCTAGCTCTCCCAATCAAGACCTGCAATCACTTTATGCCTTATTGTATGTCTCTCTCAAATATCAATATGCCTTGCATACTGTTGTTCAGGCTAGTTATCATTATCATTGTTTTGGTTTGTAATGGACCCCGTAGTTCCACTCTCCATACCTCTGATACCTCCTTTGTCCCACCCCCCACACATGCGGTGACCTCACCCATTGAGACCAGCATGTCCAGAGATACAACCTCTCTTATCATCACCCAGTGCCTGGGCTTGCCTCCGCTGTACCCGTGCCCCACCATACCCCTGTCTGCACATTATGCCCAGAATCTATTCTACCACGCCCATAAATCTGCTCCTTTTATTCTTTGTCCCCAACGCTCTAGGCGACCAGTTTTGATAGCCTTTAGCCGCACCCTCATCCTACTACTCCTCTGTTCCTCGGGTGATGTGGAGGTAAACCCAGGCCCTGCATGTCCCCAGTCACCCTCATTTGTTGACTTCTGTGATCGAAAAAGCCTTGGCCTCATGCATGTCAACATCAGAAGCCTCCTCCCTAAGTTTGCCTTACTCACCGCTTTAGCACACTCTGCCAACCCTGATGTCCTTGCCGTGTCCGAATCCTGGCTTAGGAAGGCCACCAAAAATTCTGGGATTTCCATACCCAACTATAACACTTTCCGTCAAGATAGAACTGCCAAAGGGGGAGGAGTTGCAATCTACTGCAGAGATAGCCTGCAAAGTTCTGTCATACTTTCCAGGTCTATGCCCAAACAGTTCGAACTTCTAATTTTAAAAATTAATCTCTCCAGAAATAAGTCTCTCACTGTTGCCGCCTGCTACCGACCCCCCTCAGCTCCCAGCTGTGCCCTGGACACCATCTGTGAATTGATCGCTCCCCATCTAGCTTCAGAGTTTGTTCTGTTAGGTGACCTAAACTGGGATATGCTTAACACCCCGGCAGTCCTACAATCCAAGCTTGATGCCCTCAATCTCACACAAATCATCAAGGAACCCACCAGGTACAACCCTAAATCCGTAAACATGGGCACCCTAATAGACATTATCCTGACCAACCTGCCCTCCAAATACACCTCTGCTGTCTTCAATCAAGATCTCAGCGATCACTGCCTCATTGCCTGTATCCGCCACGGGTCCGCGGTCAAACGACCACCCCTCATCACTGTCAAACGCTCCCTAAAACACTTCTGCGAGCAGGCCTTTCTAATCGACCTGGCCCGGGTACCCTGGAAGGATATTGACCTCATCCCGTCAGTTGAGGATGCCTGGTCATTCTTTAAAAGTTACTTCCTCACCATATTAGACAAGCATGCTCCGTTCAAAAAATGCAGAACCAAGAACAGATATGGCCCTTGGTTCACTCCAGACCTGACTGCCCTCGACCAGCACAAAAACATCCTGTGGCGAACTGCAATAGCATCGAAGAGCCCCCGCGATATGCAACTGTTCAGGGAAGTCAGGAACCAATACACGCAGTCAGTCAGGAAAGCAAAGGCCAGCTTTTTCAAGCAGAAATTTGCATCCTGTAGCTCTAACTCCAAAAAGATCTGGGATACTGTAAAGTCCATGGAAAACAAGAGCACCTCCTCCCAGCTGCCCACTGCACTGAGGCTAGGTAACACGGTCACCACTGATAAGTCCGTGATAATCGAAAACTTCAACAAACATTTCTCAATGGCTGGCCATGCCTTCCTCCTGGCGACTCCAACCTTGGCCAACAGCCCCGCCCCCCCCGCTGCTACTCGCCCAAGCCTCCCCAGCTTCTCCTTTACCCATATCCAGATAGCAGATGTTCTGAAAGAGCTGGAAAACCTGGACCCATACAAATCAGCTGGGCTTGACAATCTGGACCCCCTATTTCTGAAACTGTCCGCCGCCATTGTCGCACCCCCTATTACCAGCCTGTTCAACCTCTCCTTCGTATCATCTGAGATCCCCAAGGATTGGAAAGCTGCCGCGGTCATCCCCCTCTTCAAAGGGGGAGACACCCTGGACCCAAACTGTTACAGACCTATATCCATCCTGCCCTGCCTATCTAAGGTCTTCGAAAGCCAAGTCAACAAACAGATCACTGACCATCTCGAATCCCACCGTACCTTCTCCGCTGTGCAATCCGGTTTCCGAGCCGGTCACGGGTGCACCTCAGCCACGCTCAAGGTACTAAACGATATCATAACCGCCATCGATAAAAGACATTACTGTGCAGCCGTCTTCATCGACCTGGCCAAGGCTTTCGACTCTGTCAATCACCATATTCTTATCGGCAGACTCAGTAGCCTCGGTTTTTCTAATGACTGCCTTGCCTGGTTCACCAACTACTTTGCAGACAGAGTTCAGTGTGTCAAATCGGAGGGCATGTTGTCCGGTCCTCTGGCAGTCTCTATGGGGGTACCACAGGGTTCAATTCTCGGGCCGACTCTTTTCTCTGTATACATCAATGATGTTGCTCTTGCTGCGGGCGATTCCCTGATCCACCTCTACGCAGACGACACCATTCTATATACTTCCGGCCCTTCCTTGGACACTGTGCTATCTAACCTCCAAACGAGCTTCAATGCCATACAACACTCCTTCCGTGGCCTCCAACTGCTCTTAAACGCTAGTAAAACCAAATGCATGCTTTTCAACCGTTCGCTGCCTGCACCCGCACGCCCGACTAGCATCACCACCCTGGACGGTTCCGACCTAGAATATGTGGACATCTATAAGTACCTAGGTGTCTGGCTAGACTGCAAACTCTCCTTCCAGACTCATATCAAACATCTCCAATCCAAAATCAAATCAAGAATCGGCTTTCTATTCCGCAACAAAGCCTCCTTCACTCACGCCGCCAAACTTACCCTAGTAAAACTGACTATCCTACCGATCCTCGACTTCGGCGATGTCATCTACAAAATAGCTTCCAATACTCTACTCAGCAAACTGGATGCAGTTTATCACAGTGCCATTCGTTTTGTTACTAAAGCACCTTATACGACCCACCACTGCGACCTGTATGCCCTAGTCGGCTGGCCCTTGCTACATGTTCGTCGTCAGACCCACTGGCTCCAGGTCATCTACAAGGCTATGCTAGGTAAAGTGCCGCCTTATCTCAGTTCACTGGTCACGATTGCTACACCCACCCGCAGCACGCGCTCCAGCAGGTGTATCTCACTGATCATCCCTAAAGCCAAAACCTCATTTGGACGCCTTTCCTTCCAGTTCTCTGCTGCCTGCGACTGGAACGAATTGCAAAAATCTCTGAAGTTGGAGACTTTTATCTCCCTCAACAACTTTAAAAATCTGCTATCCGAGCAGCTAACCGATCGCTGCAGCTGTACATAGTCCATCTGTAAACTACCCACCCAATTTACCTACCTCACCCCCCATACTGCTTTTATTTATTTACTTTTCTGCTCTTTTGCACACCAGTATCTCTTCTTGCACATGATCTGATGATTTATCACTCCAGTGTTAATCTGCTAAATTGTAATTATTCGATTTATTGCCTACCTCATGCCTTTTGCACACATTGTATATAGATTCTCTTTTTTTTCTACCATGTTATTGACTTGTTTATTGTTTACTCCATGTGTAACTCTGTGTTGTCTGTTCACACTGCTATGCTTTATCTTGGCCAGGTCGCAGTTGCAAATGAGAACTTGTTCTCAACTAGCCTACCTGGTTAAATAAAGGTGAAATAAAAAGTAGAGTGTTGAAGGCTATTTTGTAAATGACGTCGCCGAAGTCGAGGATCAGTAGGATGGTCAGTTTTACGAGGGTATGTTTGGCAGCATGAGTGAAGGATGCTTTGTTGCGAAATAGGAAGCCGATTCTAGATTTAACTTTGGATTGGAGATGTTTAACGTGAGTCTGGAAGGAGAGTTTACAGTCTAACCAGACACCTAGGTATTTGTAGTTGTCCACATATTCTAAGTCAGAACCGTCCAGAGTAGTGATGCTGGACGGGCGGGCAGGTGCGGGCAGCAATCGGTTAATCAACCTTGTATTGTGTGTGTGCGCGATATAGATATACACACACACACACACACACACACACACAGTGTTTGCGCATGTGTCTGATCCCAATTGCCCCTCTGTCTGCAGGAGAAGAGTATGATGGTGGGGAAGGTGACAGCTCCGGCCTGGCTCCATCAACAGCAAGAAGAGAGAACGTCAGACCCATCACACAGCAGTTACCCAGGGTGAAAAATAGGGAGATGGGGATGAAAGGAAGGCATGGATCAGAAAGAGATTAAATTAATCTACATGCAATACCCCATAATGATAAGGCAAAAATGACATTTTTGCAAATTTACAAAAAATAAACAGAAATACCTTATTTACATAAATTATTCAGACCCTTTGCTATGAGACTTGACAGTGAGCTCAGGTGCATCCTGTTTCCATTGATCATCTTTGAGATGTTTCTACAACTTGGAGTCCACCTGTGGTAAATTCAATTGATTGGACATGATTTGGAAAGTTCCCACAGTTGACAGTGCAAAGACTCTCAGACCATGAGAAACAAGATTCTCTGTTTTGATGAAACCCAGATTGAACTCTTTGTCCTGAATACCAAGCGTCACGTCTGGAGGAAACCTGGCACCATCCCTACGGTGCAGCATGGTTGTGGCAGCATCATGCTGTGGGGTCGGTTTTCAGTGGCAGGGAGACTAGTCAGGATCGAGCAAAAGATGAACGGCGCAACAGAGATCCTTGACGAAAACCTGCTCCAGAGCGCTCAGGACCTCAGACTGGGGCGAAGGTTCATCTTCCAACAGGACAACGACACTAAGTATACACGCAGGAGTGGCTCCGGGACAAGTCTCTGAATTGCCCAGCCAGAGCCCGGACTTGAACCTAAATCGAACATCTCTGGAGAGACCTGAAAATAGCTGTGCAGCGACGCTCCCCATCCAACCTGAAAGAGCTTGAGAGGATCTGCAGAGAAGAACAGGAGAAACTCCAAATACAGCTGTGCCAAGCTTGTAGCGTCATACCCAAGAAGACTCAAGGCTGTAATCTCTGTTAAAGGTGCTTCAACAAAGTATTGAGTAAAGGGTCTGAATACTATGTAAATATTTACGTTTTTTTTTTTTTTTACATTTTCAAAAATGTCTGAAAACCTGTTTTTGCTTTGTCATTATGGGGTAGTGTGTAGATTGATGAGGGAAAAAAACTATTTGAATCAATTTTAGAATAAGGCTGTAATGTAGCAAAATGTGATAAAGGCAAGGGGTAGGAATACTTTCTGAAGGCCCTGTATATTGACTGATGTGGGTGTGTTTTTCATGCAGTGTTCACGTGCTAGTCGGAACTGGGAAACTCAGAAATGTTTGACTTGCTAACTGGTTGTAGTTCTACATGTGCCATGTGTTTAACCAGTTAGCAAGTCAGAAATTACAATTTCCTTTAGTTCTGACCTAGGTTCCGACTAGCACTTGAACGGGTCATAAAAACACTTCCTGCAAATCAAGTGAGTCGCCAGTTTTTTTGGAAAGCGGAAAGAACACTATTGGCGTTAAGGAATCAGTTCTATAAATATTTTTGAAAAAAGGTGTGATTGAGTTAATATGCAACACTGCAATGACATGTCAGTGACTGGAGAAAGAAATTATACTACCCCAAAACATTTTTTTTTAAAGGAACCAAGAGAAAAGCCTTAAAAGGAGAAACACATGAAGCCAATCCAGAGTCATAATGTGCATACTGTCTACTGGTTTATTCATAATTTTTTTTTACAAATCAGGAAGATGATTTAAATGTTATGTAACAGCCTGTACAATGCAACATACAGAAAAAAAAAAAAATGGGGGAAAAAGAATACAAATTCATTCTCGTAAAAAGCAGCACTGGGCTTTTAAACAACCCCATATATTTTTCACATTTTGATTGAACGTTGCAAGTACATTTTTTCAAACCCCACCTTTTTTGCAATAAGTTAGACAACACACAGTTTTGTGTGAGGAAAGTCGACAACCTTGAATCTTGACTAAATGCCACTGTTTTCCTCACCTTTTTTGCAAAACAATGACTTGGCAAGATGGTGGGGTTATTTATGCATGTAGTGATGTATGTAATACGTAAGTATCTCAGATTATTTTGTTGCCAAACAAAACAGAATGGTTAAAAGATATGCTTGAAGAGCTGTCCACGTACAAACAAAAAATTGCTGAATATTTTAAATCAGGAATTAATGAACCCCTGTGTTAATCTATGTAATGTATTATGTAAAATAAAGGGAGTTTGTTTTAACGTGAAGCAGACAGGTAGAACGTAAACGGACTACAAAAAACAAAATGACAAAAACCCTAATGAATCACATTCGCAATGTAAACTCCAGCATCAGGGCCTGCATTTCGTAAAAAGACTCCATTTACCAAGAGTCTTTGCATGAACACGCCAAGGTGAAGCCACACCCCTATGATGTGATTGGCTCTGAACATTCCTCCCTGGTAAACGATGACAGAATGGATCAGAGAGGAAGACTTGAACGTAACCAGTGTAAACAATGTGAGAAAACGGGCATGTTCAGCAGTTCACAACGTTGTGGAAAGTTCAGATAGAAATACCTTTAAAACAAACTTGCCTCTCTGGTATAGAATCCTGTCAACTCCATTCATGACATTTCTATCTGCAATGATCCACAAAGTTTTCCTCCTGAACTAGCTATAGAAAATGAGAGAATGAGGAGAGATCTCTTTAGGTCCGGGCCCATTTCGATCACTAGTTGAAATGGAATCGTGCCTGGGCCTTTATGCATCAAGGTCATGTTCAGTAGGGCACACCGTAAGAATGACTTTTTGCAACAGAACTGTTCTCATTGGACAAGCTCAGGTAGAACCTCCGTTTCCAAAACGTTTTCTCCCTGCTGAACACGTCCCTGGTATTCCCTCTACAAAGCATGTGTATAATCCCTCTAATCTCCAGTGAAGTGAATATGACTCAGGGGGTAAAGCAGTGATAGGGGAGAATTCGGGAGACGAAGCTTAATGGCCAGACTGACTGGTTGAAAAAACATTGAAACATTTCTCTCCCACTAGTTCTGACAGTGGTGTTAGTGTCCATCTCTATAGTCCTTCATGGCTTCCTCTCCTCATCCACACTGATATGAATGAACCGGAACTGAACGGGTCAAAGTCAATTCCCATTAGGCAACAGCCACCAGATCGTTTTCACCTGTCCTTTGTTTTCAGATCAGTTAGTGTTACACCTGTAAACATTTTGCGCCAGTTTTTGAGTTCCTCTACAGGTGCTCTCAGGTCCTTCAGTTCACGGTTCTTTTCCAGTCTTTTTTCCGTGTTTGATCTAATGCTCTTTTTCTCCATTTCCTTCTGACCTGCGGTTAAGTCTTTCGCTTAAATCCAATAGTCAGTGACCGTGTTGCGGTCGCCGTTGCGAGGTGGTTCAACAAACGGTCCAAGTCTTGGAATGCAACAGGACCGGTTTGGGTTGTGCACTCAGCCTTTTCACAGGAGAACTGAGGAGAACCATCCCTCCGTACTTGAGAAGAGGAGAGTGATCAGTCTGGGGTAAAGGGGTTGATAAAAAACAAGCTACAGTGAGGGAGGGAACAACAGAGACCAGGAAGACAAAACTGCGCTAAAATAAAAATGGCTGTGACAAAAAGTGTTGTATTATGACGGATAAAAATGTTAAAATACATGTTAAAATTAAAAAATAAAATCGCCCACGAAGTGTCCAAAACAAAGTGCAGGCAGTGTCTGTCTGGTTGTTCTTCTCTGAATCCACCCTAGTCCCTCCCTGTTAAAAGTGTCAGAGAACAAAATAATAATAAAAAGAAACAAAACTTTGTCCTAAACAAACAAAACAATGCTGAATTGTCAATCAACAAGCCACCCAGCAACAGGAGGGAAATTCCCAAATTCCAAAGAGTCCCAAAGTCTGGAATTTGGTTGATGGAGAAGTAGTAGTTTTGGAGGCACCGCTGGGAGAGGGTAGCTCCCTTTCCCCCTCTCTCTCCATCCAACAATCTCTTCACTACTCCCGCTATCATTCCACCCGTATGAGCAGGCCGTAGAGGAGGGTGCCCCCCTGATCCTTGGTGATCCACTCGATTTCTGTGTTGCTGAAGCGGGGATCCAGGGGTTCGCTGGCTCCCAGGGTCTGGGGCCCCACCTTATAGGAGCCCGGCCGGACACACACCTGGAAACCCACCTGGGCCTGGTGACAGCAGTGAGAACGGGGGTCCCGGAATCTGGAGGGAGAGAGTGAAAAGGGCCGAGTGAGGAGATCAGGAGTCATGGGAAGAAGAATGAAAGCAAGACAGTGAAAGAACAAGGCAGTAATCTTTTCAATTTGAATAACAGCAAAAGGCAGAGAGAGAAGAGGATGAGAGAGATAAAACAGAGAAAGACAAGGTAGAAAACAGTGGTAGTGAGTGACAAACGTACTGCACTTTAGGGGCGAACATCTCCAGGCCGGAGTAGCGCATGGTGGGGGACAGCTGAACCCGGGGCACCTCCCTGTCCCGTTCCCTGTCCCTGCCAGGGAGGCTGTTGCTGCTGTTCTCCTCAGGCTCACTGTAGCCGTTAGGACCCTCCGTCTTCACCGGAGACACAGAGAAGATGGACGACGTCCCTGAAACACCAAGACAACGCGGTTTAGTTCATTTACAACACCCTCAACATTCTTTAATCATGAGTGGAAATGGTTCTGGAAATCGACCATGTTTTTCAAAAGGCTAGAAATGCAGTTATTGCTTTCGGAGAGAAACAACAGTTTGAGGTGATATGCTCCTCAAAATAAGCAACCTGTGGTCAATTCACAATCTTTTGTTGGTCCAAAAGTGGATAAGGAAATAAATGTGTCGTACCAGAGAGCAGCTGGGCATGGTCCAGTGTGCGTCTGAGGGCCCCTACGCTGGTTCCGTGGTAGGCTATGTGCCACTTCTTAAACGAATTGGACACCTCACAGTGGGGCTTGATCCTGCAGGCAGGCAGAACACACACACCATGATGTTAGATAACTCCTCTACCTGAGTCCTATGACATTGATACTCAGACAGTTTTCAAAGCTTTACTGTATACTATTTTTACTTTCATTCTCCCCTTCTCTCGCCAAGGTGAGAATAAGTAATTCAGGTATTTGTTAATTGAACTAGATAAAACTAATTCAGGCTGATTAATTGGACTTGAAGAGCACCGTCACTGATGTTAAGAGTGGTTGGTTGAACATAGTTCACACTACAGTGTGATTGGAAGAAGACAGTTTTTGAAGCCCACTGATTGGCTGTCTGTAACCTCTGACCTCAGAGCGAAGCGGCACCAGCCAAAGGGAAGTGCGTAGTCCCGTGGGGGCTCCCCTCTCTTGTAGTAGGACTCGTCCCCCCGCAGCTTGTGGCACGACTCACAGTAACACAGGTTATACTTGGCATCCTCGTTGAAGTAACCATCTGAGAGAGATGATAGGGGGAGGGGGCAGAGGGAGGGAGAGAAAATCTAAATATGGAGAAGTTATGATTAAGTCAGAGAGCGAGACAGAGAGCGAGAGGGCAGTACACAAAGACAGTCGTGTGTGTTCCTCACCTGGCAGTGTCAGCAGGTCCTTGAAGCGCGAGCACAGGGCCTGGTACTCACAGGTCTTGTTGGGGTTGACCTCTGGATGGGGCGTCCAGCAAACACTCTCTTTGATCCCTGGAGGTCAGATGTCAAAGGTTAGCACTGGTTCAGCCCAGAGCCACAGAATTAAAGGGTCTGTATAGAGTTGCCAAAGTAGTCATGCTCTCCTCCTCTCACCATCAACCATGTCCGCTTTCTCCATGTCGCCCTGGCAACGCGCCTCGCCGCTCTCCCCTCCCACGGTCGACACGGTGTTGGTCACTATGGTAACCTGCCACGACAACGACATCAGAGGGTGTCACTGAATTCTCTCGGCCCCTGGTGCCACACAGATTATGTAGTCCCAGGCCAGGCAACAGATTATTAAACTGGTCTGGTGGGAGGGCTGGGATTACGCAGTTAAACACCTACTCAGTACGGAGCGTCTAAATGAGATTGGGATTATGACTGTTACACTGTGTAACTTTAGCCAGATGGAGGTATTTCAGGATTAAAGGTTATAGAGCAAAAGACTAGCAGATTAGCGTTTCTAGCTACTGATCTAAAAGTGGCCCTGAGTAGGACTGAGTCCCAAATCAAATCAAACTTTGTCACGTGCGCCGAATACAACAAGTGTGGACCTTACAGTGAAATGCTTACTTACAAGCCCTTAACTCTTCTTGAACTGCACTGTTGGTTAAAAAAATATTTACCAAATAAACAAAAGTTAAAAATAAATAATAAAAAGTTACAATAACGAGGCTATATATGGGGGTACCGGTATCGAGGCAGTGTGCAGGGGTACAGGTTAGAGGTCATTTGTACATGTAGGTAGGGGTGAAGTGACTATGCACAGATAAACAGCGAGACGCAGCAGTGTACAAAACAAATGGAGGGGTGCTCAATGTAATGGTCCAGTGGCCATTTGATTAATTGTTCAGCAGTCTTATGGCTTGGGGGTAGAAGCTGTTAAGGAGCCTTTGGTCCTAGACTTGGAGCTCCGGTACCGCTTGCCGTGCGCGGCAAAATAGATGGCATCATGAGGATGGGAAATTATGTGGATATATTGAAGCAACATCAAGACATCAGTCAGGAAGTTAAAGCTTGGTCGCAAATGGTTCTTCCAAATGGACAATGACCCCAAGCATACTTCCAAACTTGTGGCAAAATGGCTTAAGGACAACAAAGTCAAGGTATTGGAGTGGCCATCACAAAGCCCTGACCTCAATCCTATAGAAAATTTGTGGGCAGAACTGAAAAGGCGTGTGCGAGCAAGGAGGCCTACAAACCTGACTCAGTTACACCAGCTCTGTCAGGAGGAATGGGCCAAAATTCACCCAACTTATTGTGGGAAGCTTGTGGAAGGCTACCCGAAATGTTTGACCCACGTTAAACAATTTAAAGGCAATGCTACCAAATATTAATTCAGTGTACGTAAACTTCTGACCCACTGGGAATGTGATGAAAGAAATAAAAGCTGAAATAAATCAATCTCTACTATTATTCTGACATTTCAATTTCTTAAAATAAAGTGGTGACCCTAACTAACCTAAGACAGGGAATTTTTACTAGGATTAAATGTCAGGAATTGTGAAAAACTGAGTTTAAATGTATTTGGCTGAGGTGTATATAAACTTCCGACTTCAACTGTAGGTCCTGGATGGCAGGAAGCTTGTCCCCAGTCATGTACTGGGCCCTACGCACTACCCTCTGTAGCGCCTTACGGTCAGATGCCGAGCAGTTGCCATACCAGGCGGTGACGCAACCGGCCAGGACCCAAAATGGCACCCTATTCCCTATATAGTGTGCTACCAGAGCCCAATAGTGCACTACTTTGACCAGGCTCTGGTAGCACACTATATAGGGAATAGGGTGCTATTTTGGATGCAGACCATGACTACCAGTCTGTTTGTGTAGAAGTAGAGAGCCCAGGCCGGATTTACAGTAGGCTCAGAAGGCTACCTGGATGGTGGGCTGGTTTTCCACTGACTTTTCATCATTAAATCATGTCAACAGCTTTCTTTTTCCAGGTAGACGTTTCTTAACTTCCTCAACCTCTAAAATTATTCTGACGGTTTGGAATGGGAGTGGGGGAGTGGCAGACGTACCTGTTCACACTGTCCGTATAGGTCTATGAGGGGGTAGCATGGCGTAGGGATATCCTGGGCTGCTACTCCCTGGTCCATACCGTTTACATAAAGGTGCAGACAGCTGTTCCCATCCACTAGCAGACCCAGGACTGTACCCTCTGGACATGTGTCCAGGTTAGGACCATAGTTCTCACAGATCTGATGGGGAGGAGTGGAGCGGGGGATGAAGACGGGGAGAGAAGGGAGGTGAAGTGATAGAGGGAAAGAGAGAAGAGAGATCTCCATTAAGCTTTGTGTTGTGTTTGTCTTGCTATCTGTACCTTGAGTGTGTGCGCAGTGTTTCCCCTAGGATTTAATTCAGTAGCTGTGGCAGAGATAGTGGAGGGGACCTTCTCACAGTCGTACAACAAAACTTACGGTGACTTTTTTCAACTCAAATGTATGAAAATTAAAAATGTTCTTTCTTTGAAACTCAAGGACAGTTGAATTGTATCTCTTGATCTCAATAACATCACCAGCCACTTCTATATTAACCGCAAAAATGATTTCACTGGCGTAAGGTTCCTGTATCTTAATAGGGTTGGTTACACTTCCAGGATTACAAGCTCGTTAGCTAGTTACCTTGGAGGTTTCTCGGATGATCTGATGAGAATCTGAGGAAGATATGTAACTTGTTGTACCTCGTCACTCTGATCTTAAAAGCTCATCTTGGCAGGATGTTTAAAAATATATATATTTTTGTATTTGCAGTGGCGGCAATGACTTAGCAGCGGCGGTGTGCCGAAATGAACATAGGTGAAACACTGATGTGTGTGTGTGCAGTACCTTCAGTGAGTTGTGGAAGACAGAGTCTCTCTGCAGCAGCCACACAGAGCGTTTCAGACAGCACGCAGTGGAGGGAAAGTTGAGGCGGTCTGGGGAGTGGCCTATCACCCCTAGCGACAGGGACGACGTCCACGACGCGTTCAGCCGGTCGATCTGAAACTATGGCAACATTGATAGTCAAAATGTCATTCACAAACTATGGCGACAGAATGCAGTATAAAATAGTGTGCCCCTATACAACAATTGAACACCGCAATCGAATCCTGACACACACACACCCTTAACCCTACCACTCACACAGTACCTGGAACAGTTGTTGTCGGGGCAGGGGTTGTGCTGTGACTAGGAGGCCCTGGTTGTAGCTGGAGACACGGGCCGCCGTCAGGTTCTGATGGGACAGCTGGATGTTCTTCCCATGGTTCTCCAGGAAGGCCATGACTGTGTTGTGCACCAGGGCCGGCTCACCACCCTCAACCTGGTGGATGGAGAGAGGAGATAGAGAGGGGGAGGAGAGGAGAGACGGAGAGTGAGATGGAGAGATTAAACAAACTATTTTTTTAAACTTCTGTTGCCTTAGATCAATTCACACAAAAACACTGAGTGTACAAAACATTAGGAACACCTGCTCTTTCCATGACACAGACTGAGCAGGTGACTGCTATGATCCCTTATTGATGTCACTTGTTAATTCACCTTCAAACCAGTGTAGATGAAGGGGAGGAGATCAGTTAAAGAAGGATTTTTAAGCCTTAAGACAATTGATAAATTGATTGTGTATGGTGCCATTGAGAGTGAATGTGCAATATAAAAAGATTTAAGTGCCTATGAATTATTTTTCCCCCCACACAGAATTATTTTTCCCCCCACACATTTTCTTATTTTAGACACAAAGTTTAACATTGTAGTTGTCAAGATATAGTCACTAAAGATCCAGGCGAAAGCATATCATCCATCAGTCCCTCATCTTCCTCCTATCCCCCTTCTCCCTCCATCCCCACACCAGTGTCTCACCGGCGTGCGGTCCTCCTCTCCTTCGCTGCAGCTGTCTGAGGAGAGGGAGGGGGCCTTGACGCTCCCTGCGTCCTCCAGCACCGACGAACTGACGATGGACACCGCCGTCACACGACCATACAGGTCCAACACTGCATACACGTTCTATAGGTAGGGGTGGTAGTAAAACAAGGAAAATTGTGGGGACATTTCACCGGTCCCAAGGAAATAGGCTATTTGAGGCTTAGGTTTACAATTAGGGTAAGGAGTTAGGGCTAGGGGTTAAAGTAAATAGGATTTTGAATGGGAATCAATGTTTTGGTCCCCACAAGGATAGGAAAACAATTGTGCGTGTGAATTGAACAAGTATGACGTGTGTATGAGAGAACTGTTGTACGTTCATGAAGTGTGTGTACCTTGGCCACAGCGGTGGCAGCTGGTCCCATGTCCTCTCCGTCGATAAGGACGTGCATGGTGTCATCGCTGCATCTCTTCACCCCGACGCGGTTACCCACCTAGACACACACACACACACACAATACAGAATCGAACTCAGGCACCAAATGTAGTACCTACTTATCTATTCATCACAATCCTTCTATCCATTCCATATGCACTAATGTTTATAGTCTCCATCTTTCAATCCCAACCAGTTGTTCCCTCCCCCTCTTTCTTTCATTGTTTCTCTCTGTACAACAAATGACAAAATAAGTACAAAGTATTGATTCAACAGAGCTTCGGAATCCAACGCCCTGTCTCTCACCGTCAGTCTGTCCAGGGAGGCGCCGTAGTTCTGTCTCTGCAGGAGCCCGTTGCGTCTGACCTCTGACCCGGCTAGCAGCCAGGTGACCTTGCACCGGAGCTGTGTGAGGGAGGGGGACAGGCCTGACATGGGGCAGGAGGGCAGCTCTGGAGGGGCTAGGGTGGTCAGACCCATGTGGAGGGAACCAGACCACTGGTCATCCACCTCGTCTATCTTCACCTGGGGGTGGGTGGAGGGGACAATAATACAACGTCAATAATGAATGTTATGCGCGTGCATATATAAGACAACAGATTAATCAAGTGTTATGAAAATAGAGCGGTCTGATTGCTTCTGGATAGATAACAGTGCACTACTCACCTCAAACAGTTCGTCTGTTTTGAGTTCCTTTGCGCTGAAGACAATGCCATGTGCGTATCCTCCCACCCTGACGGCCTGGCAGCCCTCTCCCAGCAGAACCACGTTCTTACCATGCTTACTGTGGAGCCGGTGGGCCACGCCTGCCACTACGCACGCACGGAAGAAGGAGAGATGTGAGCCTGCCTTTCGTTCAACAACTTATTTAGATTCATAGCCTGAGAGAAAAACCACACACGCGGTCAGTACCTGGGGAGTGTATGGAGAAACTCTTCTCTGTGATGTTGCTGGTACACAGACTGTTATCCTGAGGGCCAGAGGAACTGGTGATGGACACCTGGACACACTGACCATACAAGTCTATCACCGCATACACCTCTGATGAAAGGAGGGAGGGAGAGGAAAGAGGGGTTCACCATATATTTGGAAAGTGTAGATGCTTGACAAAGAGATCTCAGTGAGACTAGCCTTGATAAATACAAGTTGAAATATTAAACAAAATAGCAGTGAGATTTGAGCTGTTAGGTGGATTTATTCAGAGACACTTCTACCATCTAGCTACAAGGTGCATAGTACACACCCATCAGCTCCATTTCAAAATCAGTTCATGAGCCTTTTGTCCCCGACCCCTCGCCTATGTATGGGGTCGTAATAACAGGTTTATGATCACTGGTTCCATTCACCTTTACCTGGCGGCAGCCCGGTGCAGGCCACCCCCTGGTCCACCCCGTTGATGTAGTAGTGAAGGTCGCCGGTGGCCGAGCGCATCATGCCGATCCTACTGCCCGTGGTCAGAGTGTCCAGGTCACAGCCGTAGTTGTTACGCATAGTGTTGCCGTCCTGCATGATGGCTGTGCCACTGGGGGGGGGGGGGGGGGGGGGTGAGAGAGGGAGTTCAAATGAAACTTGGTTTATTTCATGCACAAGGCAGAGGAAGGTATTCCCTTAGATGCTTCTTAGTGAGATCCATTGTAGCAGATGGATACAACAGCAGGATTCGATAACAGTAGACTGAATCTAATCTATGTTTCAAAATCATTCATTTAGAATGGTCAAGCACTGAAACAGACACAAAACAGACCCCCCCCCCCCCTTACCTAAGCATCCAAGTATCGTAGTCTATATCCGTCATGGTGTTGGGAAACTCCAGCTCTTCTGGCCTGATCGCAGTCACACCTGGATAGAACACACACACGGACAAACATGTATCACTCCACTGCTGTGTGTGTGGATAGGGCTGTGTGAGAAGGTCGAGAGGGGTAAAATAGAAACGTCTTACCTGCCATTATCTTACCTGCTTCTATTGACCCCGACCAACGGTCCACCATCTTCTGAATGACTATCTCAAACAGCTCTCCGTCTCGAAGGCACCTGACAACGGACAACACACAGTCAGGACACACACAAACACATGATGTGTGTGTGGACCTTCTGACCTGCGTGCGTGCGTGCGTGTGTGTGTGTGTGTCACACTGACCTGTTAGAGATGACGATGGCGTCGTTGAACTCGGATCGACAGTTCTGTCTGAGGGCGGTGCGACCCCCGTTGGTGATTACCGCGTTAGTGCCGTGCAGCTGGTGGAAGCGCAGGTCGTTGGCACCGTTGCCCCCGGCAACCGAGCATGGGCTGCTGGGCGACATGACGGTGGGGCCCTCCGAGCTGTCCTCAGGGAGAGGGGGGAGGTCTGCTAGAGAGGGGAGAAACGGTTGAGGATGGTTGTTGAGGCAAAGCTAGTTGGATGAGGATATTCACATACCATCTACAGATACATTCCATGTCTTCAGTATATAACGTGGTTCCAAAACCTTTCTGATCTGACGCCCTAGAAACTTCTGGAATCGTCTTAGGAACCTTTAACAACCCTTCTCTATCCCCCCCTCGCTCACCCACGTCGTCCATGATGGTGGCCTGTGCGGCCTGGCCGTAGAGGTCCACCACGGCGTAGATGCTGGGTGGGACGTTCCACGCCGCCGGGCCCTGTGCCACCCCATTCACAAAGAAGTGGAGGCTCCCATCCTCCTTACGCACTACGCCCACTGTGTCCCCCGCCTGGAAAAAGAGACAGAGACGACAGTGGTCAGAGAGAAAGAGATGAAGCACACAGCAACATGTGATAAGTACGATAGCATGCAAGTGTTGATAGTGACAGAGAAGGAGTGAAAGACAGCGCAGGAACAGGACAGAGCGAGAGGGTGGGAAATGGAGAAATAGAGAGGGGGGAGAGTAGAGTTGAATAATCTAAGGATGACTGTAAAGTATGTCTCCCACTCACTTTGAGTCGGTCCAGGTTGTGTCCGTACTCGTCCAGGATGGTGGTTCCGTTGTGCATCACCCCGTTTCCTGTCATCATCCAAGTCCCTGGGACACAAAACCAGAACATCAGACAACCTACAACAAAACATCAGTCAACCTGCAGTACCAGTCAAAAGTTTGGACACACCTACTCATTACAATGTTTGCCTTTATTTTTACTATTTTCTACATTGTAGAATAATAGTGAAGAAATCATTACTATGAAATAACACATATGGAATCAGGTAGTAAAAAAGTGTTAAACAAATCCAATTACATTCTGTATGAGATTCTTCAAAGTAGCCACACTTTGCCGTGACAGCTTTGCACACTCTTGGCATTCTCTCAACCAGCGTCATGAGGTAGTCACCTGGAATGCATTTCAATTAACAGGTGTGCCTTGTTAAAAGTACATTTGTGGAATTTCTTTCCTTCTTAATGCGTTTGAGCTAATCAGTTGTGGTATACAGAAGATAGCCCTGTGGTAAAAGACCAAGTCCATATTATGTCAAGAACAGCTCAAATAAGCAAAGAGAAACGACAGTCCATCATTACTTTAAGACATGAAGGTCAGTCAATACAGAACATGTCAAGAACTTTGAACGTTTCTTTAAGTGCAGTCGGAAAAACCATCAAGTGTTATGATGAAACTCATGAGGATTGCCACAGGAACAGAAGACCCAGAGTTACCTCTGCAGCAGAGGATAAGTTCATTAGAGAGTGACCAGCCTCAGAAATTGCAGCCCAAATAAATGCATCACAGAGTTCAAGTAACAGATATCTCAACATCAACTGTTCAGAGGAGACTGCGTGGGTAAGGCCTTCATGGTCGAATTGCTGCAAATAAACCACGACTAAAGGACACCAATAAGAAGAGACTTGCTTGGGCCAATAAATATGAGCAATGAACATTAGACCTGTGGAAATCTGTCCTTTAGTCTAATGAGTCCAAGTTTGAGATTTTTGGTTCCAACCGCCGAGTGTTTGTGAGATGCAAAGTAGGTGAACAGATGATCTCCCCATGTGTCGTTCCCACTGTGAAGCATGGAGAAGGTGTGACGGTGCTTTGCTGGTGACACGGTCTGTGATTCATTTAGAATTCAAGGCACACTTAACCAGCATGGCTCCCACAGCATTCTGCAGCGATACGCCATCCCATCTGGTTTGCCATTTGTTTTTCAACAGGACAATGACCCAAAACACACCTCCAGGCTGCGTAAGGGCCATTTGACCAAGAAGGAGAGTGATGGAGTGCTGCATCAGATGACCAGAATCCCCCGACCTCAACCAATTTGAGATGGTTTGGGATTAGTTGGACCGCAGAGTGAAGAAAAAGCAGCCAACAAGTGGACAGCATATGTGGGAACTACTACAAGACTGTTGGAAAAGCATTCCAGGTGAAGCTGGTTCACAGAATGCCAAGAGTGTGCAAAGCTGTCATCAAGGCAAAGGGTGGCTACTTTGAAGAATCAAAAATATTTTGATTTAACACTTTTTTGGTTACTACATGATTCCATGTGTTATTTCATAGTTTTGATGTCTTCACTATTATTCTACAATTTAGAAAATAGTACAAATAAACCCTTGAACGACTGTACAAACAACACATCAGTCAACTTTCAACAAAACCAGTACATCAGTCAAACTACAACAGAATCATCAAATCAGTCAATCCACAGCCCTTTCCAAACATGGTTTGAGTATGGAAAATTAGATGAATCAAGCCCCCATCCTCTAATCCTGGGAGGATTAGAAGGGTGTGAGTTGGAAACTCAACCTAGCCTAAAAGAAGGCTAGTTGGGCCTACTAGTGTATTGCTTTCAGATCTACAAGTAACCCTGCTAGGGGGGCAGGGGTAAGAGGTTGGTATTACCTGATTGGTTGGTATTACCTGAGCGCAGGTTGGTCATGGTGGAGGGCAGCTGCAGGTAGGCGGGGTTGTGCGTGGTCACGCCGATCTCGATAGAGCCCGCCCATTTGTCCACCATCTTGTCGATGCGTACCTGGAACACCTCGTTGGAGCGCAGCGGGCGGCCGCTCAAGACCACGCCGTGATTGAAGTCGTCCGTAGCACTGCCCGAGGAGAAATACACACAATTAAATGTATCTATAATATACTGTACATTATAAACTGGGTGGTTCAAGCCCTGAATGCTGATTGGCTGAAAGCAGTGGTATATCAGACCGTATGCCATGGATATGACAAAACATTGGTAACCAGTTTATAATAGCAATAAGGCACCTCAGGGTTTTGTGTTATATGGCCGATATACCACGGTACACCTTGCGTTGTGCCTAAGAACAGCCCTTAGGCGTGGTATTTGGCCATATACCACACCCCCTCGTGCCTTATTGCATAAATATACTAGGACCATGGTTACAATACATACTGAGGGCGAAGCGCCGTCCTGCCCTCGCTGATGATGGCTGCCTTTTGGCCACAGTTGGAGTGGAAGAGGAGGCGGTCGGGAGCGTCGGGGTCCGGCGTGAGGGAGAGGGCGGGCCGGGGGCGACCAACGTCTGGCGACAGAGCCCGCATGATGGCGTTGTTGCGGCGGAGGCGGTCGCTGTGGTTGTGATTGTGGACGATGGTCACCTTGACCGCCATGCCGTAGAGGTCGACCACGCCGTAGACCACGGCGGGTGTCTGGGCCGCTGCCACGCCTAGGGGGCAGGGTCAGAGGTCAAATTGAGGTTATGGACGACTTGGATGAAATATGGTAATGATTTGCAATTGTACATGTTTCTCGAACTGACATTGATATTTATACATTGTGAGGGGCAAAACTCCTCTGCATGACAATTACGTAAACAGTCCATCAAAAGACAGCAAGAATGTAAAACATAGCAAGCATTAACGATGTGCCTCTTAATAAATAATATACTCCATGCATTTTTGCGGCATTTTCAGTATTGCCATATTAATTGCAGCATCATGGTTTGCCTGTCCTTCACACTGCAAGGTTAATAACAGCTGGTGCACAAAATCTAAGGAAGTCTCTACATTTTTCCTGAAGTAGAGTATCTTATGATAAGCTGTATACCACACTATTTGCCAAGAGAGTTTTCATCTGTACTTCTCGTGGCTGTTTATTTACCACCACAGACGGATGCTGGCACTAAGACTGCACTCAGTCAGCTGTATAAGGAACTAAGCAAACAGGAAACCCCACCCAGAGGCGGCACTCCTAGTGGCCGGGGACTTTAATGCAGGGAAACTTAAATCCATTTACTTAACTTCTATCAACATGTTAAATGCGCAACCAGAGGGAAAAAAATGTCTAGATCACCTGTACTCCACACAGAGACGCATACACAGATCGCCCTCCATTTGGTAAATCTAATCACAATTCTATCCTCCTGATTCCTGCTTACAAGCTAAAATTAAAGCAGGAAGCACCAGTGACTCGGCCTATAAAAAAAGTGGTCAGATGAAGCAGATGCTAAACTACAGGACTGTTTTGCTAGCACAGACTTGAACATCTTCTGGGATTCCTCCGATGCCGTTGAGGAGTACACCACATCAGTCACTGGCTTTATCAATATGTGCATCGAGGACGTTGTCCCCACAGTGACTGTACGTACATACCCCAACCAGAAGCCATGGATTACAGGCAACATCCGCACTGAGCTAAAGGGTAGAGCTGCCGCTTTCAAGGTCCGGGACTCTAACCTGGAAGCTTATAAGAAATCCTGCTATGCCCTCCGACAAACCATCAAACAGGCAAAGCCCCAATACAGGGCTAAGATCGAATTGTACTACACCGGCGCCGACGCTCGTCTTATGTGGCAGGGCTTGCAAACTATTAGACTACAAAGGGAAGCACAGCCGCAAGCTGCCCAGTGATACGAGCCTACCAGACGAGCTAAATCACTTCTACGCTCGCGTCAAGGCAAGCAACACTGAGGCATGCATGAGAGCATCAGCTGTTCCGGACGACTGTGTGATCACGCTCGCCGTAGCCGACGTGAGTAATACCTTTAAACAGGTCAACATTCACAAGGCCGCAGGGCTTGACGGATTACCAGGACATGCGCTCCGGGCATGTGCTGACAAACTGGCAGGTGTCTTCACTGACATTTTCAACATGTCCCTGATTGAGTCTGTAATACCAAACATGTTTCAAGCACACCACCATAGTCCCTGTGCCCAAGAACACTAAGGTGACCTGCCTAAATGACTACAGACCCGTAGCACTCACATCCATAGCCATGAAGTGCTTTGAAAGGCTGGTCATGGCTCACATTAACACCATTATCCCAGAAACCCTAGACCCACTCCAATTTGCATACCGCCCAAACAGAGCCATAGATGATGCAATCTCTATTGCACTCCACACTGCCCTTTCCCACCTGGACAAAAGGAACAACTACGTGAGAATGCTATTCATTGACTACAGCTCAGTGTTCAACAACATAGTGCCGGATGCTCCTGGCGTGTCACTCTCACCTTGGTCGATGCCATTGATGTAGAAGTGAAGAGCTCCGCTGGCCTTGTGCATCAAGCCTATGTGATCCCCCTCCTGGAATGGAAGTCAGAGTACCATAGTTAAGATGTTAGGGATGTGTGTGTGTGTGTGTGTGTGTGTGTGTGTGTGTGTGTGTGTGTGTGTGTGTGTGTGTGTGTGAGAGAGTCACTGACCTGCAGTTCATCCAGGCTGAATTCACAGTACTCCCGACGGGTTCCCTTGCCGTTAGTCAGGATCCCACAGCCACTCATCATGATTGTACCTGGAAGAGCAAGAGAGAACACACACAGCAAGATGTAGCCTTGTACTTTGCAAAGAACAAGATTGAACAGTCCCTCCAGGATTTCGCTGGGATTTACTTGTGATATTTGCAGGCAAACCAAATCTTTTTTCAGCGGCAATTCTGACATTTTGCATGGCAATATGCAATGACTGTCAATTTTCTTGCGAAAATGCGCTGACGAAGGAAATGGTTCGTGGACGTGTTGCTTGATTGAACCATATTATGCGGTAAATGTGTGGTGATGGGTTGAAAATGCAAGCCTTCTTTTTGTACTGCGTTGATGGGTCAGTTTTATGTGATAATATTGCAATGATTTGACTGTTTTATAGCAAAAATAGTGCAGTGATTGGTCAAGTTTGCAAGCCCTCGCATAACATGTGGGAAATTGTTGATTTTGCAAAAAAAATAAATTGTGATGCAGAATCCTGGAGGGATTGATCGAACATGCGTGCAGTTTGTTGTGGAATGAATAGATCTAGTTGTATATTGGGTTAGAGAAACACTACGCTAGTGTGTATATGTATGTGTTACGTACCTGACCGCAGATTTGTCATTGTGGCTGGATAGTCCAAGTTGTTGGGGTTGTGTGTTGTCACGCCGATCTCGATCGACCCCGACCACTTGTCCACCAGCTTATCTATGCGGATCTGTGGCACAACAGAAACCAGGGGCGCATTCAGAAACTAGAAGCGCAAAAGGTTTCGCAACGGAAACAAGCATTTCTTATTGGAGAAGTTCAGGCAGTCCTTTCCCTGCTTTGGTCTATTTGGTTTCTAGTGAATTCTCTCTCTCTTTTAGAATATAGAAACACTTACTATTTTTCTATTATTAATCTCAAGCTGCAGTCCAATGGAAATGTTATAATCTATTCATTCACAGTTTGTGGCTGTAACATATGAATATTCGGTAACACTTTACTTGACACCCAGTGTCAACACGATATGACACAGTCATAACCATGTCATAACAACTGATAACCTATCATATGGTCATAACACTCATGACCTATATATTTAATCCTGTTTTATGGCTGGTTATGACATCTACACCACATAAGTGTCAAAATCCACATTTATTCAAATGTATTTTTTCCCCTGCCAGTTTTATTGCTTCTTTAAAATCAGAACAGTTTTCAGCTATGCTAACATAATTGCAAAAGGGTTTTCGAATGATCAATTAGCCTTTTAAAATTACAAACTTGGATTAGCTAACAACGTGCCATTGGAACACAAGAGTGATGGTTGCTGATAATGGGCCTCTGTACGTCTACGAAGATATCCATTAAAAAAAAACTAAAATAAATCAGCCATTTCCAGCTACAATAGTAATTTACAACATTAACAGTCTACGCTATTTCTGATCAATTTCATGTTATTTTAATGGACAAGTTTATTGTTGCTTTTCTTTCAAAAACAAGGACATTTCTAAGTGACCCCAAACTTTTGAACGGTGGTGTATGTCAAAAACAGGTCTAAATATGTGTCATGACAGTGTTATGATCATATTATGACAGGTTATGTCAAGTTAGGTCAGCTGTTATGACTGACAAGTAAAGTTAACGAATATTCATTGGCTAATCTGAAAGATTCAGCTCTACCATATGGAGATTAGAGGATTAGCTTCAAACTCTGACACGTCAATTTCAATGGTGATATTTACTTGACCCCTCCGTCATTAGAGGTCATGAAAATTAACATAACCAGTTATGACAGCTGGTGTCAGTAATGACAGCTGTTATATTATTACTTTGACAGCTGTTATGTCATTACTATGACAGTGGTGTGTAGGCTATTTCTTATGAGCATTCAAATTAAGAATTACCAGACAAATGTTATTAAACACCTTGATCTAAGCCCCTCGTTTCAACCCCTTCCTAGAATTCATATATCTCAGTATCGGAGCCAATGATTGGCCGCACCTCAAACATCTCGTTGTGTCGAAGCGGCCGGTTGGTCATGACCACGCCGTTGTTGAATTCGTCTAGCGGCCGCCGCCTTTCCGCCGTCTTGTTGTTGTTGCTCAGCTTGATCAGTGTGCCGCACTTCTCGTGGAACAGCAGCGCATCATTGGTCAGCATCCCGCCCGTCACGGCCCCGAGTCTCGCCCCTCCGCCGCCTGCAGGGCTGTTACTGACGCTTCCAGTATTGCCGGTCCCGCCACCGCTGTCACTACTGTTACCGTTAATGGATCCCCCTCCGCTGCTGCTCCCCCTGTCCCCTCTACTTCCTGTTCCTGAGTCTGTCCCTGTTCCACCTACCCCCAGGTCTCCCCCTCCATTGTCCTCAGAGCGGTAAAGGGATACAATGGCATTGTTTAACACGTCGAAGAGCTGGTGCTCCGTCAGACCTATAGGGGAGGGAGAGAAAGATGGAGAGACTGTTACATTTGGTCAATGGTGCAACTGAGATTGGGGTAGAGGTTTTGATTTTCTTACCCGTCTCAGGCTCTAGGTTGTTGGGAAACTTGTCAGGTCGGTTATGAGTAGGAGGGAGCTCAGGCACTGAGACAAAGCAGGAATGAGAAGACAAAACAAAAGAGTGAAGAGTCTTTCCCTCATTACTACACCCTTTCACACAATGACACAACAAACCCTCCATTTCAATAGATAAACAAAAACATCAACAACTCCTACCTTCCTCTAACGTTCCGTTTGTCGCCGCGGCCAGGTTCACCGCTGACGTCAGACCCCCAAACTCCCCCTCCCTGACCCCGCACACCACCACCTCTTCGTCTTCCTGCTCATGCTCCTCCACCGTCTCCCTCTCCGTGTCTCTCTCCGCCAAGGACGGCGGCTCGCAGCTCATCACCGTCACTTGCGTACACTTGCCATAGAGGTCCACCACCGCCCAGAGGCCCGTCGGGAGACCACTGGCAGCCGCGCCACAGTCCTGCCCGTTGACCCACAGGTGGAGCTCGCCGTGGGCGCTCCGCTGTACAGTAGAACAGAAATAAGAAAAGTGATAATTTGTCGATTTTTTTGCCTAGCCCATCTAAACCTCTCACTTGTCCTTGTTTTTGAAAGAAAAGAGACAGGGTCAGCCATGAAGCAGCGCCCCTGGATGGAGAGAATTGTAGAGATTATTACCAATTTAGTGCCTGGCCCGGGGCTTGAACCGGCAACCTTCCGGCCACTAGTCTGCCATGTTAACCCACTAGGCTACCTACCTGTATGCCCACACGGTCGCCCTCTGACAGCTGGTCCAGGTCTCGGCCGTACTCCTCGAGGACGGAGCGGCCGTCACATAGCACCGAGCAGCCAGACACGATCCAGGAGCCTCCCTTCAGACCCGTAGCGCTGCTGGGGAAGTCGAGACCAGCCGGGTCCAGAGAAGTCACACCGATCTCTATGGAACCGCTCCAAGAGTTCACCTGTAGCAGGAAGAGAAGGGTATGTTTATCTACATTTATCTATTCATTTCTGTCCATTTCTACATTGTCAGTTATGTTCAATACATTGTATACCTTCGTAAGCCTACACGTCATTCCAAATGAGTTCATTTACTTTTTTCCTCTGTTAGACGGGTTGGTTGTTTAGCAACAAAAGCATTGGGTGCGCAACTATGGGGCAAAACAGACACGGTAAGCTTAGACTGACGACATGCAAACTATAGTCTCCAAATGTTTATTGAAAACAAATACATTGCACAATGAGCACTTGTCTCAAATACATTGTTACAGTTGTTGGATAGCTAGCGAATTTGCCATATTAGCACAGACATGACAGTCAAAACAAGACATGGTATCAATAACAAGACACAACAAGCTGAAACGTTGCCACCTATGATTCCCCACATGGCAGCTTCTTGTCATTGCTGCTAGCTATCTGACCGTTCAGAATCATAACGCACGTCCTCCGGCCACATCACCATCCCTTCTGTTCGGTCTATCTTTTCATTTATCGAGTCCTATTTAGACATTTATTTACACTTTATCTATTAAAAGTCAACTCCTGATAAGGGCACATTCTGTGAACAACAAAGTCACATTTGACTTGAAGACCTGACCAAGAATCAAAATGAGTCGGTCAATTCAAGTCAGTCAAAGCGTCGCAGTAAAATGTTAGACCAACAGGAGAAGCCAGGTCAGCGAGTACAAGAGGTTGAGCTGGGTTAAAACAAGGAGTCAATACTATACTGCAAACTGAGCCAGAGGATTCATATCTAAAAAGGGGTTTTACAGGGCTGTGTGTCATGTCTGTTAGCTAGGTGTTCAGATTTAAGATGCCGGAATGCCAGATCTTGTGATTTTTGTTTCACAGTATTATATGATGTATAGGCCAAAACTCTTGTCATTGGATGCCCTTGGAAAGTGTGATTGATCACGAGTTGTGTATCAATTTCATTCATTGAACACACAGAGTGGAACTGCACACTCAAATGTCTCATTTGAGGAAACATTAAACATACAATTCAAATGTGTCAAAAAGAGCAGTTTTTAAACCACTATAGACTCTTCTCACCATGCCCATCTTTTACTCGTACCTCCCCATCCATCTGCTCGGTCTTTCAAACCATTTTTGAAACGCTCTCACCATCTGTCTGTCTTGTTTCTCTCTCACCATCTCTCGCCTGCCTGTCCCCCAGTTGTTTAGGGTTAGGTGCTAGGGCTAGGCTATGTAAGAGAGTTACAACAGCCCAGGGATAGGAGTTACAGATCTGGACTAGAGGTCGACCGATTAATCGGGGCCGATTTCAAGTTTTCATAACAATCGGATATCGGTATTTTTGGGCGCCGATTTGCCGTTTATTTTTTATACCTTTATTTAATCTTTATTTAACTAGGAAAGTCAGTTAAGAACACATTCTTATTTTCAATGACGGCCTAGGAACGAGGCAGAACAACAGTTTTTTAACCTTGTCACCTCGGGGGATCCAATTTTGCAACCTTACAGTTAACTAGTCCAATGCTCTAACACCTGATTACATTGCACTCCACGAGGAGCCTGCCTGTTGGCGAATGCAGTAAGCTAAGGTAAGTTGCTAGCTAGCATTAAACTTATCTTATAAAAAACAATCAATCAATGACTGTCATTGCTCCAATGTGTACTTAACCATAAACATCAATGCCTTTCTTAAAATCAATACACAAGTATATATTTTTAAACCTGCATATTTGGCTAATAGAAATCCAGGTTAGCAGGCAATATTAACCAGGTGAAATTGTGTCATTTCTCTTGCGTTCATTGCATGCAGAGTCAGGGTATATGCAACAGTTTGGGCCGCCTGGCTCTTTGCGAACTAATTTGCCAGAAATTTATGTAATTATGACAACATTGAAGGTTGTGCAATGTAACAGGAATATTTAGACTCATGGATGCCACCCGTTAGATAAAATACGGAACGGAATAAACGTTTTGTTTTCGAGGTGATAGTTTCCGGATTAGTCAAAGGTATATGGTTTAGAGAGAAATAGTCGACGCGTTATAATTCCTGTAATAACTTGCGGGCTGAATTTGAAAGGGGTTCCTTCGTTATTTTACCGTTCATGTCTTCCATAGAGAATGTCTTGATCTACTTCAAATAAGGTCTGTGTTTCGTGCAGGCTTAAACCACCTCGACGTTTTGATACCCGTGTAAATCTCACTAGGATAAGGTAACGTTTGTCAACATATTTTCATAAATCCACTCTACAATTTTTTTTTTTTTATCTTCGCTTATATTTAGCCAATATTGATCAGTTACCTTGTCCTATGGATATCTACACAGTTATAAAATTGGCACGGTGATGTAAGCCTACACGAAACAGACCTTATTTTAAGTGAATCTAAAAATATCCTATGCAATAAATGAAGGAACCGCTTTTCAGATTTTGCTAGGTGTCATGGGAATTATGACTCGCACTTTGGTTGTCAATTCTTAACATGCCCATTATTAAAATAGGATTTCCTGCATATAGAAATTAAGGTTTTTGTTTTCAACATTCATCACAGGTAACTTAAACTCTATTTTTATTCAAACAGTTGAGTATTTGTCTCCTAAGCAGACTCTTCAGTATCATTGTCACTTCAGAGCTGTGTGCGTGTGTGTATTTATGTATTATATTAAGTTAAAATAAAAGTGTTCATTGTTCATTCAGTATTGTTGCAATTGTCATTATTACAAAAATGTGTGTGTGTGTATGATATATATATATATATATTTTTTTTTTAATAAATCGTCCGATTAATCGGTATCGGCTTTTGTTGTCCTCCAATAATCGGTATCGATATTGAAAAATCATAATCGGTCGACCTCTAATCTGGACTAGGCCTAAGACTGGATATGCCTGATCGTGTGGAAAGCGTTGAATTAGGAATTTGAATACTAGAATGGACATGAACCTTCTTGTGATGGTATACTCTGAGTCCATATTCACGTAGTAAGGAATTCCCATTGACCATACACACAAAGTTAGGAAAACATTATTTCCTATTGACCCCCAATGTAAAGGAGCCAACTTTGTTGTTGATTATTTGTTATACAGAAATAACAAAACATGCACAAAAAGCTGCTGTGTTTAATTCTTTATTTTATTTCACCTTTATTTAACCAGGTAAGCTAGTTGAGAACAAGTTCTCATTTACAACTGCGACCTGTCCAAGATAAAGCAAAGCAGTGCGACACAAACAACAACACAGAATTACACATGGAATAAACATGCGTACAGTCAATAACATAATAGAAAAAAAAGAAAGTCTATATACAGTGTGTGCAAATGGCGTGAGGAGGTAAGGCAATAAATAGGCCATAGTAGCGAAGTAATTACAATTTAACAAATTAACACTGGAGTGATAGATGAGCAGATGGTGATGTGCAAGTAGAAATACTGGTGTGCAAAAGAGCAGAAAAGTAAACAAAAAAAATATGGGGATGAGGTAGGTAGATTGGGTGGGCTATTTATCCCCTCTCTCCACTGTGATTCTCTGCCTCTAACCCTAATACAGGGGCTGAGTCACTGGCGCTCTTCCATGCCGTCCCTAGGAGGGGTGCATCACTTGAGTGGGTTGAGTCACTGACGTGGTCTTCCTGTCTGGGTTGGCGCCCCCTCTTGGGTTGTACCGTGGCGGAGATCTTTGTGGGCAATACTCGGCCATGTCTCAGGGTGGTAAGTTTGTGGTTGAAGATATCTCTAGTGGTGTGGGGGCTGTCCTTTGGTAAAGTGGGTGGGGTTATATCCTGCCTGTTTGGCCCTGTAGTATCGCATCGGATGGGGCTACAGTGTCTCCTGACGCCTCCCGTCTCAGCCTCCAGTATTTATGCTGCAGTAGTTTGTGTCGGGGGGCTAGGGTCAGTCTGTTATATCTGGAGTATTTCTCCTGTCTTATCCGGTGTCCTGTGTGAATTTAAGTATGCTCTCTCCCTAGGACCATGCCTCAGGACTACCTGTCATGATGACTCCTTGTTGTCCCCAGTCCACCTGGCCGTGCTGCTGCTCCAGTTTCAACTGTTCTGCCTGCGGCTATGGAACCCTGGCCTGTTCACTGCAATTACTATTATTTGACCATGCTGGTCATTTATGAACATTTGAACATCTTGGCCATGTTCTGTTATAATCTCCACCCAGCACAGCCAGAAGAGGACTGGCCACCCCTCATAGCCTGGTTCCTCTAGGTTTCTTCCTAGGTTTTGGCCTTTCTAGGGAGTTTTTCCTGGCCACCGTGCTTCTACACCTGTATTGCTTGCTGTTTGGGGTTTTAGGCTGGGTTTCTGTACAGCACTTTGATATCAGCTGATGTAAGAAGGGCTATATAAATACATTTGATTTGAAATTTGATTTACAGATGGGCTATGTACAGCTGCAGCGATCGGTTAGCTGCTCAGATAGCTGATGTTTAAAGTTAGTGAGGGAAATACAAGTCACCAGCTTCAGCGATTTTTGCAATTCGTTCCAGTCATTGGCAGCAGAGAACTGGAAAGAAAGGCAGCCAAAGGAGGTGTTGGCTTTGGAGATAACCAGTGAGATATACCTTCTGGAGCGCGTGCTACGGGTGGGTGTTGTTATCGTGACCAGTGAGCTGAGATAAGGCAGAGCTTTACCTAGCAGAGACTTACAGATGAAATGTACATGTAACCAGGTGAAAAATCCCGAACTACGGATTGTAATGCTCCCACGTAGGGAAATAGAGCCTGCGACAAGAGCCCTGTGGCTTCAGGCGTGGGAAATGTGGGGACCCGGTGTCCAAGTAGGCTACAAAACCATCTTTATCCCTCTCTAACACAGCTACAATGTAGCTATGTTTGTGGAAAACATTTCAACCCAGGTAAGACATTAAACTTGTTTAGTATAGTCTGTAAGTCCACTCACTACTTGTAGCTGTTTATAGTCCGTTTGTTTGCACTGTAGGTCTTGGCTAGCTAGTTACTCGCATGGATGCTAACACCATCATGAAAAGGGGCATGCGGGAAGCCCTACAAGACCGCTTGGGAGCAGGCAATGTTTTAAGTCATCTTTAGACATGTTGTACTTAAAGAAACTTTGACAAGAATATTGCATTTGAAAAAAGGTACTCGTTTTTGCTGTGAGTCAATGGGGTAACCTAGGTAATCACAGGTTATTTTCCCCACAGTTGGGAAGGGTAGAAACATTCTATATAATACTGACTGGGACTATAAAAGGTCAACCATTGGTGAGGGAGTTGGTCAACCATTGTTTGCCAGTGCTGTAATAATGTCCATTTATCATTTTGAAGAACTTACACTACATGACCAAAAGTATGTGGACACTTGCGCTTTGAACATCTAATTCCAAAATCATAGCCTTTAATATAGAGTTGGTCTGCCCATTTGCAACTACACTACCGGTCAAAAGTTTTAGAACACCTACTAATTCAAGGCTTTCTTTATTTTTTACTATTTTCTACATTGTAGAATAATAGTGAAGATATCAAAACTATGAAATAACACGTACGGAATCATGTTGTAACTAAGGTGTTAAACAAATCCAAATATATTTTATATTTGAGATTCTTCAGAATAGCCTTTGCCTTGATGACAGCTTTGCACACTCTTGGCAATCTCTCAACCAGCTTCATGAGGTAGTCACCTGGAATGCATTTCAATTAAAAGGTGTGCCTTGTTAAAAAGTTAATTTGTGGAATTTCTTTCCTTCTTAATGAGTTTGAGTAAATCAGTTGTGCTGTGATAAGGTAGCGGTGGTGAACAGAAGATAGCCCTATTTGGTAAAGGACCAAGTCCATATTATGGCAACAACAGCTCAAATAAGCAAAGATAAATGACAGTCCATCATTACTTTAAGACATGAAGGTCAGTCAATACGGAAAATGTCAAGAACTTTGAACGTTTCTTCAAGTGCAGTCTCATGAGGACTGCCACAGGAAAGGAAGACCCAGAGTTACCTCTGCTGCAGAGGATAAGTTCATTAGAATTACCAGCCTCACTTCGCGTCTGAGCCGTTGTCGCTCCTAGAAGTATCTGACAGACACACTACACACTCTCTGACAGACACACTACAAAGACAGCAATCGGTGGAGTTAGGCAGGCACATACTACTGTCCCACATATACTCTACTGTCAACATTACCAACACCATAATATTCCACTTAGAGCAAACTGATGGGTCGTTCTACCTCAAAACACGAGAGGGTTGACATTCACCATCTGATTGTAACCAACGATTTCAGAACAAACAGATACTAGCATTCCTGCAAAATGATTTTGTTGAATATAATTTGAGCTGATAAATTAAACTAATTGATTAAATTAATTGATTGCACCCAAATTGGCCATTTTAAATTTATAGAATTCATATAATATTCAATAAATATAGTATCTAACATCCGATTTTAACTTTTTTTTCTAACATGATGAATACAAAGAAAGTCAAAAGCCACCCACGGACCCCCCACACCAACAACGAGTATATGGCATCAGTTCCGTTTGAACAGTACGGAGCTGCGGCTGGGAAGATTGTTTCTTCATCCTATTCATTGTATTCTCAGTGAATTTGAAAAATGTTTTCCTGTTCAGTGAAACTAGTTGGGTTTATGTCCCATCCTACATCCTGATATTACCAAGTTCTGACCACTAGATAGTGCGTTTCCTACTATTAGGTGATAATTGTTTTAAAGAACCCCCCCAAATTGTTAAAGGGATAGTTCACCCAACTTAATTTGTGGTTTTCTTACACTGTAAGCTGTCAATGTACCAGGTATGACAGCAACCCATGCTTTGATTTTGTTTACCTGATGACTGTTTCAAATGCTAACTTTTTAGCATGTGTGTCAGAAATCCAGTGCAAGTTAATGGTACCTATATTAGGCATTTTCACGCACGTCTAAATCATTCTAAAGAATCTAAAATTTGATTTTGCAACTCAATGGTGTTACTTATAAAAAAGTACCAGTCAAAAGTATGGACACCTACTCATTCAATGGTTTTTCATTATTGTCTACATTTTAGAATAATAGTGAAGACTATCAAGACTAACCCTAACCCATGAAATAACATGTGGAAGCATGTAGTAACCCCCAAAAAAGTGTTAAACAAATCTAAATATATTTGAGATTCTTAAAAGTAGCCACACTTTGCCTTGATGACAGCTTTGCACTCTCTCAACCAGCTTCATGAGGTAGTCACCTGGAATACATTTCAATTAACAGGTGTGCCTTGTTAAAAGTTCATTTGTGGAATTTCTTTCCTTCTTAATGTGTTTGAGCCAATCAGTTGTGTGGTGACAAGGTAGGGGTGGTATACAGTAAAAGTCCATATTACGGCAAGAACAGCTCAAATAAGCAAAGAGAAATGAAAGTCCATCATTACTTTAAGACATGAAGGTCAGTCAATACAGAACATTTCAAGAACTTTGAATGTTTCTTCAAGTGCAGTAGCAAAAACCATCAAGCGCTATGATGAAACTGTCTCTCAAGAGGACCACCACAGGAAAGGAAAGGAAGACCCAGAGTCACCTCTGCTGCAGAGGATAAATGCATTAGAGTTACCAGCCCAAATAAATGCTATAGAGTTCAAGTAACAGACACATCTCAACCTCAACTGTTCAGAGGTGACTACGTGAATCAGGCCTTCGGGGTCAAATTGCTGCAAATAAACCACTACTAAAGGACACCAATAAGAAGAATAGACTTGCTTGGGCCAAGAAACACAAGCAATGGACATTAGACCGGTGGAAATCTGTCCTTTGGTCTGCAGTCCAAATTTGAGATTTTTGGTTCCAACCGCCGTGTCTTTGTGAGACGCAGAGCAGGTGAGCGGATGATCTCCGCATGTGTGGTTCCCACCGTGAAGCATGGAGGTGTGATTCTATTCTACTGTATCTTAGTCTATGCCGCTCTGACATAGCTCGTCCATATATTTATACAATTCTTAATTCCATTACTTAGATTTGTGTGTATTGTTGTGAAATTGTTACAGTGGGGAGAACAAGTATTTGATACACTGCCAATTTTGAAGGTTTTGTTGGCAGTGTGTTACATAATGAAGACAATTTTAGCCACCAACCTGATGATATACAGTGGGGAGAATTTGATACACTGCCGATTTTCCAGATTTTCCTACTTACAAAGCATGTAGAGGTCTGTAATTTGTATCATAGGTACACTTCAACTGTGAGAGACGGAATCTAAAACAAAAATCCAGAAAATCACATTGTATGATTTTTAAGTAATTAATTTGCATGACATAAGTATTTGGGCTACAGGACAATAGGCAAGCAGCTTGGTGAGAAGGCAACAACTGTTGGCGCAATTATTAGAAAATGGAAGAAGTTCAAGATGACGGTCAATCACCCTCGGTCTGGGGCTCCATGCAAGATCTCACCTCGTGGGGCATCAATGATCATGAGGAAGGTGAGGGATCAGCCCAGAACTACACGACAGGACCTGGTCAATGACCTGAAGAGAGCTGGGACCACAGTCTCAAAGAAAACCATTAGTAACACACTACGCCGTCATGGATTAAATTCCTGCAGCGCACGCAAGGTCCCCCTGCTCAAGCCAGCGCATGTCCAGGCCCGTCTGAAGTTTGCCAATGACCATCTGGATGATCCAGAGGAGGAATGGGAGAAGGTCATGTGGTCTGATGAGACAAAAATAGAGCTTTTTGGTCTAAACTCCACTCGCCGTGTTTGGAGGAAGAAGAAGGATGAGTACAACCCCAAGAACACCATCCCAACTGTGAAGCATGGAGGTGGAAACATCATTCTTTGGGGAGGCTTTTCTGCAAAGGGGACAGGACGACTGCACCGTATTGAGGGGAGGATGGATGGGGCCATGTATCGTGAGATCTTGGCCAACAACCTCCTTCCCTCAGTAAGAGCATTGAAGATGGGTCGTGGCTGGGTCTTCCAGCATGACAACGACCCGAAACACACAGCCAGGGCAACTAAGGAGTGGCTCCGTAAGAAGCATCAAGGTCCTGGAGTGGCCTAGCCAGTCTCCAAACCTGACCCCAATAGAAAATCTTTGGAGGGAGCTGAAAGTCCGTATTGCCCAGCAACAGCCCCGAAACCTGAAGGATCTGGAGAAGGTCTGAATGGAGGAGTGGGCCAAAATCCCTGCTGCAGTGTGTGCAAACCTGGTCAAGAACTACAGGAAACGTATGATCTCTGTAATTGCAAACAAAGGTTTCTGTACCAAATATTAAGTTCTGCTTTTCTGATGTATCAAATACTTATGTCATGCAATAAAATGCAAATTAATTACTTAAAAATCATACAATGTGATTTTCTAGATTTTTGCTTTGACATGCTTTCTAAGTAGGAAAACCTGCAAAATCGGCAGTGTATCAAATACTTGTTCTCCCCACTGTATATATTACTTGTTAGATATTACAGCACTGTTGGAGCTAGAAACACAAGCATTTCGCTACACCCACAATAACATCTGCTAAACATGTGTGCGAACAATAAAATTTGATTTGGGCTTTGCTGGTGACACTGTCAGTGACATATTTAGAATTCAAGGCACACTTAACCATCATGGCTGGCACAGCATTCTGCAGCGATACGCCATCCCATCTGGTTTGCGCTTAGTGGGACTATCATTTTTTTTTTCAACAGGACAACACACCTCCAGGCTATTTGACTAAGAAGGAGAGTGATGGAGTGCTGCATCAGATGACCTGACCTCCACAATCACCCGACCTCAACCCAATTGAGATGGTTTGGGATGAGTCGGACCGCAGAGAAGGAATAGCAGCCAACAAGTGCTCAGCATATGTGGGAACTCCTTCAAGACTGTTGGAAAAACATTCCAGGTGAAGCTGGTTGAGAGAATGCCAAGAGTGTGCAAAGCAGTCATCAAGGCAAAGGGTGGCTACTTTGAAGAACCTCAAATATATTTTGATTTGTTTAACAATTTTTTGGCTACTACATGATTCCCTATGTGATATTTCATAGTTTTGATGTCTTCACTATTATTCTACAATGTAGAAAATAGTAAAAATGAAACCCTTGAATGAGTAGGTGTGTCCAAACGTTCGACTGGTACTGTAGACGATTTGGATATGAAGCGTGAAAATGCATTGCATATATGAATCTACCAGCTTGGTTTTGGTGCATTTGGATAGAACACAAGAGCAAGCTCAACCAATGTGAATTCACTACAAGCATTACTGTAGCAACAATGCCATGTTTGTTGCACTAACATACATATTGATATCCCTCATGCAATTACAGATATGGATCCATGTTCTCACACGGCCATATCTCCATGTTACAATGCTTGTTTACAAAAAACAGACGAAAGACAAGAGGCAACCACCTGCGCTAAATAACAATCTAGCAGGCTCTGAACACCTACGTGTAAGCGTAACTCGGGAAGTGTGGCAGGAGTGTAGTTTCGTCGGATGGAGGCTATATAGCTGTATGGATCTGTGCAAAACTGCTACAGTAAACGTCTCTTTTTATTTTAAGGATTTTTTCTCGCCGATTAAAGATAAGGACCATATGTTCTGGTGCCCTCTATGTGTTCACTGAGCTGTGTGGCACCCCAGTTGGCACCTAGGCATTGGAGGAAACAGTACTAATGCCCTCTGCCAACAACCCACACAGGTTTGAGAGGGACACTGACTGCTGCTATGTTGTTGACACACCACCAGGCCAGCAGACCAGTAATCATGGCAACAGGCCGGCTATCTGCCATTATAATTGGATAACAGGCAAACTAGTTGCTGCGGTCGGCATAGTGATAAGGAGTCTAAATGCTGCACAGGCAGGTAGACCTATAACAGTAACTAACCGTTAGCCTAAGACTACATGATGATAGATTAGGGCTCAAAACAATGTGCATCACATAGAAACTACAGTTATGTTTTTCAGGAATAAGCCTGTGCAGAATAGGGAGAGGTTTTCCCCTAGCAGACCGGTCAGTTGTTTTTGTCAAAATGTGTAAATTATCTGACCAAAGAGCTGTGGTTAGGGGTGAATGCAACTTCTACCTCGAGATGACAATGCACCAACTAGGATAATACTGAGATCTGCTTTGCCCTTTACCCGCCGTCTTTTGCTTATCAAGACCACCGAGAATATATTAAATGGGGTTCTACTCTATGCATCTATGGTCAAGAACACAGTAGTGACATAGGGGCTACCTGACAGATAGGTTAACTTGAATCAACCAGTATGCTTCTCTCGTCTAGATGTCATTAGGTAGACGTCCTCTGACTACTAGCTAGTACTAGCTGGACATGTCACTAACTGAAATGCTGCTGTCAACCAAGTGACTGTGGCTAGCTAGTTGGAGTGCTGCTGTCAAAAATGATCTACCTAGCTAACGTTAGCTCTACCTTGCATGTCAACCAAGCAAACTCATGACTAACGTTAAACGAGCTAAGTTTTCTATTCAACTGAACCCATCTGGCTCGATGTTGGTCGTGGTAATAATAGGCAATTGACTAAACTAGTCTAACTAACTAGTTAACTAGTAGCAAGTCGTTGAAAACTAACTAACGTTAACCTATTGTGTTGACAGCGATGCACCTACTGGTTCGATCAACACACCAAAAAAGCTCGCTAGTACGGCTAACGTTAGCTATAACTTAGATAACTACTGTAGAGCTAGACTTGAAATCGGTAGCAAAGATATGCTAGTTAGCCGTCTAAACTAGCTAACGTAGCTAGCCACCTTCAAAAACATTAACTGGACCACACAAACACCACCCCATGCTAACTCGCTAATTATGTTAAACACTTTCAGTTGTCAATAGGCCATTACAAAAATGTTAGTGCATTTTGGACAGGATATAACTAAACTTATAGCTGTAAATCCCGTACTGCTTGATTGTCATACAGCGCACGCCCAAGCAGCACTGAATAGAAGGTACGAGCACCACTGCGGACAAGAGACCCCGTCCCCACTGGCACTAACGCGTTAGCTGCACTCTCCCCCTTCCGAAAGTGACAGTTCTATTTACCTTCTTGTCAATACGGACGGTGAATACATCACGATCTTTCAGCGGCTCTCTGCTTAGAACCAAACCGTTGTTAAACTCCTGGACTGGTTGGTTCCGCTGAGCGGTTCGGTTCGAATTCGACAGTCCGATTAGCTTTCCGCTACACGGGTGCAGCTCAGCCGCCATCTTCACAGGGGCGGCTTGCTTCGCGACACACGGGTTTGCGACAATATAAAGCTCCGTTTTTTCTTTTGCATGTAACTCGAAATAAACGCCCACTTTTTTTTAAGATGAACGGCATAAGGTCAAGCGAGCAAAATTGCTATATGCAAGTGTGGTAGCGCGCTTTCTCCCCATAATCAATCCAATCAATCAACAGAACATTTATCACTGATTTCCGAGAATGGGCCTTGATTTATATGCATACTTCTACCATAAACCACAACTTAATATAAACGCTTTGAAACCAGGAATTTCCAGTGGTGGAAAAAGTACTACATTTTCATACTTGAGTAAAAGTAAAGGTACCTTAATAGAAAATGACTCAAGTAAAAGTGAAAGTCACCCAGTAAAATACTACTTGAGTAAAGGTCTAAAAGTCTTTGGTTTTAAATATACTTAAGTATCAAAAGTAAATGTAGTTGCTAGAATATACTTAAGTATCAAAGTAAAAGTACAAATAATTACACATTCCTTATATTTTATTTATTATTTATTTATTTACGGATAGCCAGGGTCACACTAACACTCAGACATCATTTAAAGTCTGCCAGATCAGAGGCAGTAGAGATGACCAGGAATGTTCTCTTGATAAGTGTGCGAATTGGCCCATTTTCTGTCCTGCTAAGAATTCAAAATGTACCGAGTACTTTGTATGAAAATGTATGGAGTAAAAAGTATATAATTTTCTTTAGGAATGTAGTGAAGTAAAAGTAATAGTTGTCAAAAATATAAATAGTAAAGTAAAGTACAGATATCCCCCCAAAAATACTTAAGTAGTACTTTAAAGTAGTTTTACTTAAGCGAAAATTGAAAAAAAGTCACGGATCTGTACTTTACACCACTGGGAATTTCAAGCACATAGAACTTACAGTTTCTGGTTCATTCAGCATCCAGACAGGTAGCACTATATAAGGCATGCATTATGCTACGATGATACTGTTAATTAATAATGCATAAATATTAAAATAGAAATCAATCATTGATAGCAGTGCGTGAGTCAGCTGGATATTGCAAATCCAAGTCATTATGATGACTTGACATAAGTATGCCTTGGTCACTGAATGGGACATTATCAGTTGCTGTGTATTGAAATATCACATTATTTTATGGAAATAATTTTGCCCAAAATTGAGCTATGAAGAAAACATTTTTACAGTGAAAGACTCCATTATATAGTACCACAGTATGAGTCATATTACCTATAAAACATAGCGGTCAAACAAGGAAATAGATCCAATCATTATTCTAATAGGGGATTTTAGAAACACTTAAAATAAGAGCTGTGTTTCGTGTAAGCTTACCCTGGTGTGACGTTTTGATAACCATGTAAATCTTTCTAGGACAAGGTGACTTTCGTATTTACCCCCCAAAATGTAATGCTAATTAGCTGCTAATGTGGCTATCATAAAGAACTACAAATGCCATGAGGACCTGAACGAGACTGCTGAAACGAGGCAAAAGTAAGCATCTCTGCAGTAGCTATCTAATGTTAGCTACATGTAGTAATAAATAAATTTGCTACATTTCATTAAATTGACAATTCTGTGAACTGTCTTGGGAAAGTTTTCAATTGACACAATACCTGTTAGCAAAGGTGTCAGCTAGAGATGACGTGCAGGAGCTTGCAGGGATGATGTCTACTTTGATGCTAATTAACATTTTAGAATCTGAGAGTAAATAGAAACGTATATTTTAATAAAAGCCACCTTGTCCGAGAGAGATTACATGGTTATCAAAACGTCACCCGAGGGTAAGCCTACACGAAACACAGCCCTTATTTTAAGTGTTTCTAAAATTCTCTATGGGGAAAATTAATGGTGTAAAAATGATTGGAACCATTTCCCTGTTGGACAGAAGTTTTATATGACACCTCCACTGCTCTATTTTCTTCACTGTTTTGATGGAAAAGTTGCAGGACTCATGTTACAAGATGGTAGCCTAGCAGTTAAGAGCGTTGGGCCAGTAACCGAAAGGTTGCTGGTTCAAATCCCTGAGCTAATTAGGAGAAAATCTATCAATGTGCCCTTGAGCAAGGGCACTTAACCCGAATTGCTCCTGTAAATCGCTCTGGTTAATGGCGTCTGCTAAATTACAAAAAATAAAGATGGACCACTAGAGGGCGCACGAGGCTGTTGGAGGAGGGACTAAGTTTTGACATCCAGTACAGCAGGTGGCAGTAATGCACCTTTCTATGTCATGTCAAGCTGGCAGAAGTATATATCTACTGTACTGTCTTTGATATTTCCGTGTGTTCAACTTCATCAGTTTTTTGTTTAAAATGTAACATTAGCGGTTGATAATTAACTACCAAATACAAGATGTGGCAGCCCGATCCTGTCCACAATGAGTTGGTCTCTATTATGAATGAATTAATGATGTCGTTGGAGGAGGAAATTGACAAATGTATGGCGTTCTCGGTGTCCTCAACACAATACAGCACAGACATTGATGCAGGAGAGACAGGGGAAATTGAAAGAGAATCCAAGTTGGAGGTAAAAGTAAGTGGCCGACTTTACTTCTACAAATACGAAATGTTATCTTCCGTGTTAATCATTTGTTTTATATAACCAGCTTGGATACAGCTTGTTGTTGAATGACAAATAAGTAGCCTGTTCTCTGATTGTAGGTCGAGTTGACATGTGTGATGAAACAGTTCGTAAAACAGACTCTCACCAAAATCAACCAGTTGATCTCCAAAGGCACTGAAGCACTGCGTTCAGAGATATGCCAGAGTCAAAGTGAGATGAAATCTCTGAAAATGAAGTTATTGGAGATGGCTGATGGTAAGGAAGTACCTGAAAATACAGTGGAAAGAACCCCACAGACAGAGGAAGAGGAAGAATGGACGGAAGCACCTTTATCACCAGAGTTTGCAGAGGATTTTGAGGTATGTTATATTTTACATGTTTGCAAGAATCGTGGGGGTTGAAGTTATCCATGGAGTTGAAGTTATCTTTGAGAATGAGCCTACTACTATTATTATCCGGGGCGGCAGGTAGCCTAGTGGTTAGAGCGTTGGACTAGTAACCGAAAGGTTGCAAGATCGAATCCCCAAGCTGACAATGTAAAAATCGTTCTGTCGTTCTGCCCCTGAACAAGGCTGTTAACCCACTGTTCCTAGGCTGTCATTGAAAATAAGAATTTATTCTTAACTGACTTGCCTAGTTAAATGAAGGTAAAATAAAAAATCCTTGAATCCTAGGACTGACTGGTACTGCCTTTGGGCTCTGCTCTGCGGCTGAGTTACAATTCCAAAAATCGCAATGCTTTTTTTTCTTCAGGTTGACGTGCCAACTCCCAGTGGTGAGGCTGACAACACTACAAATGTCAAGAAGGAGGCCACGATCAGAGCTAAAACCATAGCGATGGAACAGTCATTTATATCTCTAGCTAAAATACCTTCCTCCTCACTCATTGAGTCTATCAAACAGGTGGCTATTACAGACAAACAGGCAGCGAGCAGGCCTACAGACAAACAGGCAGCAAGTAGGTCTATAGACAATCAGGCCACAAGTGCAGACCCCCAAACTCCCAGTGGGGACTCTGTGATGTCCACCAGACCCAGGAGGAAGAAGAGAATAGAAGCGCAACCCACAGCGGCAGAATCAGACGGAAGTGAGGAAAACGCTGATGACCAATGGGAGGAGGAGAGTGCTAAAGCTGGACAAACCTCGAATGACGAATATGTTCACAACATAAAGCCAAGGCCCAACATAAAGAAAAACAAGACTACCACCACCAAGAAAGAGCACCACTGTCTGGATTGCGGTAAGGTTTTTAAGAATTCAAGTAATTTAAAACTGCATCAACAGACTCACACAGGAGAGAGACCTTATTGTTGTGAATTATGCGGGAAATGTTTCCCGACTGCTTGGAAGCTAAGAATACACCAAGCAGTGGTTCACAGAAGAGAGAAGCCACTTGAGTGTCCAACATGTGGGAAGTGCTTTGCAACAAAGAGTTATTTGGACACTCACGCAAGTGTTCATTCAACAGAGAAACCGTTCCGATGCCTCGTGTGTCAGAAGTGTTTTAAAAGTAAAAAGGGCTTCAAGGAACACACAATGATGCACAGTTCAAATTCAGATTCATATGCGTGTGACAAATGTCCAAAAGCCTTCGTTAAGTTGAAATACCTCAAGAATCACCAGCTAACTCACAGTGGAGGAGGAGCTCACCGTTGTGAATTGTGTGGGAAAGGTTTCAAGACTCCTTCTCAGCTCAAACAGCACCAAGCATCAGTCCATAGGGGAGAGAAGCCATTCCAATGTCCCACATGTGGGAAGTGCTTCGCAACAAAGACCAATTTGAAAATTCACACAAGTGTTCATTCAGGAGAGAGAGCATTCCAGTGCACTCAGTGTCAGATGTGTTTCAAAACCAAGTATACTCTTAACGCCCATAAGAAGACACACACGGACTCCAAGCCGTATGCTTGCGACAAATGCCCAATGACCTTTATTCGGTCGCATTACCTCAGAAGGCATGAAATCTCGCACCTGACCAGCAAGCCATTCGCGTGCAGCCACTGTGGGAAAGGCTTCAAAGGTGAACGTGGGCTCAAGGGACACGAACGCACCCACACCGAAGACCCACCTTATACCTGTGACGAATGTGGCAAGGGTTTCTATCAACACGAATCGTTTCAAGTCCATGCAGCCTTGCACACCGGAGAGAAGCCGTTCACCTGTGATTACTGCAGTAAAAACTTTGCCCTGGCGTCCTACCTTAAAACCCACATCGCAAATCATCACTCTGTCAACAAACCCCACGTCTGTGGGAAATGTGGCAAGAAATATAAGGATTTCACCCATTTCAGAATCCATATGTTTCAGGGTTGTCAAGAGGAGGCTGCGGTGTTGGTTTGACTTTTTATTGTTATTTTGGAATTGTGACGTTGTAATATGTTATGTTTTCACTACAAACATGCATGTTTCCTTGCACAGTACCAATAACATTTGTTTTGAATATATATTTTTTGATGTATACAGACTTGGCCAGTAATACATTTTAAAAATGAACATATTAGGGGATCTATAACCCTCTTAAATTGCGCCTCTGGTTGGATGCAGGTTACAGGCACAACCTGTATCTTTCATTCTGACTGCTTTGTCATTCATTATTATTTTGGAATTGGGATTAAAGTTGTAATGTTCTTGTTTCACTACAAACATGTGTTTACTTGTTAATCAATATACAACCTTTAGACTTGGCTATGATAGAGCGCAGTGCCACACATTTGTTTTTAAGTCATTTTTTATATAGATGTCAGTATTGTGGAATAGATGAACATCTGAAAAAATCATACTTTGACCATGTAAAATATTAGGCTATAATGATAGTCACTACAAAACATGAATAATAGAGACTTTCACCCAGTAACTACTCAATAACGACTCAAGCCCTCAATAAGTTTATTTCACAGTAATACATCGAGCAGACAGATGCCTCCCTGAATTAACACATCTCCATGTTTAGAAGTCATCAAGATCATGCAGGGCTGTATCCAATGATGTGAAACATTCTGGCAGTTGCCTATAGAAATAGAATGAATAGAGCTGACACGATTCCTTATTCTAACAACCAATCATATCTGTTCTACACGACACGTTTCTGAATTTAACATTCTGTAACAACATCTCTCTGAACAGGCCCCAGTTGTGGCCGCTGTAGCTTGTGGTTAGGACCAGGAGTTTTCACATGACCATGTGACTTCACCAGGAAAACATCGTCTACAGACTCTTTAGCAAAGTCAATGCACTATCTAGTAGTGCACAACAGGTGGCGGTATATACTTACCTCTTAGAAAGGGAAACGCGTAGAACCAGTGTCTGGTTCATTCAGCATCCAGACAGGCATCGCTATATAAGGCATGCATTATGCTTCAATGATACTGTTCGTTAATAATACGTATACATTAAAATAGAGATAGAGATAGAAAATAGAGATCAATCAATGATTGCAGTGCTGGATATTGCAAATCCAAGTCAATATGATGACTCGACAGGAGTAGATGCCTTGCTCACCGAATGGGACATTATCCGTTGCGGTGCATTGAGATATCACATTATTTTATGGAAATAATTTGCACCGAAAGTGTGCTATGAAGAAAACATCTGTACAGCGAAAGACTGCATTATTTCCTTCGTTGTTTCGATGCGAAGTTGCAGAGAACGTGCTACAAGACCGACCACTAGAGGGCGCACGAGGCTGTTGGATGAGGGACTACGTGTTAACATCCAGTACAGCAGGTGGCAGTAACGCGCCTTTCAATATAATATACAGCAATGTCAAGCTTCTCGTAGAAGAATACATCCGTTGGTGCGTTGTTGTCAAACGGTCTGTGGTTGTTGTCCTTAACATTTTAACGTTAGCGGTTGATAGCTAATTTACTACCAAAATCAAGATGTGGCAGCCTGATCCTTTCCATAATGAGTTGGTCTTTGTTATGGATGAATTAATGACGTCGTTGGAGGATGAAATTGACAAATGTATGGCGGTCTTAGTCTTTTCCACACAAGACAGGACAGACATTGATGCAGGGGAGACGGGGGAATTTGAAAGAGAATCCAAGTTGGAGGTTAAAGTAAGTGGCAAACTTTACTTCTACAAATTCAAACTGTTAACATATGTGCTAATTAGTTTGCTATTGATAGTGCAGGTTGGCATTTATTGAGAAGACTCATGTACTGTAGTTTAAATAAAGATTAAATAAATAAATAAAATACTGGAGGCAACTCTGCAGAGTGGTCACTAGCTGGCACAGCCACAATGTCATCAAATCTGATTTTAAACCTAACATTAACCACACTGCTAACCCTAATGCTGTGTTTTTATATATTTTTACGATATAGCCCATTTTTACTTTGCTGCTGGCCCATCTGAAGGAAACTGCATCCAGGGTAGGGTTGCCAGGTTGTGCTAATATTTCTCAAAACCCGCCCACAATGCCGGGAAAACGAGACAATTTATTTTTCTGTCAGCCAAGAGAGCTGCCACATTTGAACCAATAAACACTTTCTCCATTAAAAAAAATCTGAGAGCAGCTTCTAGTTTTGTGGCAACATCCATCAAATTCCTTAACTTAAGTTTTTATTTGTATTGTACTGTAGCCTACATGTTTTTGTGTTATGTGTCTTGTATGTACCATTCTTCACCACACATGAAGTCCCCTCCCAGGAAATAAAAGTTATTTTAATTGAATAACGTTATGGAGTGAAGAATGATCATACAACGGGTGGGTCTAATCCTGAATGCTGATTGGTTAAAACCGCATTCCAGCCAGTGTCTATTTCACAAGTTACCACTGGCTAAATCTATGACTTTAAAATAAATGCCTTAACAACCACCCATGTATATAAAAAAGTGATAATGCCCTCGAAGCCGGTGCTTTTGGGTGGATATATTGGCACGGTTTGCCGGCCCGAGACGAAACAACACCCGTGCCAATATATCCTCCAAACACCAGCTTCTCCGGCATTATCATTTAAATATCGACGTAAGACAAAAAAATAGTTTTCTATCAAAATAATAGTTATTGCGAGTTAATAACGTGACGTAATAAAGGAATCTGAATATGTCGCAAGAAAAAAACATAATTCAACCTTATCAAATTTGCCAGATAATTTTCCATCAATGGATGTCGATTTAACTCATTTGACTGAAATGATTAAGCATTAAGGCCAAAGGGGGTTTGGTATATGGTCAATATACCACCACTAAGGACAGTTCTTATGCACGACGCAACGCAGTGCCTTATTGCTATTATAAACTGGTTACTAACATAATTAGACCAGTAAAAATAAATGTCTGATATACCACGGCTGTCAGCCAATCAGCATTCAGGGGTCAAACCACCCAGTTTATAATTGTAAATACATTGCCTTTGCACATGTGCATAACTATAGATAAATCCGACAGTAGAGTTTGAGTAATGAAAGTTGGGCAGAGGATCACGAAGTCTCTGCGCAAGAATCACAATTCTTTTGGCTATTTTCTGGCAATTGTGCCATTATTATGTGCCAGATGTCAAGACTACAAACTGCTATAAATTGCCTATTTGCGAGATTCACTTGTCATTTCTAAAATCTTGGTTTATGATTAATTCAACTTTGCCATGGTGTGCTTAGCTAGATGCAGGCCACAAAGACAGTATGATAGGCCTGCATCTCATTTCAGATGGCCAACAGTAGCGTAGGCAAGATGTAGCCTAAACAGAACTATTTAGCAGCTTGCTTAGTTCAAATTGACAGACTCATTTATTCAGCATGAATAGTGAGGCGATTCGAGGTAAGAAGTATTTGTGTTGCCCAATAGCCTGCTGGAATAGGCTTGGGTCGTAATTTTAATCACTGATTCAAATGTGATTCATAATATGGATATGAACTGAATATGCTTGTCAACAACAGCCAGTGTTAGTTTTTTTACCCCCAGCCTAATCTGACTGATACCGTTAATTGCATTCTAACCGCAGTTTATTGGCAATTGTGATAGAGCAGTGACAATGATCACAATTGATCATTTCCAATTTTAATTAACTAAACATGGCCATTAATAATTGCATAATAACGCAAGGCTACAACAACAAGTAAAGGAATAGGCTATTTATTGAATCTATTTGCCAGCTCTAGTTATGCTACACAAGTGGCACAAATTGATTTGCAATGACTCCAGTGATCATCATTTCAACACATTTATTGTATCAAATGGTAGGCTACATTTGATTATTAGGCTACTTGATGGCCAACAGATGCAAATGTATCATTCGCCACATTTAATGTTAGTTTCATTGTGGACTTTTCCCCGTAACAGAAGCACGCAAGGGAGTTCCATAACTTCCATTTCAAATTTCTACTCACGCGGTGCTCGAGACCCAAGAACTGAGTGAAACCCGTCGCCTAATACGGTTTTCTATAAGTGAAGTCCAGTTCAAACCACCTCCAAGCAACAGTATCTAATGCGCTCTAGTGCTCCTAAAGTCGTTTTCCAGTGCTTTGTTGCCATTATTACTTGATACGCATCAGTTCTAGAGCGTTAATATGTTTAATGGAAAAAGCGTTGGAAATAGGTGTCTCCATAATGATGCTCTAAATAGCCTACCTACAACTGGTGAAAAGTTGTCACGTCTGCCCGCGTGCTGCTCTGTCTCCTCTGTCACTCACGTGACTCTGCGATCTCTCAGGGTTTCCCAAACTAGGTCTCCCCCCATTTTAGTTTTTGCCCTTGAATTATAATAACCAACTCATTATCAGGGGGGCCCCAGGACCGAGTTTGGGAAACCCTGTCTCAACACAAACACCATTCCGACCCTCCCCACCATTCACTCAGCAACATATTCTTAATAGTCAGATGCAGCAGGTCACAGCGAAATGAAATCTATATGATTTTTTAAAAAGAAAAATGCCATGGCAGCATGAATGCTATATATATATATATATATATATATATATAAGTAGCCCAAAAACACACAACCCGCAACATCATTTTCAAAGTAGGCTAATTTGGCGAGAGAACCGATGACATGGCAACCCTGCTCCAGTGCAAGACTCATGATGACAAACATCAGCAGCTTGAAAAAAGGTTGTTGTGGAATAAAAAAAGAAGTGTATATCTGTTCTCTGATTGTAGGTCCAGTTGACATGTGTGATGAAACAGTTCGTGAAACAGACTCTCACCAAAATCAACCAGTTGATCTCCAAAGGCACTGAAGCACTGCGTTCAGAGATTTGCCAGAGTCAAAGTGAGATGAAATCTCTGAAAATGAAGTTATTGGAGATGGCTGATGGTAAGGAAGCACCTGAAAATACAGTGGAAAGAACCCCACAGACAGAGGAAGAGGAGGAATGGACGGAAGCACCTTTATCACCAGAGTTTGCAGAGGATTTTGAGGTATGTTATATTTTACATGTTTACAAGAATTGTGCAGTCCGACCATGGGGTTGACATTATCTGTGAGAATGAATCCTATTACTATTATTATCCTTGAATCCCAAAACTGACTGGTACTGCCGTTGTACCCTTGGGCGCTGCTCTGCGACTGAGTTACAATTCCAAAAATTGCAATCCTTTTTTTTTTTTTTTTTCAGGTTGACGTGCCAACTCCCAGTGGTGAGGCTGACAACACTACAAATGTCAAGAAGGAGGCCACGATCAGAGCTAAAACCATAGCGATGGAACAGTCATTTATATCTCTAGCTAAAATACCTTCCTCCTCACTCATTGAGTCTATCAAACAGGTGGCTATTACAGACAAACAGGCAGCAAGCAGGCCTACAGACAAACAGGCAGCAAGCAGGCCTACAGACAAACAGGCAGCAAGCAGGCCTACAGACACACAGGCAGCAAGCAGGCCTACAGACACACAGGCAGCAAGCAGGCCTACAGACACACAGGCAGCAAGCAGGCCTACAGACACACAGGCAGCAAGCAGGCCTACAGACACACAGGCAGCAAGCAGGCCTACAGACAAAAAGGCAGCAAGTAGGTCTACAGACAATCAGGCAGCAAGTAGGTCTATAGACAATCAGGCCACAAGTGCAGACCCCCAAACTCCCAGTGGGGACTCTGTGATGTCCACCAGACCCAGGAGGAAGAAGAGAATAGAAGCGCAACCCACAGCGGCAGAATCAGACGGAAGTGAGGAAAACGCTGATGACCAATGGGAGGAGGAGAGTGCTAAAGCTGGACAAACCTCGAATGACGAATATGTTCACAACATAAAGCCAAGGCCCAACATAAAGAAAAACAAGACTACCACCACCAAGAAAGAGCACCACTGTCTGGATTGCGGTAAGGTTTTTAAGAATTCAAGTAATTTAAAACTGCATCAACAGACTCACACAGGAGAGAGACCTTATTGTTGTGAATTATGCGGGAAATGTTTCCCGACTGCTTGGAAGCTAAGAATACACCAAGCAGTGGTTCACAGAAGAGAGAAGCCGCTTGAGTGTCCAACATGTGGGAAGTGCTTTGCAACAAAGCATTATTTGGACACTCACGCAAGTGTTCATTCAACAGAGAAACCGTTCCGATGCCTCGTGTGTCAGAAGTGTTTTAAAAGTAAAAGTGGCCTCAAGGAACACACAATGTTGCATAATTCAAATTCAGATTCATATGCGTGTGACAAATGTCCAAAAGCCTTCGTTAAGTTGAAATACCTCAAGAATCACCAGCTAACTCACAGTGGAGGAGGAGCTCACCGTTGTGAATTGTGTGGGAAAGGTTTCAAGACTCCTTCTGAGCTCAAACGGCACCAAGCATCAGTCCATAGGGGAGAGAAGCCATTCCAATGTCCCACATGTGGGAAGTGCTTCGCAGAGAATAAAAATTTGAAAATCCACGCAAGTGTTCATTCAGAAGAGAGAGCATTCCAGTGCACTCAGTGTCAGATGTGTTTCAAAACCAAGTATACTCTTAACGACCATAAGAAGACACACACGGACTCCAAGCCGTATGCTTGCGACAAATGCCCAATGACCTTTATTCGGTCTTATTACCTCAAGATTCATCAAGCTTCGCACCTGACCAGCAAGCCGTTTGCGTGCAGCCACTGTGGGAAAGGCTTCAAAGGTGAACGTGGGCTCAAGAGACATGAACGCACCCACACCGAAGATCCAACTTATACCTGTGACGAATGTGGCAAGGGTTTCTATCAACACGAATCATATAAAGTCCATGCGGCCTTGCACACCGGAGAGAAGCCGTTCACCTGCGATCACTGCGATAAAACCTTTGCTCTGGCGTCCTACCTTAAAACCCACATAGTGAAACTTCACTCTGTCACCGAACCCCACGTCTGTGGGAAATGTGGCAAGAAATATAAGGATTTCACCCATTTTAGAATCCATATGTTTCAGGGTTGTCAAGGGGCTGCGGTGTTGGTTTGACTATAAAAAAGAATTGTCTATCATTGGAAATTACAATTTCTCATCTTTCTAATGTTGGAGGGGATCAGAATGTATATTGGAAATATATGGTACATGGAAATCAAGATATGGGGATAGGTGGGATGGGCTGAGAGTAATTGAGGGGTGGGATTAGAAACTCATAATCTGTGTAATAGTTAGGAGTGAAAACACCATATCATGCATACCGGAAATGCCTGAGTACCATTTCAGGTGTAATGTGTATATCAAACTATTTCTGACATGTAATACCTTGTATAAAAATACTATGTCTGAATAATGTGCATGTAACAAAAATGGAAAACAAAGCAAACCCCCCCCCCCCCCCTCTTAAATTACTCCCCCCTGGTTGGATGCAGGTTACAGGCCCAACCTGTATCTTTCATTCTGACAATGCTTTGTCATTCATTGTTATTTTGGAATTGTGAATAAAGTTGTATTATGTTCTTATTTCACTACAAGCATATATGTTTACTTTGATAATCAATATACAACCGTTAGACTTGGCTATGATTGAGCAAAGTACCACACATTAGTTTTGAAAAAAATATCTGTACAGATGTCAGTATTGTAGAACATTGGATCAAATCATACTTTGACCATGTAAAATATAAGGCTATAATGATAGTCACTACAAAACATGAATAATAGAGACTTTCACCCAGTAACTACTCAATAACGACTCAAGCCCTCAATAAGTTTATTTCACAGTATACTGTGAGCAGACAGATGCCTCCCTGAATTAACACATCTCCATGTTTAGAAGTCATCAAGATCATGCAGGGCTGTATCCAATGATGTGAAACATTCAAGAGTGTGATTGCGGCCTGTGGAAAAACTCATGCTTTTATTTACCTTTTAACCCACATTTTAATCGCACAGACAATCAGGGGAAATCCAGAATATCAAAAGTGTCATGTAAACACAAGCCACATGCAGGAACCAATGAGATGCTTGGGGGGGTGCAGGAAAGCCCTGAATTGTGGGCCTCATTCACACACACTTGCATTCTGACAGTTGCCGATTAGAAATAGAATAAGGAATCATGTCAGCTCTGTTCATTTTATCTGACAACCAATCATCTATTCTACATGAGGCTGCTGAGGGGAGGACGGCTCATAATGATGAATGGAATGGTATAACTCATGGAAACCATGTGTTTGATGTGTTTGTTATCATTATATTTATTCCGTTCGAGCCATTCTAATGAGCCCGTCTTTCCCAATGAATCTGAATCTGAACATTCTGTAACAACATCCTTGGGCGGATTTGATTATACTGAGCGGGGCAGCGGGCAAAGGCCCGTCAAGTCACTGGCCGAAAGCGGGGAGGGAGGAGCGGCCTTCTTAATTGGGTCACTTTTGTTTTGGGCCGACTTCGCTGTGAGCTTTAAACAGGACACCTGGCTCACGCCCGGGAGGCAGCCCCGTTCCAAATCGAATGCAATCAACTTTCAGCCAATGTAAAACAGTCCTACATGGGCGCCCGGGCGAGATTAATTGAACCCCTTCCTGAACAGGCCCCAGTTGTGGCTACTGCAGCTTGTGGTTAGGGCCAGGAGTTTTCACACAGTGGGGAACCGTCAGGGCCATCTACGCCCTCAGAGAGTGCCTAAGGATAGATACAAATCTGTATATATTTTTTATATATTATCATTTGTAATTTTGTTTTCGTTGATTTAATATTTTTTTGTCTTAATTGTAATGATCTCCTTTTCAATTTCTTCAGTTTGTATTGGAAAAAGAAGGGTTAATATCCAAGAGAAAAAATATCCAATCAGAATTTTTCTTTGGTATTCTCTTAGTAGAAATAATCTAGCTGGGCTCAACGCTCATTGAATAGACCCCCAGGCTTTGAATAAAAGGGACCAGCCAATGTCGTTGACATTGACTTTGATTAGAGCAGCATTTTGGAATGACAGAATCAACCATAATAGGTAGGACAATTGTATGATGTATACGTCACTAATTCAGAGCCAATAGCGAGCCGTATCTTGTTTTCTCACACTTGAGCCTAGCTAGCTTTTTGCAGTGAGTGTATGTAACGATGGCGATGGCAACTGCATAGAGAGTAATCAAGGACAATGTGGTGGCTAAATTGTTAGCATCGTCCATTTCAAGACTAACTTTTAATGAAAAATGTAATATTGTACATACCGGGAGACCAACTCCTGTGCTGCCTGATTTGGTGCAACGAGGAAAGAGTTTTGAAAGGCATTTTCAAGTTAATAATTATGAGCGCTATCCGTGGCTGTGAGCTGACAAAAAAGCTTTACTGTTGGAATTGCCTACTTTTCAGCACCGATAATAGCTCAACCTGGACAACTGGTTTCAAAGATTTAGCCTGTTTGACAAAGTCAGCACTTCGACACCAAATTCAACTTCACACCTGCGAGCTACAGGGAGTTACATTTTTTGGGAGAAACATATCTTGAGAAAAATGCTGCTAGGACACCAAGATGAGAAAAACATTTCTTGCATTTTTTTAGTTTACCAGCACCTTGTGACATCACCAGATTAAGAGTGTGCGCATAGCAATGAATGAACAGAGTTTGCGGGAAGTTTCTTTCACCTTGGCTTGTACTGCGTTTATTCCAGAGGCCATGACTGCAGCCCCATCATAACACTGTGCCACTCGTCAGTGAAGAGCACTGTTTGCCAGTCCTATCTGGTCCGGCGACGTTGTTGCCGGTGCTGTCTGGTGAGGACCTGCCTTACAACAGGCCTACAAGCCCCCAGTCCAGCCTCTCAGCCTATTGCGGACAGTCTGAGAACTGATGAAGAGATTGTGCGTTCCTGGTGTAAATCGGGCAGTTGTTGTTGCCATCCTGTACCTGTCCCGCAGGTGTGATGTTCGGATGTACCGATCCTGTGCAGGTGTTGTTACACGTGGTCTGCCACTGCGAGGATTGATCAGCTGTCCGTCCTGTCTCCCTGTAGCGCTGTCTTAGGCGTCTCACAGTACGGACATTACAATTTATTGCCCTGGCCACGTCTGCAGTCCTCATGCCTCCTTGCCCAGGGTCCCTCCTCTGCACGTTCACGCAGATGAGCAGGGACCCTGGGCATCTTTCTTTTGGTGTTTTTCAGAGTCAGTAGAAAGGCCTCTTTAGTGTCCTAAGTTTTCATAACTGTGACCTTAATTGCCTACCATCTGTAAGCTGTTAGTGTCTTAACGACCGTTCCACAGGTGCATGTTGTTTATGTTTCATTGAACAAGCATGGGAAACTGTATTTAAACCCTTTACAATGAAGATCTGTGAAGTTATTTGAATGTTTACGAATTTTCTTTGAAAGACAAGGTCCTGAAAAGGGAATGTTTCTTTTTTTACTGAGTTTATATATAAAAAATATATTCTTCACATTTTCAAACAGTACATTTATATTTTCCAACGGGGATATACATTTGGGTGAGTTTTTTTAATCGCCTGAGTAGCCTAGTTTCACTGCCAAAAATCTAATTAAACCATCTAGTGTTCAGCGAAATAACAACACAATGTCAAATACAGGTAGCCTAGTCAAATAATTAACATCCAATCACATTAACCGTTACTCTATCACGGGAAACCTTCACTCTTGCGCAGACATTTAGAAACGAAACATGACAATTTGAAAAATAAGCCACGGGAGTTTTTTGAGTGAGAATAAAGAAGACTTTCGAGTAGTAAGACATGTATAAAAGCAACAGATGCTATTAATAAGAAGGGGCTAGAAGTGTCTTATATGGTGAGCTACCGAGTGGCTAGGACAGGCAAGCCCCATACTATTGTGAGGACTTAATTCTTCCTGCTGCTGCGGATATGGCTGGGGGGAAAGGCCAAAAGAACTACAGACAATGCCTTCATCAAACAACACTGTTTCACGAGTATCCGTGACATGGCAGGAGATGTTTTGAAACAATTACTGCTTCGCATATAAGCCAGTGAATTATATGCGTTGCAGCTGGATGAGTCAACAGACGTTGTGGGCCTGGCACAGCTCCTGGTATATGTCTGCTACGTTTATCGGGGATCAATTAAGGAAGACATCCTTTTCTGCAAACCACTGGAAACCAGGAAAACATGAGAGGATATTTTTGAAGTGCTGGACAGCTTTATGACATCAAATGGACGTTGGTGGTCAAGATGTGTTGGTATCTGTACTTATGGTGCAAAAGCCATGACAGGGAGACATAGTGGAGTGGTAACGCGTGTGCAAGCAGTTGCTCCCGACGCCACTTGGGTACACTGCAGCATCCACCGAGAGGCTCTTGCTACCAAGGGAATGCCTGATGTTGGACACTACAGTGAAAATGTTTAACTTTGTTAAAGCAAGGCCCCTGAACTCTCGTGTATTTTCTGCGTTATGCAATGATATGGGCAGCGACTATGTAACGCTTTTACAACATACAGAAGTGCGCTGGTTATCAAGGGGCAAAGTATTGACACGTTTTTTTAAATTGAGAGACGAGCTTAAAGTTTTTGTTACTGACCATCATTTTCACTTGTCTGACCGGTTGAATGATGACACGTTTCTCACACAACTGGCCTATCTGGGTGATGTTTTTTCTCACCTGAATGATCTGAATCTAGGATTACAGGGACTCTCCACAACTATATTCAATGTGCGGGTCAAAATTGAGACTATGATTAAGAAGTTGGAGCTCTTTTCTGTCTGCATTAACAAGGACAACAAACAGGTCTTTTCAATTCAATTTTATTTTATATAGCCCTTCGTACATCAGCTAATATCTCGAAGTGCTGTACAGACATCATTGTATGATTTTTTTTGTGTGCAAATTATCTCAAGCTTACGGACAATGTCAAATGTGATATAGCGAAGCACCTGAGTGAGCTGGGTGCGCAATTACGCAGGTACTTTCCCGAAACGGATGACACAAACAACTGGATTCGTGTGGCTAGGACAGGCAAGCCCCATACTATTGTGAGGACTTAATTCTTCCTGCTGCTGCGGATATGGCTGGGGGGAAAGGCCAAAAGAACTACAGACAATGCCTTCATCAAACAACACTGTTTCACGAGTATCCGTGACATGGCAGGAGATGTTTTGAAACAATTACTGCTTCGCATATAAGCCAGTGAATTATATGCGTTGCAGCTGGATGAGTCAACAGACGTTGTGGGCCTGGCACAGCTCCTGGTATATGTCTGCTACGTTTATCGGGGATCAATTAAGGAAGACATCCTTTTCTGCAAACCACTGGAAACCAGGAAAACATGAGAGGATATTTTTGAAGTGCTGGACAGCTTTATGACATCAAATGGACGTTGGTGGTCAAGATGTGTTGGTATCTGTACTTATGGTGCAAAAGCCATGACAGGGAGACATAGTGGAGTGGTAACGCGTGTGCAAGCAGTTGCTCCCGACGCCACTTGGGTACACTGCAGCATCCACCGAGAGGCTCTTGCTACCAAGGGAATGCCTGATGTTGGACACTACAGTGAAAATGTTTAACTTTGTTAAAGCAAGGCCCCTGAACTCTCGTGTATTTTCTGCGTTATGCAATGATATGGGCAGCGACTATGTAACGCTTTTACAACATACAGAAGTGCGCTGGTTATCAAGGGGCAAAGTATTGACACGTTTTTTTAAATTGAGAGACGAGCTTAAAGTTTTTGTTACTGACCATCATTTTCACTTGTCTGACCGGTTGAATGATGACACGTTTCTCACACAACTGGCCTATCTGGGTGATGTTTTTTCTCACCTGAATGATCTGAATCTAGGATTACAGGGACTCTCCACAACTATATTCAATGTGCGGGTCAAAATTGAGACTATGATTAAGAAGTTGGAGCTCTTTTCTGTCTGCATTAACAAGGACAACAAACAGGTCTTTTCAATTCAATTTTATTTTATATAGCCCTTCGTACATCAGCTAATATCTCGAAGTGCTGTCTTTCCATCATTGTATGATTTTTTTTGTGTGCAAATTATCTCAAGCTTACGGACAATGTCAAATGTGATATAGCGAAGCACCTGAGTGAGCTGGGTGCGCAATTACGCAGGTACTTTCCCGAAACGGATGACACAAACAACTGGATTCGTTATCCTTTTCATGCCCTGCCTCCAGTCCACTTGTAAAAATTCATGAAAACAAAAATGTGCTTTTAGGTCTTTTGAAGGTTAGGCATAAGGTTAGCAGTGGGGTTAGGGTTATATTTTAAATCTGATTTTAAGAAGGGAATTGTAGAACTAGGCTGGCTTCATGACTTTGTGGCTGTGGTAACAAGTGACGACCTAAAATTTGCTTGACTCAAGTTACTGCCTGATGACAGATGGCTTCATCAACAACGGTAATGTCTTTATTGAAGACTCATCTCTTCAGTAGGTCCTATAATTGAGTGCAGTCTGGCCCAGGAGTGAGAAGGTGAACGGAAAGGCACTGGAGCAACGAACAGCCCTTGCTGTCTCTGCCTGGCTGGTTCCCCTCTCTCCAATGGGATTCTCTGCCTCAAACCCTATTACAGGGGCTGAGTCACTGGCTTACTGGTGCTCTTCCATGCCGTCCCTAGGAGGGGTGCGTCACTTGAGTGGGTTGAGTCCCTGACGTGATTTTCCTGTCCGGGTTGGCGCCCCCCTTGGGTTGTGCCGTGGGGAGGTCTTCGTGGGCTATACTCGGCCTTGTCTCAGGATGGTAAGTTGGTGGTTGGAGATATCCCTCTAGTGGTGTGGGGCCTATGCTTTGGCAAAGTGGGTGGGGTTACATCCTGCCTGTTTGGCCCTGTCCAGGGGTATCGTCCGACGGGGCCACAGTGTCTCCCGACCCCTCCTGTCTCAGCCTCCAGTATTTATGCTGCAATAGTTTATGTGTCGGGGGGCTAGGGTCAGTCTGTTACATCTGGAGTATTTCTCCTGTCTTATCCGTGTCCTTTGTGAATTTAAGTATTCTCTCACTCACTCACACACACACACTCAGAGGACCTGAGCCCTAGGACCATGCCTCTGGCCTGATGACTCTTTGCTGTCCCCAGTCCACCTGGTCGTGCCGCTGCTCCAGTTTCAACTGTTCTGCCTGCGGCTATGGAACCCTGACCTGTTCACCGGACGTGCTACCTGTCCCAGACCTGCTGTATTCATCTCTCTAGAGACAGCAGGAGCGGTAGAGATACTCTGAATGATCGGCTATGAAAAGCCAACTGACATTTACTCCTGAGGTGCTGATCTGTTGCACCCTCGACAACTACTGTGATTATTATTATTTGACCCTGCTGGTCATCTATGTTATAATCTCCACCCGGCACAGCCAAAAAGAGGACTGGCCACCCCTCATAGCCTGGTTCCTCTCTAGGTTTCTTCCTAGGTTATTTTCCTAGCCACCATGCCTCTACACCTGCATTGCTTGCTGTTTGGGGTTTTAGGCTGGGTTTCTGTACAGCACTTTGTGACATCAGCTGATTTAAGAAGGGCTTTATAAATACATTTGATTGATAATGTCTGTTATGTAAAAAGAAAAAAAATACCCGGGTTGATATAAACTATACTGAACAAAAATATAAACGCAACATGCACGAGTTACAGTTCAAATAAGGAAATCAGTCAGTTGAAATAAATGCATTAGGCCTTAATCTATGGATTTCACATGACTAGGAATACAGATATGCATCTGTTGGTCACAGATGCCTTTAAAAAAGATAGGGGTGTGGATAAGAAAAGCAGTCAGTATCTGGTGTGTGTGACCACCATTTGCTTTCTGCAGCACGACACATCTCCTTCGCATTTAGTTGATCAGGCTGTTGATTGTGTCCTGTGGAATGTTGTCCCACTCCTCTTCAATATGCGAAGTTGCTGTATATTGGCGGAAACTGGAACACGCTGTCAAACATGGGTGACATATCTGATGAGTATGCAGGCCATGGAAGAACTGGGACATTTCAGCTTCCAGGAATTGTGTCCAGATCCTTGCGACATGAGGCCGTGCATTATCATGCTGAAACAAGAGGTGATGGCGGCGGATGAATGACACAATGGGCCTCAGGATTTTGGGCTGCCCATACCATAACCCCACTGCCACCATGATGAACTGCTCGCCCACACAACACCATACACGTGGTCTGCAGTTGTGAGGTCGGTTGGACGTACTGCCAAATTCTCTAAAACAACGTTGGAGGCGGCTTATGGTAGAGAAAATAACAGTCAATTCTCTGGCAACAGCTCTGGTGAACATTCCTGCATTTAGCATGCAAATTGCACGCTCCCTCAAAACTTGAGACATCTGTGGCATTGTGTTGAGTGACAAAACTGCACATTTTAGAGTAACCTTTTATTGTGCACATGTGGAATGATCATGCTGTTTAATCAGCTTCTTTATATGCCACACCTGTCAGGTGGATGGATTATCTTGGAAAAAGAGAAATGCTCACAAACAGGAATGTGCTGGCTTCTGATTAAATTAGCTTGTAGTGCATATGGAAAATTTCTGTAATCTTTTATTTCAGCTCACCCGGAAGCTTATAAGAAATCTTGCTATGCCCTCCGATGAACCATCAAACAGGAAAAGTGTCAATACAAGGCTAAGATTGAATCGTACTACACCGGCTCCGACGCTCGTCTTATGTGGCAGGGCTTGCAAACTATTACAGACTACAAAGGGAAGCACAGCCGCGAGCTGCCAAGGGACACGAGCCTACCAGACGAGCTAAATCACTTCTATGCTTGCTTCGAGGCAAGCAACACTGAGGCATGCATGAGAGCATCAGCTGTTCCAGACGACTGTGTGATCACGCTCTCCGTAGTCGACGTGAGTAAGACCTTTAAACAGGTCAACATTCACAGGGCTGTAGGGCCAGACGGATTACCAAGACATGTGCTCCGGGCATATGCTGACCAACTGGCAGGCGTCTTCACTGACATTTTCAACATGTCCCTGATTGAGTCTGTAATATCAACATGTTTCAAGCAGACCACCATAGTCCCTGTGCCCAAGAACACGAAGGCAACCTGCCTAAATGACTACAGACCCGTAGCACTCACGTCCGTAGCCATGAAGTGCTTTGAAAAGCTGGTAATGGCTCACATCAACACCATTATCCCAGAAACCCTAGACCCAATTTGCATATCGCCCAAACAGATCCACAGATGTAATCTCTTTTGCACTCCACACTGCCCTTTCCCACCTGGACAAAAGGAACACCTACGTAAGAATGCCATTCATTGACTACAGCTCAGTGTTCAACACCATAGTACCCTCAAAGCTCATCACTAAGCTAAGGATCCTGGGACTAAACACCTCCCTCTGCAACTAGATCCTGGACTTCCTGACGGGCCGCCCCCAGGTGGTGAGGATAGGTAGCAACACATCTGCCACACTGATCCTCAACACTGGAGCCTCTCAGGGGTGTGTGCTCAGTCCCCTCCTGTACTCCCTGTTCACTTATGACTGCATGGCCAGGCATGACTACAACACCATCATTAAGTTTGCAGATGACACAACAGTGGTAGGCCTGATCTCCGACAAGGATGAGACAGCCTACAGGGAGGAGGTCAGAGACCTGGCCGGGTGGTGCCAGAATAACAACCTATCCCTCAACGTAACCAAGACTAAAGAGATGATTGTGGACTACAGGAAAAGGAGGACTGAGCACACCCCCATTCTCATCGACGGGGCTGTAGTGGAGCAGGTTGAGAGCTTCAAGTTCCTTGGTGTCCACATCACCAACAAACTAGAATGGTCCAAACACACCAAGACAGTCGTGAAGAGGGCACGACAAAGCCTATTCCCCCTCAGGAAACTGAAAAGATTTGTCATTGGTCCCCAGATCCTCGAAAAGTGACCGGTTGCATCCTGACCGGTTGCATCACCAACTGGTATGGCAACTGCTCGGCATCTGACCGTAAGGTGCTACAGAGGGTAGCGCGTACGGTCCAGTACATTACTGGGGCCAAACTTCCTGACATCCAGTACCTAGGCGATGTCATTGGAAGGCCCAAAAATTGTCAAAGACTCCAGTCACCCAAGTCATTGACTGTTCTCTCTGGTACCGCACGGGAAGCGGTACCGGGACGCCAAGTCTAGGACGAAAAGGCTCTTTAACAGCTTCTACCCCCAATCCATAAAACTGCTGAACAGTTAATTAAATGGCCACCCGGACTACTTACATTGAAAACTGTTGAGCGTGAAAAACCCAGCCGCATTGCAGTTCTTAACACAAACCGGTACGCATTGCCACCTACTACCATACCCAGTTTAAAGGCATTTAAATCTTTTGTCTTGCCCATTCACCCTCTGAATGGCACACAAACACAATCCATGTCTCAATTGTCTTAAGGCTTAAAAATACTTCTTTAACCTGTCTCCTCCCCTTCATCTACACTGATTGAAGTGGATTTAACAAGTGACATCAAGAAGGGATCACAGGTTTCACCTGGATTCACCTTGTCAGTCTGTGTCATGGAAAGAGCAGGTGTTCATAATGTTTTGTACACTCAGTGCATGTAGGTAATACATTCACTCAGAGATAGCGTTACAGTATTATACAAAGGAAAACAGTTAAAAACCACGGAATGATACAGCTGCTCTCCTAACGAAGGTGTGTGTGAGTCCAACTTTTCATACATGGAAGCCTGTGCATAAAATACAATTACAGCAGTGGAGGCTGATGGGAGGAGCTATAGGAGGACGGGCTCATTGTAATGGCTGAAATGGAATGATGGAACATATGAAACACATCGCACATATGGAAACCACATGTTTGACTCCGTTCCATCTATACCATTCCAGCCATTACAATGAACCCATCCTCCTACAGCTCCTCCCACCAGCCTCCACCGAATTACAAGTATATGTGTACAAATCTGTGAAATACAGTAAGATGTTCCCAGGAACATGGCATGAAAGAAACACTTATGTACAGCATGAAATTACACCCGATTCCCTATCTAGTGCACTACTTTTGCCCAGGGCTCATAGGGCTCTGGTCAAAAGTAGTGCATTATGTAGGGAATAAGGTGTCATTTTGGCCGCACTCAAGTCATTATAATACAGTAGATTCAAACATAATACTATTTTGGCCTACAAAGCAAAGGCTATTTTTACTGTATTCATACAAACAAAGGCATATTGCAGTTATCTTGTCTAAATGTCTGTGGCGTAAGAAAATAGAAGAACAATACTTTTTCCCACTTCTAGTAGATTTACACATAGGCTCTCACTGTGCTCAGGTGTAAGATGCTTTTTTAACCTCTTGTCTAAAATGCAGTCTTCAGCTTTTGACATCTTAGACTACAGCGAGTTCAAAGTTTGTGCACACCCAAGTTTCATGGCAAGGAGGGGTATCTCCAGATAAACTCCTGCCACACGTCAAGTCAAAAAGATGGACTCCATCTTAGGGTGAACAGAACAGTACGGGTTGTATCCTCATCTAGAAGGAAGGAGGGTGGAAGTTCGCCAACATGGATTCCACTTGGCAGGCGCTATTGGTGCGTAGTTGATATTCTAATCTTGCAATCTTGCACCTCGTAGTAGCAAAAAAACTATACAATAATAAAGCACGGCAGTCTTTTAGTTCCTCTCAATTTGATGCTTCCTGGGCCTGGAGTGATTGTTATTGCTATGATACAAAGACTATTTTGGTCTGTCTATGTCCAACCTGACATTCATGTGCTTTTAATTTTACATCATACATGTCCAGCTTCTCCCCTGTGATATGTATGTGTTACTTATTTGTATCTCTACGCCAAGGAGTCTTTCTTGAATCGGAAGCTTTATTTGCTGATCATAAATGTCTGAGCGCTTGAGGTGAAGGTGGAGGTATATTTCAGAAGTGAAAAGTAGGTCAACTGATTGCCACCGAGGTATGCCACCAACGACCTCGTATCCCAAACAGTCACAACCAATCACATACACAACACTGTTAGAGTGGTGATGTGTAGCAAAGTGTGCCTCATCGTATAATATGTCACCTGCCCTTACCCAGCCCTACCGCTCTATACAATCTGGGCCTTGTGGATGAAGGAGGTGTGTGGTGATGAGGTGAGGAGGATGCCATTGGGCCGGTACTTGGGGGGCGGTTTGGGTCTCAACGTTCCATTGTTCTGCTGGAAGTGAGGGTTGAGTCCACATTCTACTTCTGAGATCTGAGAACTGTTGGTCTTGCTGTCCTGGTCTTCTGACCTCCCCTGATCCAACGGACTCATCCTGGGGCAAGTCTCCCACTCCCCCTCCACACCTTCATCCTCCTCGTCTTCGTTGTCTGTGATGGGAGGGTTGTTGCAACTGAGAGGGGAGTGGGTGTTCCTGCTACCGGGCCCCTGCCGTATATGTAAACCCCACTCTGTTGGGATGATGGCACTGCCGTTCAGGGACCTCAGCAGCTCGATGGACTGTTCCATTGGGAAGGAAGAGGGTTGGAGAGGGGGGTGGAGATGGTTTGCCTGTGAGACAAGTGGTAAATATGTGGTTAGATAAAGGAAAATACGACTCATCAATAACTATAGATCATTTGAGTATCTCTAGCAATCTCTACTAAACCTATGAGTTTACAAGAAATTGAGTAGGCCATTCATGATGCCTCATGTCATGTGTTGCACACACACACACACACACACACACACACACACACACACACACACACACACACACACACACACACACACACACACACACACACACACACACACACACTTACCAAAGACATGGTGCTATTCTGCTCATTCGACTCCACCCTAAGTCTGTTCTCCTCCTCTCTGTCCATGGCTCTGCTCTCCCTCCCTCTTCGTGAAGAATTGTACAGAACAGGTCGACCCAGGTAGTCTAGCCCCCCGCCCCCTACCAGAGTAGACCGACTCTCCCTAATGCGCCCTTGCTCCTGTGTGTGAAGGAAAGGGAGAAATAGAGAACTTTAAACACATTTTCCACTGAAGAGTCTGATTTAAGATTGCTTCCGAAGCAGGAGTCCCAGAAAAGAAGATGGAGGGAAAGCATGAAGTCTTAATAACAAAGTAGAATTAGTATAAAGTATAATTAATATACGGTATGTAAGATGCACTACTTTTCTTTTCACATATAAATGTTATTTAAAGAAAAGAAGCTCCTTGCATTTAATTTAATTATATAAATGTTTAAATTAGAATGAGATTTGCCTGCCCTGCGGAGCTCAGAACTTAGCGGCCATGCATCTGGAGGCTAAATCGGAGGTCTCCCTCACATGCAGAGAAAGAGTGAAATGGAGACTGACCACTACGGAGGACAGACTGGTCCGCAGTGTCCCCTCCACTCTGAGAGGGATATTCTCCTCTGTCTAAAAGAACAGGGGATAAGAAAGAGAGGGAGGGGGGAGAGAATGAGACGGAGACAGAGTGAGGGAGAGAAAGAAAAAAATTACCATATTAACTTCAGGCAAATAGATAATGCTCATGGAAGTGCTAGTATTTATTTACAGAATGACATCATGCCTAGACCACAGACCAGTGGAGGCTAGTTGGAGGAGCTATAGGAGGACGGGCTCATTTTAATGGCTGGAATGGAATAAATAGAACGGTATCAAACATATGAAAACCATATGTTTGACTCCGTTCCATTTCTTTCATTCCAGCCATTATAATGAGCCCATCCTCCTATAGCTCCTCCCACCAGCCTCCACTGCCACATACTGTGAGATATGGTGATTTAATATCCTACCTGTCCTCTAGTGTCCATACTGACTGAGTTCATTTTCCTGAAAGATGCCTGTCTGGAGAGAGTACTGATCTCCTCCCTGAGAGACAGGCATTGTAAAATATTCGGAATTACTGTTTCGGCGTAACATTTATCATTTAGATTCTATGACGATTTTAGGGGAGTTACTGTAAAGTTTGAAAACATACTTCCTCACAGTGAGTTCCCTCGACAGTTTCTTGTTCTTGCGTTTGTGGTGACGGGTCACAGAGATGACTATGATGATCATGACTAGAAGCAGTACTCCGGCCACTCCTCCCACTATTACCATCAGGAGACTGTCGAACGACGCCTGCTTCTGAGGCAACTCTGAGGGAGAGGGACAATAGGAAGTGATGTCATATTCAAAGAGATACAGAAATACACATCATTTTGAAAATGTGAACATACTGTATGTGTGATTGTATAAACTGGCTTTGTTAGCTAAACTTCTTTGTTTAACAGAACAAAGGTATTTTACAGAATTTTGTTTCAGGATACAAAAATAAATGAAAAATAAAATACAACATATATATCCAGGACTAAAGTAAGACAATTATTACTCGTTCAATATCGCTCTCTAATATGAGTGATAGCCCAACCTACCTGTCACAGTGATCTCCACCTCTGCGTTACCCGCCCCCACAGAGTTCATGGCCACACATTGGTAGATGCCAGCGTCCGTCAGGACGAGGGGCCTATTAAACAGCAAGGATCCATTCCCTGTGGTCACGCCCTCTGGTAAGTCTCCGCCCTTTCTGCACATAACAGAAATACTATAGCACTTAACATTGGGTTTAACAGAGCAGTACAGTTTATATCTTACAATAATGGTCTGAATGCCATGACTCTATAAAACGCCCAACAACACCACAAGGTACTTCATTGAACCTGAATGCACCCCTTTAACACACCCATCAGTAACACACAAAACATCACATTCAAAACAACAACACTAACCTGAATATCATAGCAACACAGCCCAAAATACTATTGACTATGGATCACCAACAACACTTCCCTGAAAGGACCACTACAGTGATATAAAGAAAAACATGACTCAGAATTTGTGGGCACAACAAATTCATTAAAATGGCTGATTTCTGACCACTACTCTAGCTTTGAGCCGTGTTTTGGACCTTTTGAACATAACCCCATTTGAGCAGGAGGAACCAGAAACAAGAACCGTACAGTTTTGCATATAGATATAGATCACACAGCATGATAATGTTCCAAACAAATCCAATTCCTTACCCCCATACCTCCCCACTCCTTCTTCCCCTTCCCCAGTTCCTTGTCTTTCATCCCTCCTTTTCGTGGCCCACACTCTTCCCTTTATCTCCCCCCCTTCCCCTCCCTCCCTCTTGTGAAACTGTCTCCTCTGTCTGCCCTTGCACAAGCTGCAACACGACACTATGACAGCAGGGTTATTACTTCTGCTGCTGCTTTGCATTGACAAGTACAAAGAAGCAAACTGGTTTGCCCACTGCAACGGGCAACAACCATGGTGTGTGTGTGTGTTAGGATGAGTACGAAAGTTTGTGATCAAGTAAGGAGAGATTGAATGTAAAAAAGAGGTCTGAGTCTCAAGTATAAAAGTGTGAGATAGAGGTGAGTCAGTGTGTGTGTGTGTGTGTGTGTGTGTGTGTGTGTGTGTGTGTGTGTGTGTGTGTGTGTGTGTGTGTGTGTGGTATATATCTGTGTTACTCACACGCAAACACACCTTACTGTAGGTGTGTTCATGTGACTAACAGCTTTAGACTTGGTGACAAATTTCTCACACGATCCAGTAAACCACACATAAAAATATAGAAAACATAATGAATCATACTCAATCATAACTTCGATAAATCTAACCAGACATACAGCCTGACACACATGAGACACTTTCCCTAAAGGCCTATCTGTAATTTTATTAAGACTTATTAATTTCAATAGATGGTTCGTTTTACCTCCACCCTCTACCACACCCAGAGAATGGTTTAATCCACCTAACAGCAGGATGTCTTCCAAACGCTGCCAGAAAAATTACTCAAGTGAAAAACCACAAGCACTTCAGTCAGCTCTCTCTGCCTTCATTGGATTACTTTAGCACTGTCTGCAATCATCACCGTGAATGACAATATAACTGAGATAGATGTTCCATTTGAACTGTCCCTGAACCAAAAGTGTATTACTATTTATCTAACCTTTATTTAAAAACTTCACAGGAGGTTGGTGGCACCTTAATTGGGGAGGGCGGGATCGTGGTAATGGCTTGAGCGGACTCAGTGGAATGGTCAAATACAACCAACACAAATACATCAAATACATCCAACACATTGTTTGATGCCATTCCATTCGCTCCGTTCCAGCCATTATTATGAGCCGTCCTCCCCTCAGTAGCCTCCACTGTACTACATGCTCCGGGAACTTTGGCAACTATTGAAGGGGTATTTCACCCTGCCTCTGCCATGGCATATAGTCATTACTATATCATAAACATCACATTTATCCAAACTACAAGCTAGAACTAGCACATTTTCATTTCACTGGTAGAATCGGGAAGTTTCGACTCCCTGTGTATTGGTCTGCTCATAGTGAACCTCAAAGTCCGGCATTCATAGTGAATACTGATACCGCACGGCAGGTAGAGGGGACGTGCACAAAAACTTGAATAATGGTGCTGTTTACTTCGAACGACCAATACACATTAATCTCAGGGCTTCTCTAGGCAAGAGTTTTGAGAAAACGTTTATTTTTCACTGTTTGTCCTCATGTCCGTGTGATGTTCTATGCCTGGCTGTCCTAATTACAAACAAGCGTCATCTTTCACCATTCTACCTACAAGACTCACCCTGATTCTGCTGCTATCAAGAATGATGCGGTGACCAAAGATTATCAGAGGGATTTTCAGGCTGAACTGATGGGGAATCCATTTCGACGACAGCTGAGAAGTGATGCGATACCATCAATTTTTTTCCTTCACAACAAAACAGAAGATTCTTTATTAGAGGTAACCTAACGTTAGCTAGCTTGCTAGCCTAGCTGGATAAGTTAGCTAGCTAACATTACAGTCTTGTATTTAACTCTGAAAGCCATCAGCTAAATCATATAGCTATCTACAGTATCTTTTAGTATACACACTGTCAATCAATTTCGCATATGCCATGGTGGTCACTGCTAGACTGGCAGCTACCTTCAGCAGAGTAAACATGTTTGTTTATTCGTTTTATCTTTGACTGACGTTAGCTAACGTAAGATAGTTAATGTTACCAAATAAAGTATCTCAATTTGGTAGCCATAGATTTGTCCATACAGCGAACTGTTGGTAGCAATGATGAATGTGTATAAATCTATGGTTGGTTAGTTGGTTCTCAGCCAGTCTCAGCTGGCTAGCAATCTTGCTGTCAATTTTGTGACGCTAGTTAGATAACAGCAAGCTGACCGTATTGAAATGTCCAGTCTAATAGAGATCAATACAATTAGCGGAGTGGTTAAATTGTGTATTGTTGTGTATTTTCTTGTAGGTGGTACAGAACAGTGGAGACTGCTGAGGAGAAGACGGCTCATAATAATGGCTGAAACATAGCAAATGGAATGGCATCAAACCCTGTGTTTGATGTATTTGATACGGTTCCAAAATTTCCGCTCCAGTCATTGCCACAAGCCTATCCTCCCCAATTAAGTTGCCACCAAACTCCTGTGGTGCAGAATCTAATTCCACCAAGATGTGCTTCCAACCCCTAACTCTGCACAAGGTGAAAGTAAATTGACCAAAATATTTACAAGCTGATGTCTAAAATAACTCAATTTCCAGTAAACATGGTATAAACATTAATTGGGTAGTGTTTTGTAGGATTTGTGTTAGTGTTATGAGGTTACAGGTGGTTAGAGGTAGCATGAGGACCACAGAATACCTTCCAGACCATGTCATCAATTTAGTCTACACCTCTTCTCTTTTTACCTTTTCTTTTTGTAAAACTCAGGTTATCTGGAGTCATTCCACAGTGCCCTGCTGAAAAATACCCCAAAGAGGACGCATTTTGGGTACACTAGCATGAGGAACGGGACACACCTTGCAGGTATGGAGCACAACACGATTGTGGGACAGAAACCAGCAAGGGACACTGAAAGGTATAAAATCAAGACTCCAACAGTAATGACACAATCACCTCATTATTCTCTCTGCAGATTCTCAAAACACAATACAAAGACACCTCTACAAAATTCCCCTCCAAAGGGCTTCTATTGACAAGGATGATCTGTCAAAGTCAATTGACTGGGGGAGGTTTACAGACAGCACTTTGAGATGAGTAAGTGGGTTTTGGTTGTGCAGGGTTGTGCTTAGACAGTAAATGTATTGTTGTCTATGAGAGCGATTGAGGTGCCATTTCTCCTCAATCTCCCATACACAACAATTCATACTGTGTAAGAACTGCCTTCCTAAGACTTTTCACATCTTCTTTAGCCACCCAGCCCATTCACTTTATTGATTGATCTTTTCTCTCAGAAGCAGCTCCCAATGTCCCCTCATTAAGCAATACGCTAGCCGGTCCCATTTGGTTGATACCTTTACCAACAAGGGTGTGTTGCCCTATGTCCCTTCCACAAAGAGTGTAAAATGTTAAGACCACAACCATGTCTTTCCAGGAGACGTGCAGTACCAGCAAATCTTCTTCAAGAGGACCAAACAGTTGGTGGTTAAGAAGCCCTACTCCACTTTCGGCAGAGTCTTATCCAGCTGGCCGTTCACCGCGACAGGACAAGCACATCGCCATAAGCACAAAGAGTCTTGGCTTCCCAAGCCAACCATTGCCAGTGTACTGAAGCCTGATAAGTAAAATAAAATTGCATTGGTCGCATACACATATTTAGCAGATGTTACTGCGGGTGTAGCAAAATGCTTGTGTTCCTAGCTCCAACAGTGCAGTAATATCTAACAACACACAACAATACACACAAATCTAAAAAGTAGAAGAATGTAATTAAGAAATATTGAAATATTAGGATGAGCGATGTCGGAGTCCAGAGTATATCAGTGGAGCCTGCAGAGGGGAGGACAGCTCATAATAATGTCTGGAACGGAGTAAATGGAATGCCATCAAACCAGATGTTTGATGTATTTGATACCATTCCACTAATTCCGCTCCAGCCATGACCACGAGCCCGTCCTCTCAAATGAAGGTGACACAAACCTCCTGTTGAACTCTTGGCATTCTCTCAACCAGCTTCATGAGGTAGTCACCTGGAACGCATTTCAATTAAAAGGTGTGCCTTGTTAAAAGTTCATTTGTGGAGTGTCTTTCCTTAATGAGTTTAAGCCAATCAGTTGTGTTGTGACAAGGTAGGGTTGGTATACAGAAGATAGCCCTATTTGGTAAAGGACCAAGTCCATATTATTGCAAGAACAGCTCAAATAAGCATAGAGAAATGACAGTCCATCATTACTTTAAGACACGAAGGTTAGTCAGTACGGAACATTTCAAGAACTTTAAATGTTTTTTCAACTGCAGTTGCAAAAACTATCAAGTGATATGATGAAACTGTCTCTCATGAGGACCACCACAGGAAAGGAAGACCCAGAGTTACCTCTGCTGCAGAGGATAAGTTCATTAGAGTTACCAGCCTCAGAAATCGACAATTAACAATTGCACCTCAGATTGTAGCCCAAATAAATGCTTCACAGAGTTCAAGTATCAGACACATCTCTACATCAACTGTTCAGAGGAGACTGTAAATCCGGCCTTCATGGTCCAATTGCTGCAAAGTACCACCTACTAAAGGACACCAATAAGAAGAAGAGACTTGCTTGGGCCTAGAAACATGAGCAATGGACATTAGACCTGTGGAAATCTGTCCTTTGTCCAAATTTGAGATTTTTGGTTTCAACTGTCGTGTCTTTGTGAGACGCAGAGTTGGTGAATGGATGATCTCCGCATGTGTGGTTCCCACCGTGAAGCATTGAGGAGGAGGTGTGGGGGTGCTTTGCTGGTGACACTGTCAATGATTTATTTAGAATTCAAGGCACACTTAAGCAGCATGGCTACCACAGCATTCTGCAGAGTGCTCAGGATCTCAGACTGGGGCGAAGGTTCACCTTTCAACAAGACGATGACCCTAAGTACACAGCCAAGACAATGCAGGAGTGGCTTCGGGACAAGTCTCTAAATGTCCTTGAAGAGTAGGGGTTAACACCCCTACTCTTACGATAAGTGCCATGGGATCTTTAGTGACCACAGAGAGTTAGGACACCCGTTTAATGTCCAATCCGAAAGATGGCACCCTACACAGGGCAATGTCCCC